>NW_020664582.1:4527486-4704458 GCF_002925995.2 Terrapene triunguis | reverse complement strand
GCATTTTCCCAGGAGAAGTGGGAAGCACTTTTGAAAATCTGGACTCAAATGAGTTTCTCAAGGATACACGGTGTAAGAATGGAATCCAGGTTTCCTGGCTCTCTGTCCAGTGCTCTATTCACTGGACCACCCTGCTGTACTCCACTGATGACCTTTTACAATCTCCCCCCCCCCCCCCCCAATACCTTGGCACGCTCCAGAGCAATCTGATTGAAACGGCTTCCTGACATTTTCAAACAACAGAAAAGGAAAATACTCCAGCCCTTTTCCACGGTGGTAGAAAGTTTGTGGGTCACTGAGGCAATTCATGGGCAGGTAGTAGCCAGCTAGAGAGGTTTTTTTTCAGGAACACAAGAGGAAGAGTTGCAATAGCAAGGTCCAGTGAGAATCCCAATGCATTTGTAAGCCCAGCAGATAGCAAATGAACAAATTAGACTTCACGTTCAGGCAACAACCGGTTTGGAAACAGTAGGTGACAGCTCTGAACAATTAGCTAAATTCTTAGCTCCCTAAGGCAGAGACCGGCGCTCAGCATTAAGAATGATGGCTAATGAACATCTTACCGTATCGCGTGTTGAACAAAGTTTCAACTTGTTTCCTCAAATGACTTAAAACGTCACCTAGGCCATCTGGAAAACAAGAGAAACACACTGACAAATAAACCACCTCTAACCCCAGGGACGTACAATAAAGCTGTCGGGTCAGCCCTATTCTCCACTGACCTGGAGAGGCCCTCTTAAAACCTCTGCTCCTTTAAAGCCAGTGCCATTCCTTGCAGCAGCTGCCACCAAACTCCATCCGCACCAGGAATGGGGGAGCGACATCATGAAGAGTCACTGGCAAGCCCCACAGCTGACAAAAGATCAAGTGGCTCTTGTGACCAGTGAAGCTGATCTCAGCTCCCAGGCAAGATGGGTTTTCCTAGTCTCCTTCAGCCCTAGGGCAACATCGGAGACTCGGTGCTATAGGTTGACGGGCCAGGTGTTTTTCAGAGGCGGCAGTACTGTGTCAGATCATAGCGTGCACTGCATGATGTGAATGGAATCACAGAGGGGTAGGAAGGATTCCTCAATTACGTTGTTTTGCACCTGTCTCATTCTTGATGGTGATATAATTTATTTCTCCCGTGCGGTTTTATTTATTTATCTATATATTGATATCCTTTCATCTCCCTGTGTCACACCCAGTGGAAAGTGTCATGATTTTCATTCATATCGGCTCTTTATTTTCACAAGTATGTTGTTGTTTTAAAATGGCTTGTTTCTTTCCGTACATGCTACTGGTCGATCTCGTCATATTTATGGCAACAGGATTTCTTGCTGTTATTATCCACTCAGCCCAATACTTTTGGTTCAGCTGAGTTCCTCTTGCTGACTAATGGCGGCAGAACAAAAGCACCATAAGCTCAGGCACAAACACGGGTAATTGTTTGTTTAAAAATGTCTCATCCACACAGTATCAGGTTAAAAATTAAAAATTCAGATAAAAGTCAATTTACCAACAATGTAACTATTTAAGAGAGGTTAAAAGACGGTCTCTGTCCTTTAATTTTTAGCCATATAGTCCACACAGTCAACCTATGGCACTCATTCCCATGGGATGAAAAGTACAACTGGGTTCAAAAAAGAATTAGATAAGCTCATGGAGGATAGATCCATCAGTGGCTATTAGCCAAGATGGCCAGGGATGCAACCCTATGCTCCAGGTGCCCCTAAACCTCCAACTTCCAGAAGCAGTGACTGGACGACAGGGGATGGATCACTCGAAATTGTCCTATTCTGTTCATTCCCTCCGAAGCATCTGTCACAGGCCACTGTCAAAAGATAGGATACTGGGCTAGACGGACCATTGGTCTGACCCAGTATGGCTGTTCTTATGCAGGAAAACATCAGTTTTGGAGATAATTAGAAAGGAACAATGGGATCAAAATGAACCCATTCAAAAAGATGCAGTGCCATATATTTATTATTCTAGTTTGTACTACAGGTCCCAACTGAGATCAGGGCACCATTGTGCTGGTGCTGTACATACACAGAGCAGACACAATCTCTGTCCCAGAATGTTTACAATCTAAATAGCCAAGACCGACAAAAGGTGGGAGGAGAAGCAGAGGCACGGAGGGGAAGTGGTTTGCCCAAGGTTACACAGTAGGTCAGGGCCGATCCGGGACTAGAACACAGGTCTCCTGACTCACTCATCGGTGCTGTACCTACTAGACCATAATGCCTCTCCGACAAATAATATTATTATATAGACTAGAATAAACTGTATGGATAATTATCCAGTCCTCAAGAATTAACACCGCCATTTTCAGGAAAATAAAAAGGGGTGACCTTCGATACAAGGCACATGTGACCTGAATCAAAGTTCACACCACTCTCACATTGTTCTGTAATCTCTCCGTTTTCAATCTCTCTCCCTTCACTCCAACACAACACATGACTCATTTTCCAAGCCTGAAGACTTCATGTTTGGACCACTTAGAGATAAACAGGCCTATGACACAACACTGAAACAACACTGAGAAGTTGTGCTCCAAACCCTGAAGAATTGTTTCTATTTTTGTTGTTCATTTAGTCTCTGGTCCAGCGGCAGTTAGGAAGGCATTCCCCGCCTTCACTACTAACCTCCACGCTACTCTGTGGCCAGATGAACAGCTGACTGGGATGGCCAATATTTCTCACCCTGGGGAGCTGTACAGCCTCTGCTAATTCAGGGCTTGCTCCTGCATCATTTAAGTCAACGGGAGCTTTGCTACTAACCTCAGTGAGCACACAATCAAGCTCTTAGTGACATGACTTGGACAGACTACCAATAGTAAAGGATTTAATCAGACAGTGCATCACTGCAATTTATACTTAAAAAATAACCCCGAAACCTGCAGCTGATACCATAGGCACTGAGTCCGTGGGTGCTCCGGGGCTGGAGCACCCACGGAAAAATATTGATGGGTGCTCAGCACCCACCAGCAGCTCCCCGTGGCCCCGCCCTGCCCCCCTGCTCCAGCTTACCTCCACCTCCTCCGCGAGTGCGCCGCTGTGTCCTGCTTCTCCCCCGTCCCTCCCAGCGCTTGCGCCGCAAAACAGCTGATTCACGGGGCAGGGAGGGAGGGGGGAGGAGGGGGAACGCGGCGCGCTGGGGGAAGAGGCGGGGCCGGGGATTTGGAAAAGGGATCCAATAGGGGCAGGGAGGGGGCGGAGTTAGGGTGGGGACTTTGGGGGCGGGGTTGGAATGGGGGCGGGGCCAGGGGCGGGAGGGGCAGGCACCCACCGACACCAGAGAAAGTTGGCGCCTATGGCAAGTAAATTTGCTGGGATCAATTCTCAGCTGGTACAAACTGAAGTGATTTCACTAACGTCAATGGAGTGACGTTGATATACAACCAATCAGGATAGATCTGACGATCTAGTCATTGAAATACGGAGATGCGCTTCTAAACAGTGTGGCTGGGAAGCTAATTACCTTGCCAAGAATTTAGAAGGTCCACCCAATGCAGTCTGTCTACAGCCATCTGTTTTCTCTTGTTTTATACTCAGATTGGGAGCTCGCTGGGGCAGACTGTCTTTTTGTTCTGTGTTTGTACAGCACTAGCAAAATAGGGTCCTGGTCCCTGACTGGGCCCTTTGATCATACAAATCATAATAAATAATAAAATAAAATACAGCTGTTTTAATCAGGCTTTAAACAAACCTGAGATTCTCAGAGGATAAGCTGGCCTGCTTTTATTACAAATTCACTCTTACCTTCCATCGGCTTTTCTTCGTGTCTTAAGTCCTGGCTGGGCTCTTTATCTGAAACTGGAAGGAAAGCAAAGGTTTAGCAGTTTCTCTTGCATAAATCAGTCAACGTTCCCCAAGACACCTCAAGGAGCAGGCATGAGAATTTGCTTGAGGCTAGAATGAGGGATGAAGATACAGCCAGATGCGCTAGCTAGCTAAATGGAGTATATTCCTCCTATGCTGGGAAAAACAGTCCAGTGTATAGCCAGCATTTCCCGGAGAACAGAACTCACAAAGCAGAGAAGTTTGGGGACTGCCCCCCCCACCCCCACTTCAGTCAACAGAGCACAAAGCTGAGTGACACAGGACATGCCTTCTGGTCCATCTTTCTGACAGTCTGTAAGGGCACTGTCTGGTCCCCAGCGAGCAAGGGGTTTATCTAGGCTCAGATACACATCTCCTTTCACAGGTCCCCAGAGCAAAGGCTATAAGAGGGGCTACTTAGGCTGTAGAGAGCTGCCTTTGGGGAAGGTCAGAAGAGGTCTAGGTTGAATCCGGGCCACAACCTTTTCTCGTTAGTCTCTCTCGATTACATTCAATGATTCTGCTTTCATGTTACAAACATTAACCCTCAAGGAAAGGCCCTTGCTGACTGTGCTTTTTATTCGACTGTTTTCCCATCTTATTTTGCCTTTCACACAGTGCTCATTACGATTCCTTCTGGCTTCTGCAAATTGCCAGCCACATGTGCCATGAAAACCAAGGGGCCTTCCCTCCCAGCAGCATGTCTTCTCCACCTAATGGGGCTTATGGCATGGGATCTTACATCCATTTCGCCCCGTGGAATGTCCTTGAACAAAGTCACTTCCCCTCTGTCCCTCCGATTCCTCTCCACCTGTTGCCTATTTCGTTATTATGGTTATTTATTATTGCAGCACCTCGGAGCCCCGTGGTGCTAGGCGCTGTACAAACACCACAAAAAACATACTCCCTGCCCCAAAGAGCTTACATCTATTTTTAGATGACGAGTCCACGGGGCAGGAACTGTCCCTTACTCTGTGCAGCACTTAGTACAGTGGGATCCCAGTCTTGGCATTATTGTAATATAAATAATAACAATGACAATATTTAAATATGCCATGGGGGGGGGGGGAAATAAACAAATATTTGACACACTTCGCCTCTGGATTATCAAACGTGTTTTCTATTGGACACAGTTAAGGCGGCTTCAGAGCAACAAGGCTACATGTTTAGGCCAAGACTTTTAGTGACAGAAGCCTCTTAGGCTCCTATTTCCATATTTGTGCTCTTAAATGAGTGACCCAATTTCAGTAGTGATGACCACCCAGCAGATCTTACTGGTCAATAGGAGTTGCTGGGTGCTTGGCAATTTTGAAAGGTCAGAACACTTACTGATGTGTAAAACTGTGGAATTAGGACCCTGACTTTAGGCTCCTATTATTGTAAAGCTTGGCCTGAAATTTGTACTCCATTTCTTTTTGGAGGTTTGTAGGATTTCCGAGCTTTCTAATTCCAAGCAGTTTATTATTTTTTTTTATTACCTGTTACTGTTTCTAGCATGTAGTTGGAATCGTCTGAAGTCATGCGGCTGGTCACTGGGTCATGCATTTCATCGGAACCGGGGGATCGGTCTGTGAACAAAGCACCAAAGACAGTTCTGACAGCCCAGTCACTGTCCCTGGAAGCAGACTTCAGAGCTTTATGGTCCATCCACAAGAATTCATGAAAAACTAACCTACCCAACATGAGCCTCTGCATGTTGCTTTGATAAAGGATGCACTTACACAGTCACAAGGGCACGTAGGACCAGAAGCAGAACTACTCACACTGGTCCACAACCTCAAAAGTATTTAGGCATCTAATTCCCATTGAAATGGGAGTTAAGCGCCTAAATATCTTTGAGGATCTGGGCCACAGTGTCTGGAATGTTTTGATGACACCTCTGCTATCTTTCTCCTATACACTTTAACACTTGTAAGAGGACATCAGAAACATCTATAAAACCCACTCCACCTTCCCAAATTGGGGAAAATAGCATCATCTGCAAAAGTTTCCTCATAAGCCTCACAAAGGGTGAAGACCAAAAATGGCTTCATGATGACTTAATATCTAGACGTCCAATTCTGGCTTAAAAATTTAAGGAGGCATTCTTTTATGGAGTGAGGCAGCGAGTTGGTGGAATGGTCTACCTGAGGAGCGGGCGGTGGAGTCAAGCAGCATTAATTTTTCTTAGACGTATGCCCTCTTAATTTAAGCCTGTCTCCTCTAGTGTTGGCCTCTCCAATGCCCTCAAAGAGATCTCCAAATTTAATTTTAAAATAAACCTTTAGCTACTTTAAATACTTCAATCAGGTCACTACTTAATCACCTCCTCTAAGGATAAATAATCCAAATTTCATCAATGTTTCCTCCACCGTTTTATTCATCATCTTCCTTGCCCTAAACTGTACTCCCTCTAATTTAACTATACTGGCCTTCCATTTTTATTACCTTATGTGGACTCTGAACTCCAAGTGTCATCTAATCAGGGCTCAAAAACTAGGATAACTCAGTTTCCTTAAATTTATATAAAATACACCTATTAATGCCAGCCATTAGCCTTCTTCTCCTCCTGTTACATGGCAAGCTGAAAATGTTTGCTCTAGCAATATACCCGGATCCTTTTTCCTTCCTCTCTATTAACTATGGGATAGAGTCCGCTCTCATTAAACTGGTGTAAAATCCAGAGTGACTCCATTAACTTCAATGGAGTTGCATCAGATTAACACAGGTGGCTCTAATTCAGAACCATCTGAAGTACAGCTAGCATGGGCATTATTTCCAACCAAGAGCGTCACCTCCCAGTTGGACACATTCAAAGTCATGCTCTTGCTCTGATTCCCTCAAGGTTACTATGTAGTTAATGCTTGTAAAACACATTGAAAATCCACCTTACTAATCACCTCTTAAGATGTTCCTACCATTTGGTGCACTACCTAGCTAAGGTAACAACTCTATAAATACCAGCCCAAGAAATAGCCTTCCTCAGGGAAACTCGTAATCTCTCCTCTTTACTCTCCAAAACCCAGTATTTTCAACGCTGCTGTCCCCATTATGGCCTGTGACCACTGGCTCCTCAACAACTCTAGGACCCAACGCAAGAAAGCACTTGGGCCCAGATCCTCAAAGGTATTTAGGTGCCTCTCTCCCACTGAAATTAATCTGCATTAGGTGCCTAGGATCTGGGCCTTGGGCAAGTGCTTAGGTCCCAGTGATTTCAATGGGATTCAAGCATGTGCTTAGCCGCCCCTCCTGAACAGGGATGCTTTCCTGAACTGGTGCCCTGGTCAGGAATATAAACATTTGAGGTTTGAGATCTTCCAATCTTATACAACAGACAGGAAACAAATTAGGTGATGTTTGTGGTCTTGCCTTCAGAAACTATTTACCCACTTTGCTGTAGAGGATCCCAACACTGACTGTTAGCCCATCAGCTTTTCCGGGTGATCCTCTCCCCAAAGGTCAGTGGCTCATGAATGCACTCTGGGTCCAATCCTGCATGTCTCCTTTCAGCCCGTTCTCCACTGTCTACTCCAAAACGACATGCTTATTGTGCTGGATCACACCTGACCCAACTTGCGTTGTCTACCTGCCCCCTTCCCCTGACCCAACTGATCCATCTAATTCACTCATGCACAAGTTCCCCAAAACAACACTCAAGAGGCCGGGATAGCCAAACACCAGGGCTAAAGAAAAGATGGGAGACCACATTCTGCTCTCAGTTCCACAGATATAAATCCATGGTAACCCGCATAAAGCCAAAGGGGTTAATCTGGAATTACAGCCGTGTACCAGATTGCCCCCTTGTGTCAGGACACAGCTTTTCAGGGGTTCTTCCTTTCTAGCACCACAATGGTCTGGCACTTCTGTGGCCTAGCCCTCTGGCCAGATCAGCTCTCCATCTAGTCCCCTTCCGGCATTAACAGAAAAGAAGCCACATCTGAACTCAAAATAGCCACTTGGGCAGTAAAGACCATAACTATATCTTCACAGAGAAAATCCTATCAAGGGGAGAGGTCTGGTCAGGCCAGGTTACTTGGGTTAGGACAAGGAGAGTGAGCCTTCCCTGTCCCGGGCTTCATCCAGAACTGGCCCCTTGGAAAAGCCGCCAGCCTTTTTTATCTGGCCTGATGGGCCCTCATTGACCTCCGCCTGCTGCCAGCCCCACTAAGTTCCAGAGGACTACGTCTCACTGGTTCTGCCTGGGGAACCCACTCTAGGTAATCCCTGGAGATCTGAAGTCATTGCTCTTCCCTCCAGCAGGACACCTTCTTAGGGTGGGTCATGCCAAGACAGGGGGCAGCAAATGTGTGCTCCACTCTACCAGTGTGACTGAGAACAATTCTAGACCCTGCTACGTTTAGTACTGTGTGTGTGTGTGTGTGTGTGTGTGTGTGTGTGTGTGTGTGATTGAAACAAGACTATCTAGCATATGTGCATCACTGATTGCTCACTGGCAGCTTGGTAGCCTTACAACTGGTTGCTTGGAGCTACTATTTATTCACTTGTACAATGATAAGCCCTAGCCAGATGCAGGCTGCAGAGACGTCACCAGTGGTCCTACAGGGCATATCAGCTAATGAGAGACAGAAGCGACGATAGAACACCAGCTTTTAATAGGCTCATGATCCAATTACACCCTCAGGAGCCAATGCACAGTGCTATAGAAACGCGGAGGCCACAATTTAAAGAGATCAGCCTAACAGCATTTTTTTCACACTGGTGCATCCACCCCATAGGTGTTCATCTCCAGAATAAATCGACAGAGACAATTTAAAGTGAGGTCACTTTAAAATCCCTTCCAGACCCACTCCATATTCTTCTCCAATAGGCTGCAACCACTGTTTCCAATTTGCTCCCTCTAAAAGCAAGAAGGTCTATGGCTTTCTTTGCACAGGGCTAGGAGTCAGAAAATCTGGATTCTAATCTCAGTCCTGCCATGGATTTGATACGTGACCTGGGACAAATAATTTAACTTTCTGTGTCTCAGTTTCCACCTTTGTAAATGGGGACAGGGATACTCACTGGGGCTCGGGTGGAGAGCACAGGGACAGAGGAAGGCAATGGTCACCTATCATCTCAGTGCTTCTTGCTTATCACCAAAGAGCAGTGTTAGCATCCGCTCCAGAAGAGTCTGCTCCCAGCCTGCTTGGCCAGAGGTGGGACAGGGACAGGGTGAAAGGCATAAAATGAACGGACACAGAACAAGCCCTTGGAAAAACAAAGCCCTGTGTTATCCCAAAGGCCTTCCCAAGAAATCAGCTAACTTCTGATGCACAGCTGGAACTTGACTTTCGAAAGGGATTTGGGGGCGAAATTCATCCTAAAAGAAAGTGAGATGAGGAGACATCCCAATTTCCTGCAACCCGCCTTTCCCAAAGCAAAACCTTCACGCAGTGCAA
Source organism: Terrapene triunguis (assembly GCF_002925995.2). NCBI lineage: Eukaryota > Metazoa > Chordata > Testudines > Emydidae > Terrapene > Terrapene triunguis. The sequence goes on along the minus strand of NW_020664582.1, from coordinate 4,695,277 downwards.
TCTAAGGCCAATGTTCTTTGCCTAGATATTTCTGAGCAATTCAAAAGTTTTAGATTTTACCTGGAACGGTGATTTGAATGATGTCCAGCTCATCTGGCTCTATTTTGATATGTCTGATCCCACTCAGTTCTGCTGAGGTACCTAGCAAGAGAAAAAAAATCGGAGGCATGAAACACAGTAACTGGCCACTATCAGTGCACGGGAAGGAAAAATCCTCATTGCCCGCATGTTAGATTCTAGACAGTAACCTATGGCTAATAACAATGCTTAGCATTTCACCCATAGGTCTCAAAGCACATTGCACATGTAGGTAACCATCACTAACCCCATTGTATAGACAGGAAAACTGAGGCAGAGAAAGGATAAGGCTTTGTCTATATGAGAAAACTGCACCAGTTTAATTTAAATCACTTTCTAAACTGATTTAGTTAAATGATCAAACCCCTATATAGATGTTCTGATTTCAGTTTAAGAATGGCTTATTTCACTTCATCTTAAACCGATTCCTAATCGATTTAAACCAAAGGCTACATCCTCACTACGGGGGGAGGGGGTCGATTTAAGATACGCAAATTCAGCTACGCGAATAGCGTAGCTGAATTCGACGTATCGGAGCCGACTTACCCCGCTGTGAGGATGGCGGCAAATCGACTTCCGCGGCTCCCCCGTCGACGGCGCTTACTCCTACCTCTGCTGGTGGAGTAGAAGCGTCAATTCGGGGATCGATTGTCGCGTCCCGACGAGACGCGATAATTCGATCCCTGAGAGATTGATTTCTACCCGCCGATTCAGGCGGGTAGTGTAGACCTGCCCAAACTGAAGTAAGCCTGGTTTAAAACCACAATAAGAGTGTGTTCATAGCCTGTTGCACCAGTTTAACTATTCTGGTTTAAAATTCTACTGGAAACAAACTAGGGCAACTTCTTCTGGTAGAGAAGGCCTCAGTAAATAGGGCTCCAATTCAGCAGCACATTTAAGCATGTGTTTAAGTCCCATTATCGTCAAAGTGTTCTGCTGCATCAAGGCCTGCCCAAAAGGCCATAGGACGAGTATCTCTGCTTCCCTGTCTGTGAAATGGGGAAAATACTTACTCACTTATCTGCCTCCAAGGGGTATTGTGACGATCAATTCACGTCAAAAAGGTTTCAGAGATGTGTCTAAAGGAAGCTCGCTAGAAAGGATCCTTGACTGTAATTCACGCTTCCCACTAGTATATGAGAGCCACAGTCTGTAGGCCGTCAGGGCACAGAATGAGTCTGGTCTATTTTCTCAGGCTTTTTCCCACCATTATTCAGCTTACTCTCCTGGGTAGGTATTCTTGTTAATTATCTTTTGTATTTGTTTTAAAATAATGATGCATTCCCACTCAGATGGGCTCATTTTAAAGAGGGAGCATACGCCCATCTGTGTGTGTGTGTGTGTGTGTGTGTGTGTGTGTGTACGCACAAGACACACAAAACATCCCTCATACAGAGATTCACAGAATTGTTTATTGCACATCAAAATACACAATATAGAAGGCACTGTCTTCCCCATGACATATCTCTTCCTATAAGCTATTCAACAGAAGCATTCAGAGATTCCAAGCCCCACACAATGGAAAGTATAATACACTACGGGGAGCCGTGATAGGCAGCAATGTTTGCTACACTTTTGTCATTTGTATTGAAAGGTTTCATTACAACAGCCATAACTGCAGCACATTGCTGGGAGAGTGTGCACTCAGCAAATGCATTTCATGTGGCATGTCATCATCTCAGCCAAAGAACTGGAGAGTTTATCTGCTTCCCGGGGAAATCTGATATTTATTAGAAGGTACTAGGCCTTTTTCTTTTGTCCCTCACCATTACACTTTTTCAGTAGAAAGCAGCAATTATTTCTTGCTCACCTGGTTCACAGTCTTCAGAAACACTACTCTTCTCAGACCTGACAAGGAGAAGCAGACAGGAGACATGGTAAAGGAACTATGGCCTGGTCTACACTAGGACTTTAATTCGGATTTAGCTGCGTTAATCCGAATTAACCCTTCACCCGTCCACACTACAGAGCCAGTTAATTCGAATTAAAGGGCACTTAAAATCGATTTCTGTACTCCACCTTGACGAGCGGAGTAACGCCTAAATCGATTTTGTTAATTCGAATTAGGGTTAGTGTGGCCGCATACCACCGAATTACTGTGTTTAAGTTAATGGGGTAGTGTGGCCGCACACCACCGAATTAATGTGGTTAAAAACCGAATTAAGGTGCTTAGTGTGGCCGCGCACAATCGAATTTATACAACCTGTTTCCCAAATTCGAATTATCTAAATTCGGATTAATCCTGTAGTGTAGACATACCCTATCAATGGATAGCTTAAAAAAATACATGCTTATATACAGTGCAGTAAATAGACAAAAGAGGGGCATTTTCAAGGGACTGAGAAAAAACTAGCTCCAACTTCAATACTTCCTCTGCATAAGGAAAAAATAAAGATCCCACCCTGACGATCCTAGCAGCAGAGCACTCCCGGGCTCCAGTTGAAAGAATTCATGACAGCTCTCAGGGTTTCTGGTGTCAGTAAACCATTGCAAATTCCCTTCTTTAAGGCTTATACAACTCGTCAGCAAATCAGATCATTATAATACATTTCATAAGGAAGTGAGAGACACACTCCAGGATGGCATGGTGCGGCACAGACGGTTTGTCTTGCGTGAGTTTTGGATGGGCAATGCCACTTAACTTACCAGCGTGACACGTTTCTGCAGTAGAGGTTTTCACTGGGGTAATTACATAGGTGCAGCTACTGCAGAGGAAATGTTTGAAAATGTTCTTAAGATAGATGGGTCTCAAATCAAGCTCAGTTTCCCCCCTTAACAGTGCTATTATATATCTGAACTTCTGGGAAGATTCAGGTACCATCCTTCACATCTGAAACCCTGCAAACATTTCAAGCATTGCCATGAATGAGATCAATCTTCTGGCCAGTGACCTACTGGAGGCTAAAGCATGCATTGTCTTGGGTTTTTTAGTAACCAAGCCCCCTGGGTTCTGAGTCCCCACTCAGTCACATCAGTGCAAACCAGGAGTAAATCCACAGATCTCAATGAAGTAACATCGATGTAAAGAAAGAGGAGAACCTCACTGAGTTTTAACAACAAAACTCAGGTCTACACCGCAAACTCGCATCAGCGCAGCTTTCCCCATTAGCGATTCTGGTGAAGATGCTTTAAGCTGATGGGAGAGAGTGCTAGGTCTTCTGCCCAGGACTCGTCGTTTGGCTGAATCTGCACCCACCGAAGACAACGAGAGTGGCACCATTGACTTCCATGGGAACAGAGTGAAGCCAGCCAGGAATGCTTTTGAAAATCCCTCTCTAAGGATGTAAGGATTTATATGGAGAGCAAGGCTACCCACAGCTATTCGAATACATGCTAAATATTAGAAAAAGCAAACAAGAGTTTTTGGAAGTGACGTAAACCCCTGGGCTTCAGGGCGTTCGGCAACCTGTAACGAATGGCGCTTAGGAGGAAACCTTCCCTGGTGCAGATTATCCCATAATTGTCCATTTGCACCTTCCTCTACAGCATCTGGGGTTACCAAATGTCATAGACTGGATGACTAGTCTATGTTCCTAACAGGGGAGCACAAGTCTCTGTACGCACACTACACACAGATATGGATTTTTTCTATTAAAAAAAATATTTATATTTTATTTAAAAATATACATTACCAAAACATTGTGGGGGGGGGGGTGGAATGTATGATCAAGGCAAGTTTTGCATCTCCACTGTAATTTAGGATTTCCTATACAATATGCTGAATTAACCCAAGTGGGCTATAATTCACATAGCCTGTGAATTCAACATACATGGCTTGATTATGTTCTCACTTAGACCCGTGTAAGTCAGCAGTAGCCCAGCTGAACTCAATGGGCTAGTCAGTTAGAGCCCTGTAAATCCAGAGTGACCCCCTGACTCCACTGAGCTTGTGGTAGTGTTTCACCAGTATAACCGAGTGCTGAAGCTGGTTCAATAGATCTGGGAGTTATATTCGGGTAAAACCAAAGGAAGTCAGATCAGAATAAGGCTCAGTACAAATAGCCTCATGATTACGCCGCAATGAAAACAAACTCAAAACTCGAAACCCTGCTCTGGTTGGTATCCCTCACAATCATTACATTCAACTTAGAACCATCACCAAACTCCGCTCCAGAAAAAACATCATTTTTCTCCAAGATTCTCTAAAGCTATTTTACCAAAATGTGTAAATCCTGACTGACACTACTAGAATCAGAGTACAGTAGGGATGAAGGTGAAGACAATTCAATATTAGCAGGTGTTCAACATGGACTGCAAGCCCCCAGATTCGCTTGCACGTTGGAGAATGGCAAATTCCAGACGGTTTACTGACTCGGATACTGTTGCACAGTCGGATAGAATACTCAGTGGTAGATTTTCTTAGCAAAATGTCTTAGGGGCAGATTAGCAAATTAGCTCCACATCCCTATTATCTTGTCACTGTTCTGCCTGCCTGTTTGTCTTCAGGTCGATTTAACTGTATTTTTATAATTGCGGGGGGGGGGGGGGGGGGGGGGGGGGGGATAAAGTATACTAATTGCAGAGAAAAATTCAGCAAGAGGAAGGGATATGTTTTCCGCTATTGACATACAAAGGTTGATTTTCAGGGGTGCTGAGCACTTAAAGCCCCTTCTGAAGTCAACAGGAGCAGTGGGCGCTCAGCAGCTTTGGCGATCCGGCCTAACCAGCTGAAGCCTGATCACACACCCATTGAAGTCAATGGCTGGTTGGCTAACTGAAGTATAGTTCTGTAGTTAAGGCACTTGCTTGGGACTCCAGAAACCTGGGTTCAATTGCGGCTCTGTAACAGACTCCCTATGTGACCTCTGTCAAATCACTTAGTGCCTCTGTGTCTCAGTTCCCCATCTGTAAAATGGGGATAGCGGCACTATCCTGCCTCCCTGGGCTGTTGTGAAAATGAACAGTAACAATTTCAGGTACTATCGTAACGAGAGCTGCGTAAGCATCCATCTAGACAGAACAGCCAAACCCTGATTAACATCAGCGGTGCAAGATCAGGTCCTAATTTGCACTACCCGTTATGCTCTCATTTAGCAAAGACTATGCATAGTCAAGTAGACAATAGAGCTTTTCCATCTATGCAATATACCTACCTATACAATATACCTATATAATAATATACCAATATAAGGAAAGGCCCAATCCAGTGCCCACTGACGTCAATAAAACCCTTTCATTGACTTTAATGAGTGAGCCCTATATTTATATATCAATTCTTAATTTCAACAACTTAATACCAGTATAATCAATTCATACAGTGTATCACTTCCTTTAGCAATATACATACACTGTGCAATCCAATACCACAACTGAAATTACAGACTCCCCAGCTGCAATTGTTCATCTGAGGCCTGATTCAGCAGAACGCTTCTTAAGCATATGTTTAAGTGTTTTGCTGAAGAGGAACATGATCGCTCCCAGGCTTAAAGTTCAGCATGTGCCTATATACCTTGATGAATACTTGCCAAAGCGCTGTGACATTGTGATGTTGGATTCTGCTTGTAAGAGGCAACCTTTGCCTGAGCCACATTTCTTAAACCTGGGGTGGCAGTCAAAGAAGTGGACTCCTTTGCAAGTTCTAGCACTTGAACAAGAAGAGCAAAGGCCTGACAATTTTCACAGTTTTTGAAGACTTCTTCTTGCTCCAGAGACTTTTTTCCAAGTTTCTTGCTTGGCTGAGACTAGTGCAAGAGTATCCATCCCACAAAAGTATGCGAAATGGCACGATACAGAGCATGAGCCAAATTCCACTCTAAGCTCTGTCCGCTTCCCAGCGCCTGTTGCCTTGAAGTCAATATCATCACACAAATCTACTCCTGGTCTCCGGCGCCGAAGAATACGGAGAATGTGACTGTCAGGTGTTAAGAATTTTGGATCAATACATTCCTTGTGCTAAAATACTCTGATAGTTCAGCGCTCAGCATGTGACAGCAAGCTCTGGACAAAGAGGAATTGATTCAACAGCAGCCTTTTCAGTCACGTGTTCCACATGTTTACTTATTTCCCCATTAGACCCTCACCAAAGCAACAAGTTTATCCATTCTTGGAAAATACAGCCTCGTCCGCATGCAACGGCTGTCAGCTTGACCTAGGCACCAGGGGCTGCCGGGCTAAAGCATGAACTGCAATTGACCAAGCTAAAAAGCCAAGAGTCTGTAGCTGCGGGCTGTAACAGACTCATATTATTTATGAATCTGTAACACATAGAAGCAGGTGGGTCACATCACACAGTTTAGTAAAAACAATGCAAAAGGCTGTGTCTCTTCTCTCTGTTTTAAGAGTATCTTAATTAGGTTTAGCTTTCATCTGCTCCTAATCAACTTCAGCAAATAAAATATAATACCACCTAGCTCTTGTATTTAAATAAGCCTGGTTTAAACTAAAATAAGAATGTGGACACAACAGCCTTTGGGGCCAGTTTAAGTGAATTTGATTTTAAAATCCCACCTTCAGTTAAACTGGATCAACTCGGCATGCCCTAAGTACACCAAGCAGCACTCACTAGTCGAGCGTATGTGTCCTGTACAGGGCATCATCGTTATTACTTGTGACACAGCAATTCACAGGCAGGGCCAGTCCCTGCCCTCAGCCGTAGTCATCTCAGGATCTTTGTAAAGACCTTTTTCCTGTGGGATTCACTATCCATCACAAAATTAAACAGGATGTTGCAACCAGTGCCAAACGCCCCAAAGCCTTTAGGGCTAGAATGTTATTAACCTCAGTGGGTACGTCTACACCACACACTAAGCTCAGGTTTGACCCCCAAGCGCCCCTTCCATGCACACACAAAGCAGTCTGACTCGGGTCAACAAGCACTCAGGGCCAGGTCCTAGAGCAGAGGTGGGCAAACTACCCGGGCCACACCCGGCCTGCGGGACCCTCCTGCCCAGCCCCCGAGCTCCTGGCCCGGGAGGCTAGCCCCCGGCCCTTCCCCCACAGCCTCAGCGCGCCGCACCACTGGTGCAACGCTCTGGGCAGCGCAGCTGCAGAGCTGCAGCCTGACCCAGTGCTCTGTGCTGCGCAGTGGGGTGGCTGGAGCCGCGCCGCCAGCCACCGGTGCTCCAGGTAGCGCGGTAAGGGGGCAGGAGGGGTTTGATAGAGGGCAGGGGAGTTTGGGGTGGTGGTCAGGAGGCGGGGGTGTGGATAGGGGTCGGGGCGGTCAGAGGGCAGGGAACAGGGGGTTGAATGAGTGCAGGGGTCCCGGGGGGACAGTCAGGAAGGAGGGGGGGTTGGATGGGGGAGCGGGGGGCAGTCAGGGGCAGGGGTTCCAGGGGCGGTCAGGGGACAGGGAGGGGGGCGTGTGTGTAGATGGGGCAGGAGTCCTGGGGGGGCCGTCAGGGGGCGAGACGCAGGGGGCGGGGGCCAGGCCATGCCTGGCTGTTTGGGGCAGCACAGCCTCCCCTAACCGGCCCTCCATACAATTTCCAAAACCCGATGTGGCCCTCAGGCCAAAAAGTTTGCCTGCCCCGTCCTAGAGTCTTGCTGGGGGGAGAGCAGAGCCCCAGTCCCGCTGAGACTGGGGTCCAAGCCTTATGTTGCAGTGCGGATGCAGCTCAAGCTGCAGACCCAAGTCAGGAGGTCTGCGTAGTGAAGTATGAACGTGTTGGCATGGAAACACCGCGTCCACCAGCCCAGCTCCCACAGGCCTGGGGTTAGCCCCAGAGCACCATGGGAGTTTTGCCCTGGGCTTCACTGGGACCAGGATTTCACCTGGCAAAGCTGGTTGGGCATGTGGGAGGAGGGAAGTGGGAGTCGGCTGAGCCCCCAAACGGGGTGTCACAGAATAGCCCCTATCCCCTGGCACACCCCGGGGGCTGTGGAAGGAATCACACCCCTCTGGGGTAACACCAGCACCCAGAGCGCTGCTCTTCACTGAGGGCTGCAGCCACATACCGCCATGTACCTGGCGTCTCAGCAACATTAAGCTGGTCACACACCAGAACATCTCTCCCCTTGCCGTCTGTAGTCACATGCCACTACATTTACACTTCGTTCATACAGAGTTAATACCTAATCAATAGGTGTTATAAGAATATCACAGGCATACATCATGTGTGTTACACGTGGTTACACATGCATCACTTAAAGTCTGTGAGGTCAATAGTTTATAACCATCTATCAAGCCTTCAAGGACAGAATGAACCTCCGTGAACCAATGAACCACCATGATCATCTAGGCTGACCTCCTGCACATTGCAGGCCACAGACGCTTGCCCGCCCACTCCTGGAATAGACTCCTGGCCTCTGGCTGAGTTACAAGTCCTCAAATCATGATTTAAAGACTTCAAGTTACAGAGAATCCACCATTTACACTAGTTTAAACTTGCAAGTGACCCGGGCCCCATGAGGCAGAGGAAGGCAAAAAATCCCCAGGGTCTCTGCCAATCTGACTTGGGAGGAAACTTCCTTCCCGACCCCAAATATGGCAATCAGTTGGATCCTGAGTATGTGGGCAATACTCAACAGCCAGACACCTGGGAAAGAATTCTCAGAGTCCTCCTCATCTAGCGTCCCATCATCTGCTGCCCTCTATGAATTTGATTAGACATTTGTCAAAACACCTTTCAATCAGTTATGAATGTACCCTTCTTATCAAGTGTGACCTGTTAGACTGCAGCCTGATGGTGAATTTTTAGACCTACTTTAGGCATCTCAGATAATTCAGGAAGGAAATCTTTTAGCTTGTTTGCACACAGTCGTGATCTGACCCCTTTTGTTCAAACTCAGTGGTTTTTATCTCTTTTTTTTGGTATCAGCTCACAATATCGGGATGATCTGATTTCTCTAGTGGTTTGCTAACGGCAGCAAGGGTGGGCACACCATCAAAGGTGAAAAATTAGCCCCTTGGTTTTCATTATGGTGTTAAAACAAAGCACTTGCAGTTACCACATTACCAGCAACAGCATTCGGTGCCTTCCATCTCACTCCCCTTACTCATGTGCTTTCCAGATTTCAGACGGCTGCCAACAGAGGATTGCAGAGCATGCGCCAAACTCACAGCATGACAAAAAATATATCTATCTTCCACTTGTAGCAACCGCGTCTCTGGAAATAATCTTTCCAGTGCCAACAGTGTGCTCAGCACTGCACAAGTGACAAAAGAGAATACAGTCTCTGCCCTGAGGAGTTTGCAATCTAAACAGACAGGCAGCACAAACTGGACACTACACCACACTGAAAGGCTCAGACATGGACCTAAATTTGGGGTAAATCCTGAAGTTCTTATTCAGTTTTCACTCAGGCAAAAAAAACTCACTTCCTTTGACTCCCACATCTGGTCCTGAGTGTGTACGGTAAGTGATATTAAACCATCTCTCTTATCTTACACAGACACGCATGCGCGGAAGAGCTTGGGCTAACTGAGTGCATACTTTTCACTTTTTGTTTTAACATTCTCCTCCCCCCTGGATTTCCCAGCATTGCTGTGACTAACAGCGACTCCCTCACTAGCCTCGTGCATTAAAAGCCTGACAAATGAAGGCCGATTAGACTTTTTCTCGCTTACAGCTTTACTAGTAACGTCAACCCTACTGCACCAGGTTAAAAAAAAAAATCCTACGCATTTGAAATGGGAAGGTTTCCAGCTCCCTTGCTGCATAGCATTTGAAACCAATGAAAGACACAGTATATGTCAGAGAGGCTATGATCAGTGCTTCCACAGAGCAAGACTCTCACCCTCATTGTGAGCAGAACCTCACTCCACCAGCGGTTCAAGTGGACCCCAGTGGGGCTGCACATGGGCTGAGGGGGTCACAATCTAGCCTCTAGTCATTACGGAGGAAACTGCTTAGGTGGAGACGAAAGCCACATACCTGTTATTAGCCTGAGAAGTCCCTGCCAGGTCTAGCACTGCCATTCTGTGTGGTTCCGGAGAGATTTCCCCCGATGGGCTGGAGGGCTCCAGCTTGGTAGGATCTTTGGTAAATTTACTTCCTGGTCCCAGTTCCGCAGCAAGGTTTTGTAACGAAAAGCACAACCAGAATTAACCACAGAAGAATCTGAATGCTAGCAGCACTGCTCACTAGACTACACGTCGTTCCTCTCCTGGATTTACAAAGCTAGTCAGCAGCTTGCGATGCAGGAAGAGTGAGTGCCTGGGTTACGTATAAAGGGTCTGTCAATACAGCAATCAGAGGGTGTGACTTGGACATAACGCCCTAGCTTTAAGCTAGCTTCAGTCCCGGACCAGAGGGCACTTCAGTGTGGGCTGAACAAGCCTGTCTGGAACCCTGGGTAATTACTCACGGGGCAGCCTGCACTGAAGCAAGTGCTGCTGGGCTTCCTGCTCCTGGACCTGAGCGGGCCCGATTAAAGTGAGCTCGGGTAGGTCTACTCAAGCAGCAGTCGCCCCGTGACTGCAGTACAGACAACCCAAAGATACGGGGACACCTTCTCTCGGTTACACTGTAGCATTAGTATGATCTAGCGCAGGAAATTCTGCTTGGTAATTGCCTTCCCGCCATTCTAGGAGAAAGGTCCTTCCAGCAAGAAGAGATGCAGGACCTCCTGGGAGGTGGGCACCTTTGCATTTGAGCCAGACCTCCTCGCACAGGGATAGCTAGTTAGGGTAATACTACTGAATGCAGCGAAAGGCTTGAGGGGAAAAAATCCTCAGGAAATGTGTTACGGAGGCAGTTTCACTAGTGTTGGCCGGGAGCAGGAGGGTTCCGGTGGCGGGGAGGCAGGGGACTGCATTGAGGATGACTGCCATTTACACATGCCTCTCTCGATGGATCTTCTTTTACCAGGCCTTCCTATTGTTTTTGGTCCTCCATGTCTCCTCTTTCAATTCACCGGGATTCCTCACTTCTCCGGGGGCAAGTACCTAGAAGATGAATTCAGTTCCCAGGTGCCGGTATGCTGGGTTCCACCCTCTTCCCTTCCCGGTGAATTGTTTGATATTATTGTTGCATAGCCTCAGGTGGCCCGAATTCCTGAGCACGGGAGTCAGGTTGGGAGGGGCCCAGTGTGCATTGCGTTGAACAATCTGACACAGTACGGCCAGTTCAGAGCTTAGCACAGATACAAGTGGGCGCCCTGTAGGGAGGCAAGGCACAGAGCAACCACGAGCCACACAAATTGACCTACAGGCCAGTGGTGTCCTGTAGGCTGCTACTTGGCCAAAGGCATCACATTCTACTTTGAATCAAAGTGTTTTCTAATCTGTACGTGGTGAGAGAAGAGGCGGGGGGGGGGAGGGATCGGCACCATGGCCTGAGCATATAAAATCTGCCCCTTGTGCGTGAGAGAGAAGGGGCGTGACAAATTGAGACAAGGAGAAAAATAAGCATTTAGCTGCCATGAAAACCTTCTCTTTGCCCTTCCCCTGCTCCTCAGTAATCAAGCTCCAGCAATGATCTTAGAGATGAAAAGAGCACTACGAAGACAGCAAAGGAAATGAAAATCAGGTGCTAGAGAGCAGGTGGATGGAGACTGGAGGATTAGCTAGATCTGGGGGGAAGGAGGGAGCAGAATTATTCTGACAAGCTGCACAAACCAGGCAGGTGTCTCATTATCATCTGTAATACTTGAACTTTACTCAGCTCTAAGTCACATTGCAGCTACCTCCTTTTGAAGCGTGTACAATCTATGGCAATGTAAAGTCCCTTTTCCTTTAGGCTCCAGCATGTAAAGGAGGGCAAGGCTTCGCAATGGGAACACCAAGCAGCATGGAGCATTAAAGATGCTTCCCACAGTTCAACTGGGTCCTTCCCGTGCACCAAAATCTTGCTCTTGCAACAATGAAGCTGCCCAGGGAGCCGCAAAAATAGGTTTCCTAGGAGCGGTGGGTTTTTAATTAAATGTTGAGCAAAACTGCAGTGGAAACCTTGGGATACTTTGTAGATGGCAACTTAAAGTGCAGCTCCACTTCGACAAAGCGTAAAGTAAAAATGGCACCTCCTTACTCAGCAGACCCAGTTCTTTTGTGTATTCAGATCTGCTGACTTTTTGCTTCTGTTAGCCTTGCAGAGACCACACAGCTAGGAGGGAGTAAGCTGGAATGTGTTCCAATCCTGTGCAACAACAACGGAATTGTTTCCTAATTTCCAGTCAGTTACACTTGCACAAACCCCACTGTAGGCAAAGGGGTTTCGTGGGTGCTAGGGAGGGCTTACCAGCAACATAACAAGGTTGTACAGGTGCCATTGAAGGGTTAATGTGGCTTGTAGAACCTTTATAACTGGCGATAAAAGCACCCAGCTTGACTCTCAGATCCCAGCCTAAGTTTGCAAAGCACTTAGTTAGAGAAAATAAGTTTTTACTTGTAAACAGAGCCCATTGGGTCTGAAATCATTGGCAGACAAACATGACCAGATGGTGCCATTTTTACAGTAACTTTTCAGATATACATCAGGTTAAGATAGGAAAAAGCCACTGGAGCAATCTTTTGGGTGTCTTTTCATAGTATTTTGAAAGGAGCGCTCAGATCTTACTAATATATGCCTCGTTTTATTTGCTAAAAGTTGCTTGAAATGGCGTCTCTTTCATATTACATTGTTCGCAGTACAAGTAAAAAGGAGCAAAAGACAAAGCCAAGTAGTTAAATTGAAGTAGTTGGGTATTTATATGCAAGGGAGAGAGAATAACTTATAAATGGGAATCCACAGTGTGTGTCTTCTGCCTTGTAAGTACAGTTCAAATATTCCATGGCTTTCTAGGGGTGAAATTTACCTTGTGCACAAAGCCAGCTCATGGCCTATGCACGACTTAAGTCTCACTTCAGCCCTATTTGAAGGGCTAAACTTAGACTTAAGTGGTGCATAGGTCCTATGCATGGAGTGAATTTTCTTCTGCTTGTGTATATTATGTAAATAAGGTTTTATCCTTGGTGAACACAACTACATATGCCCTTCACTTATGGCTATTTATAGATTACATCATTTTAACTCTATTTCTGTGTGTTCTCTTTCACTTCACAGACAATAAATCAAAGAATGTTATCAACGTACCTGTGAAAATTCTCTCATCAAACATCCTAGAAGGGGGAAAAGAAAAGAAACAGGAGCATCTAGTGAATGAATTTCAGATATCGTTTATTAACAATATATTAAGTAAGAATCATGTTGCGTTTATTCGTTCCTTTTCCTTGAAAAAAAACAACCACCACCCTGTATTTTCTTGTGCAAATCCAACAACTAACAACATGTGTCTTTCATCTAAAGCACCTTAACATCTGCTTCTAAGTCATGCTCTCCATTTTATTAACTGTATTAAATAAAACTGTTACTTTCTGGCTTTAGCAGAAGGCCATGGGGCCAAGACAGTTCAAGACGGCTTTTAATTCTGCTATTCAGTCTAGACCATTTACCATTATGGCAGGAATATTTGCATTCTTGTCCACCTTTTGTAAATATGCAATTTTGGGACCATTGTTAAGTTTCCTATAAAAACTCATCTTAAGAAAGTGTTCACTAAGCTCAGTCCAACAGCTCTTATGTGAGCAGAAAGAAAAACTTCCACAGGAGCAGCTATCAATAGACCACTAAATGACTAAATTTAGGACTGAAGAATGTTTCTCACTGTCGGCAATTCACCTTATGCCCACGACCCTAAAAGAATTTAGGTTTCTCTCTGAATACTAAGATGCTGAGGTTTCTCTCTGAACACTAAGATGCTGACCTAGCAAATCATTTAAGATCGTGCATAACTTTAAGCATGTGAGTAGTTGCACGGGGCCTGATTCTTTGTTGTAAGGCTCTGATCCAACAAAGTACCTAAGCATGTGCTTAACTTTAAGCCAACAATGCCAGCCTCCATTGCCCACCTGTTATATTTATATTTTCAAACAAGCACCTTCATGCTTTGTCCCATGCTACCCGCTCACACTTCAGAGCAGTTCCCCCAAAACATCTGCAAAGCCACCTCCCAATCCTCCTTCAAATCCCTCTTTAAAACTCTCCTTTGTCATACAACCTACAATAAAACCTAACAAAGGTTAGGCCACTGGTGCGCTGGGACCACTACCTAGCATGCTGACTAATATGGTGTCATCTTTTCCTTGCACTCTCCCATCCATCTGTAACCATCTGCTGTCTCCTGTCTTAGATGGGAAACGATTTGGGGCAGGAACTGTCTTTTTATTCTCTGTTCGTACAGCATCTTGCACAGTGGGGTCCTGTTCCATGATTGGGGCTCCTAGGCACTATTGCTATACAAATAAAATGATAATAAATAATAATAATAATAGCAGCAGCCTTGCTGGATTGGGGCCTGACTTTGCAGTGTTTTACACCCCATTTGCACTCATTTTGCATTGGTGTAAATGACTACAAGGTGCAAGGCAATGGAGAACTAAGCCCCTTGACTCCATGGGATTACACACACACTTAAAGTTAGGCACGTGTTTAAGTACTTGGTTGAGTCAGGGATGGGTTATTTTGTTTTTCCTTCTTGCTCTAATTTCCAATAGCCTTGGCTTCACTTTCGGTCATTCTTTCAACCTTCTACCAATGCATTGGAAACGACCGGCCTTAGTTCATAACGACATGTTACGATTAGAGCTGGTTGGAGAAACTTCGATGGAACCTTATTTTATCAGAATATGCAGATCCATCAACACCAAAACACTGTGCAAAATCAGCTCTTTTTCCCTGAGATTTTGTTTTGGAAGAAAAACGGGGAAAAGTTCCAAGCATGTTGAAACGTCCCGTTCTGATATTTTCAGAAATGAAACAGTCCGACTTGGTTCATTTTTCTGAAATTTGGTATATTATACACTACAGAATTTAAAAAAAGTCAAAACTGAAAATTAAAATTTTGTCAAAAATCAAATGTTCCAATTGACTTGAAACAAAAATATTTTCTGAATTTTTCTTTGGAAGCATAATCACGATTTTCAGCTTCCATTCCACTTCAGCATGAAGCCAAATCTTGGAATCTAAAAATCCGTAGTGAAACAGAACCTCTATCTTCAGCACAGGTCTAGTGACAAACGAGTGGACATACTGCTTTAAACTGGGGTGTCATTATTCACTGCGTCTATTGATTGGGGGAGAGCCAGTGCACTGAAGTGTATCTATTTTCTAAAGGAATCACAATGGGCCACGAGATTAATAAACTATTGCTATGTGCACTGCAAAAGAACTGGGGAGGAGTCCAAGCTGCATAATTCAGATGTGGATTTTTCTAGAGGGGTTGGCACAAGGCCTCTCTCAAAAAAGGACTAATCTTGCCTCATCTACAGCCCCTCATCCTACATAAGAACAATTTCCCGTGACATGAAATAAACAGGAGTCATCGTACCAGTTGATTAAAGGAAAAGTGGAGAATTCATGACTGGATTCACTGATTTTTCAGCTGGAAATTGAGTGGCAGTAGGCGTCTAGAAATTCAGATCTGGCACTGAGGTCCTATTTCTTTGATGTTTTTATAGCCCTAGCACCAAGGGATTCCAGCCCTGATAGGTGCCTTTGGACACAATAAAGAACACTAATCTAACAACACTGCATTTTGTAGGTGCTAGCAAAGGCTTTACTAAGGGAATTATTGAGTTTCCTCAAAAGAACTTGTAATTAAAGGTGTGGTTTTTGTCTCCCTCCCCCCAATAAAGGGAGCTTTTGTTGACTACAGAAACCAGCAGCTCTGAGTAAGGATGAAAATTATGTTAAGAATTTTCTCTGTTTCAGATGAGCCCAAGAAGGGGGAAACAAAAAAAGGCACATTGGGGAGGGAACCTCACAAAATGATGAGGAGAGGAAAGATTGTTAGGGCACCAGCCTGAAACTTGCTCCACCATAAACCTTGGGCAAATCCCTCTGCGCCTCAGTTCCCCACATGTACAATGGGGATAACAGCACTGCCCTGCCCCACGGGCGTGATACACATCATGATTCCGAGGTGCTGAGTACTATGGTGATCAGCTGACCGAGCTAGATAGGAAACGTTGGTGTCCCTGCTGGAGAGATGAGGAGGGATTATATACACTGAAAATGATGAAATAATTGTGCAACTTTCCACCTTATTCCTATTCTAGTGCAAAAAGTAGAAACCACTATAAAAAACACAACATACCTGCGGTTATCAGGCAAATAAGTAGGGGGGAAATTACCATATATATCTCAATATGCACTCAGCTAGCACAATTTGAATTTGTCATGTGTCATTTTGACAGCCTACTTAATGTGCAGGCAGATAAAACTCTTGAAAGGTTTAAGCTAATCTAGAGCCATTGTCACAAGCATTTGTGACATAACATTCGTGGTTTGTTATTGTAGGGATGATTATAAATACTGGGCAACTGGGATTGATTTGGTTTTTGTTAAAAGCAAAAAAATATTGAGAGCGCTGGAAAAAACAGTGAATTGGGGGGGGGGGGGAAGATATCAAAATCCACATTTCTGTTTGCAAAAAACAAAGTAATTATTTACATAGCATGTGGTAAGTCAAGTTTTAGGTCTATTAACCATCACAGTTAGTTAAAAAAAACAACAACCACAACCACCACCACCACCACCCCCCTCTGTAAAACCATACTGGAAAAATCTTTTCCCAGGTGTTGAATCTGCCCCATGTCCTTACTACTCTTTCATTCCCAAACTGATTCCAGGGGAACCCATCTCTCTGCCTCCAGTGGAAACATTCCTCTGCGTGGAAGTTTGTTTCAAACACAGAGTGGGCGAATAGAAAAAGTGATCCAATATTTGCTGCCATTATGTAATTAAAAAAAAAAAAACCAACAGAATACAATTTTCTGGTTACTATTTAGGAACTAAATTTAGAACAGAACACTACCTACACGCTCACACAAAACAGGTAGACTAAAATGTCATCCATGTCACCGCTTTGAAATATCTCTGATTAGCTGTGTACCTTTTAATGACAAAGTGGATGTTGTGCCTTTCCTCCAGGATTCGTTTGAGCTTGGGGACACCATAGGTACAGGGTCGTTTGAAGGGTATTTTGTCAGGGATCCCAATTATTTCTACTGCCTCTGGGTCGCAGGCAATCTTCCGGTATGGCACGGGAACCATGTGGTCCAAACCCAAAGCTTCAGCTGAAAGGTTAACAGATGGCTTTAATTTCCAACTGGATTTTTTTGTTTTTTTAGAGAAGACAAAGAGAAGGTGAAGACAACGTAATTCAACAAATTCAAGTAGATCTACAAAACAGGTACATGTCTGCTGTCCTACTATCCTCCTTTTTCCAGCAACAGAGCCCCGGGCTCCAAGCTTAAACTTATCCCTCGTCACTGCCAAAAGTTACCCCTAAGTGAGAAGTTAAATAGAGAAATAAAGCAAAGGACAAACAAAATCTAAACTAAATTTAAAAAATGCTGAGGTACATCTCACGCTACTCAAATCAGGTGACGTACAGAGGTACCTTGAAACAGCAAACACCACCACCCAGGAAAAACCTGTGCAGTCTTATAATGGAACATATAGAGCTGGGTGGACCCTGTGACAACTTAGATCAAGATACAGAAATCAGAGATGCCTCACGCAAGCTTCAGCACTACCGCTATCACAGCCAGCTTTTCTCTGGAGGTCACCCACTTCAGTACTGACCAAGCCCAAGCCTGCTTAGCTTGTGAGATCTGACAAGCCCACGGTACAATAGGGTATAACTACAATAACCCTGTTCTTCAATAGAAAGGACCACAGAAAGCACACTCGTTCTTCATGAACTGAGGCCATTGAATCTATTCCATTCATGACTGATTTAGTTTGCTTACAGATGCTCGCCTGGCTAGAAGATTAAGGAAAATAAACCTATGGGTTTATTTAAAAAGGGGGATTCATAATTTAACACCACAAAACAAAGCCATTTATGAGCTCCAAGGATGTTAAAAGCAGCTGGAATAACCAGTATCTTTATTTTTGCACTACGTTCATTTTCCAATAGTCTTGGTTCAGTTGTTCCTCCTCAAACTTTACTGAAGGTACATAAGACATGCTTTCAAGCTGAGAACCTGTGCATTAAGTTTCAGACTGGGGCACTTCGCAGCTAAGCTATAAATTCTTCGATATGGGAGATTCGGAATGGAAATATTGACATAACCTTAAATAGAAGCCATGAGCCTCGGAGCTGCCATGCGAGGAGTGTTAAAAAGAGAAGGGAGTTTAGCATATGGCTTCTGCTGCTGTGTTAGGGAACAAAAATGATTGCTACATAATGTTATGCAAACCACAAGCACTGCAGATGCATAATGGAATTTTAACTCCTACTCACCATATCTACTGTTAAACAGAATTTGCACGCACTCCCTAAGGGTGTTGATATCTTCAGTTTCTTTTATAAAACTGTCCCATTTATCTATCAAAACAAAATATACGAAATAAGGAACTTCCATATGGCACACAGACAGCAGATGCACTTTTCGCTTGCGAGGTGTTAGGAATCGGGAACAAGGCTTGGCTGCCTTATAAACAGTTATTTCCCCTTCCTGAGCAAGTGCTACCAGCTTGGTTGATAAGGTCTAGGCTTCTCCCATCATCCTGCGGGGTACTCCTCTGCAGCTGCACATGCGTGAAAAGGACCTCTAAGGAAATGACTCTACATTTCCAACATTCAAATGAAAGAACCTTCAGAACAGAACACGCCCAACCATAAGCCAACCTTTAAAAATCATTACAAGAAGTTTTAAAATCTTGTATTAACTTCCCCTTACCCCACTCCACCTATTGAAAATCTAGAAGAGTGAATGCCTAATTGTTCGTTACACTGCATGATACCCAGGCCAGGGATGGGATCTTCCTCTGCATTTGGAAATTGCCCAGCACACCAGGGGCACGTTAGAGAGAGCCACAGAACTGTTGTGTTTTAATTATTTGGAAACCACCTGGGGATTTCAGTCTGTCCTTTCTGTTTGCAAAGCCAGGCAGAGCAGGAAGGATGGTCAGCCACAGCCTTTGGGCACGTTATTTAATCTACACTGTGCCTCAATTCCCCATTTATAACATGGGCAGCCTGTCTCCCCACTTCACAGGGTGCGCTCTGAGGAATTCCTGACTCTGCAGCACTCAGGTACTATGGTGAGGAGGCAGGGAGGGAGGTGTGGGTACAGACAGATACAGAGAGAGGTTCCAGCTGCTACGCTGACACACTGCAACTAAGCTCAATGGTGCTAGGACCAAGTTGTGTTAAAGGGGGTGCAGAGCCCTCGCTCTCTATGGAGCCAGCTTCAGGAGGCAGAAGGGGACAAAGGTCCCGGCAGCTCCTCGTGGAGGATGAGCCAGAAGCATTTGGGGACGGACAGAGCATTGAGCATGGCACCGACCACCGCGAGCCGAATACTTCGGCAGCCATGCTGAGCAGTGGGGCAACAGCAGAAGCGGCCAGGGGCTGGGATTTTTGCCAGAAGCCATTCCCTTCCCTTGTCTCTTTCTGGCAGTGCCCCCCCCCCACCCGGACCCAGCGAGCGTCACACCTGTTTTGTCATGGACGATGGAGAAGAGGATACGCTTTGACGAATGCACATTCTGGATGAGCGGACCACCAGGGACTGCAGATTTCTGTCCTGGACACAAGGAAATACAAGGTGAAAGGAACTATAAGAGCCCGATCACCTAATACAAGCAGGGGCAAGAGGCCCACCCCAGCGGGCACAGAAGGGTAACCACGGCCTAGACTCTGCCAGACTCAGCACAGGACCGGGAAACAGGGGCTCCTGCATTCTATTCCCAGCTTGGGCACGGACTTGTTGCGTGGCGTTGGGCCAGTCACTGAACCCTTCTCTGGGCAATATTCATCCCTGAGCGAGCGAGGGAGGGACTGGGGGTGAGCTGTAGGGATGTGTATAATCCCGAAATGCAGGGGGACCCTTTCCGCTTGTGGCAGCAAGAGGAGGGGTGATCTGGTATAGACTGGCCGCTGGTGCTGCAGCCATCATGTCACCTGACCCTGATCAGAGCAGGCCTAGAAGACACAGGGATTAAAAAAAGCCATTGGGGGCCCATGTACACTACATTGCTACTACTCTACGGCAAGCCCACAGAGTCACATTCAGAGCTTTTCAATACAGAGCCACGCAAAAGGAAAAAGAGCCCTTGAATTCCCTTCAAAACCCTCCGCTGAATCTCTGACCCCTCAGAACTGGGCTCTCCCCCATCTCAGGTACATAAGGCTCTGCACCAGTTATTTTAAAGGGAAAAAACCCCACATGTTGTTCGTTAGTTCTGTCTGTAGTACACACACACACGCGCTGCTCTGCTTCCTGAAATGGCTGGGGTCTGCGCCTTAGGAGGGGGCAGATCACCGGAGCGGTTGCAGAGAAGCCCCATCTCAGAGAGGATTGTACAACTCTAGATCCACACAGGGGAGTGCATGGGGAGGCGGGACACAGCAAGTCTATGTTGTCCCAGGGAATGAGGGTGAGGCCCAAATCCAGATTCTGATCCCGCCGCCCTACACCCACAGGAATATAGTGGGCTGTCATTAGAAAGCCACAATGGCCCCCGTTGAAAGCGTTTTGTGGTGCTGAGGATTTCAGAATGAGCAGCTAGCAAGTGGCTAGCCGATCCAAAGTCCCCGGAGATCAACTGGAGCCTTTCCATTGGCAACGATGGCCTTTGGATCACCTCCTCCCCCCGAGTGAACGACTTTTCCTCAGTTATACGCCGACGATCCACCAGACGCTCTAAACTAAAGGCGCTGGCACGACACAAATGGTTCCCCACTCCCGAGGCTAAAACATACCTAAAGGTGACAGGGAGTGCAGTGAAATTCTATGGACCACCTGAGGCAGGCCTAGAGGAACCTGAAGTAACTGTGTTAACACCCAACACTACTCCTTGTCTCTCTGAGACAGATCTTGGGCCCGACCCAAAGCCCACCAAAGTCAATGAGAGCCTCTCCATCGACTTCAATGGGCTTTAGGCCAGGCCCTCCTTTGAGAGCAAACACAAGGCTATTACCACAGCAGTCGCTGTACTCCTGTGAGGAAGGCACCTTCAGCTCTCCTGAGGGCCTGGGCATCAGCATCTCGCTGGCTGCATTCACCCCGTGCAGACTGGCAGACATCTCCTGCTTTAGGTCCGTGGCGATCTGCGTAGGCAGCGAGACACCGTATAAGAAATTGGTCATGGCTACAGTGGATGGAGTGTCTTGACTGGCTGGTTTAGTGATCTGGTTATTTGGACCGGAATCCCGGCTGCCCTTGGATGCTAGAGAGGTACAATTCAACTCTACATTAGGGTTCGCCTCTCTGCTGGGCTCGTCTGCTGGCCTGAATGGGAAAAAAGAAAGAAGAGGAAAACACAGGTACTTTCAAGATCCATCGTATGGCATCTGACATAGGAACTGCGCGCTACAGCCTGCGTACAGCTAACAACATCAGCAACAAGAACCACCCCTTGGCTCAGCAACACTGCATGCAATCTCAGTCTCATTTGATATTAAATGTCTGCTGAATCAGCCCTATAGGTCAGGGGCACAAGGGTTCCTGGAGCAAGGAAGAAAGGTTTTGCTCATATACCCAAGGGGGGAAAGCGGTTTGCAACAGCTTTAAAGCTGCACGAGTGGGCTTGTGCCCAAGCTGTCCATGTTACATGTCTTAATGGCGCGCATCGGGAGAACAAGCTAAAAAGCAATGGGGAGGAAAGGGAGAGGACAGCTTCCAAACCATCATTTCAAGACAGCAGAGTGGAAAGTACAATCTCCACTCTGCTCTAATGACTGGCCCAGCTTCTTCTCTGCTTATCATTTCCACTCTACGGCAGCTGTCAAAGGAGTTGTAAACCTGCCCCAACTTCTCCCTCTGCTAACTCCCTATTTTCTTCTCTTTCCCCTTCTCTCTTCAGAAGGGTACGTCAGTCTTTACAATACGTTTTATGAGCCAGATCCACAAGTGGTGAAAACTGGCCTAGTTCCATATCCCAAGCGGGGGAGAGGAATTAGACAGCTCAGTGCAACCTTTAGGGGTGAAACTATGGATAGAATTCACCGTCATGCACGGTAAAGGATAAAGCACCACTTAGGTTCTACTCAAAATAAGGCTTCAGGCGAACTCAGGTGGTGCATAAGACCTTGTACTGACCATCCGAACGTGGTGAATTTTACCTCAAGTAACTACACACGCTTCAGAAGAGAACTGCCCATTTCCAAAAGTGGCCTCTGATTTTACATGCCCAACTGGACATACCGAGCGATTTCAGAGGTGCTGAGCACCCCCAGGTCTAACTCGTTTCAAATTGGAAACTGTAGGCGCTGGGCACTTGTTAAAATCAGGCCCAACGTGCCTCAAGTTTGGCAGGGCCAAAAATTAACACGACCGAAATTAGAGGACACTTTTGGAAATGTGGCTATAATAGCATGAATGGTGCCTAGCCCCTATAGCACCCCTTCATGCAAAAATCTTAACCACCTAGCACAGTATAATACTCTCTCTAGACTGGAAAAGAGGTTTAGGAGGTTTACACTGGAACTCCCTTTGGTGAGGTAAGAGCATCCTGCTCATCATACATACAATTCCTATGTAATGACACGTAGAAGGAGGTCATTAAACCTTGTACGTTTAGGAACACTTATTGTTTTCACTTTCAATAATGAAGGAAAGATCCCACGGCCCCCCAGACCGTGATAAATTAGTCTCTCACACACGCGCCGAGTCTTTGTACGCCATGATTTAACATGGCTGCACCTACATTTCAAGGTTCACATGAGAAACCTGTGCTGGGAGCAGCACACCGTATTTAATGAACATCTGCACCTCGCAGACGAGTGGAAAACGGCAGCACGTGATTATTAGCGGTGGCGTCGAGCTGTTAATTAACTCAGCCAGGGCAGCTTTTTATGTGGCTGTCAGAGAGCCCCATAAAGCAGCCAAGCCCGTGTGTAATGAGACAAACGGCACCATGCTCTGCAGCGTCCCCCCTCACGTGATGCAGTTGCCACACAAAACCCTTCAGAGGCCTGGTTCAGAGCTCGCTGAACTCAAAGGGGAGGGTCCTTCCCTGGACTTGGCTCAGTGTGGACAAGAAGTGAAGACTCCCTGCTCCCACCCTCTCAGGATTTATGAAGTTACCTTTTTAGCCTGAACCGGATACTGTGGCTGTGCTCCAAAATCGCCATCAGGGATTTCACATCGTATTCCGTGGGCTTCCGGAAGCCAAGTCCCTCAGGCAAGCCGGCAACTGCGAGCAATCCTGGCTCTTTCATCAGCTTCTCATAGGGCAAGGGCACCACGCTGTTCTTCCCTATGGCTTCACCTGGGAAACGGGCACAATTACACGTTGGATAAAGTCACTGGCTTTTCCAGCTGGAATTTGCTCACAATTGCAGCTGGTCGGGGCTTTAGCAGAGAGATGCGGAGCAGGACTGAGACTGCGGACACCATTGCGAACTGGTCAGGATAATTCTTCCCACCCATAATATTGTTATAACAAAACGTGGCCATTATCTATGGCTCTTCAGCCACTTCACAAACATTAATTAATAAAGTCTCTCAAAACCCCAATGAAGAGGAGCAGGAACAGTGATGTAGCAAAACACAAAAATTCTTGGAATGTATTGAGGACAACTTTTTGTTTCAGAAAACGGACGAAGGAACAAGGGGACACCTACTTCAGACTTCATTACGAGCAACTGGTTCTGAATCTGAAGGCGGAAGGCAATTTGGGTGAAAGCTATCATGAAATGATGATTTCATGATGGTAAGGAAAGGAAGGAGTGAGAGCAGCAGAATAAGGACAAGGCACTTCAAAAAAAGCAGACTAACAAACTTAGTGAACTGGTAGGTAAGGTCCCATGGGAAGAAAATAAGGGAGGAGCTCAGGAGAGCTGGCAGTTAGTCAAGGACAGTGGCGTAGCCAGCTTCTAAGAGGAGGGGGAGCAAACATAAAAAAGGCACCCCTCCTTGGCTCCTCTTCTGGCCACGCCCCCCCCCTGGCTCTTCCTCCCGCCCCTCCGCCCCCCCCCCCCCCCCCCCCTGGCCCCCCCGGCCGACCTGCTGCCCCCCCCCCCCGCTCCTCCGGCCGTGCCCGCCGTCCCCCTGCGGCTGCCAGCCGCCAGCCTGCGCCCCACCCCCTCCGCGCTCCTCCGGCCGCGGCAGTTGGCCGCACTGCGGGCCACATGCTGCGCTCCAGGCTGGAGCAACCGTTGGCTTTGTGGTGTGGGCAGCAGAACAGCGCAAGGGTCTCATCAGTAGCTAGTACAGATGCCTGGCTGATGAGGCTTGCACACATGCTCAGAGTCCATCTAATCCCAAGATCTGGGGTCGGGACAGAATTTCCCCCCAGGTCAGCTTGGCAGTGTGAGGGTTATGTTAAGCTGCCCCCCCCCCCCCACGCTCCTCCGGCCACGCGCCCGCCGCCCCACTATGGCTGCGCTGCGGGCGGCCAGCCTGCACCCCCCCTCGCTCCTCCGGCCGCCTTTGGAAAGGCGCCGCTTTTGGCAAATTTGCTGAGGGGAAGCGGCTGCTTCCTCTGCACCCCGCTAGCTACGCTACTGGTCAAGGACACAATATTAAAGGCACAACTGCCAACTACTCCAATGAGAAGGAAAGATAGGAAGACTCCATCAAAAAGTGGAAACACGGACAAATTGCTAAGGAGGCGTACAAAAGAAGAGCACAAGTATGTAAGGACAAAATCAGAAAGGCTAAGGCACAAAATGAGTTACACCTAGGAAGGGACATAAAAAGCAGTGAGAAGAGGTTCTTTACATACATTGGGAAACAAGAGAATGATGAAGAAAACTGTAGATCGTCTACTTAGTGAGGAAGGAGAGCTAATAACTTATTTTCATTTGCATATTCATTAAAGTACTCCCAGCATTACTTTTTGGCTCAATGTTTATTCATACTTCACCTGCCTGAAAAAGGAAAGTGACTCTTTTGCCTAGCGCCATTTTGTGTCTTAGTTTCTCATTTAAAAAAAAAAAAAATCAAAATGAACAAGTAACCCCTTTCTTGCAACAATCTTAATATGTTTTACAAATGTCAATGCACTGAGCCTCACAATACTGCTTGTGACATAAGGAAATACCATGATCCCCATTTTACAGGTAAGCCCAGAAGGGTTCGTTGACTTGCAAATTAGCAGTGAACATGGAACCTGTATATCCTGGTCCCATGGCTTTACCCACAACACTACTCCTGCTTCAATAGCCAATGTCAAAATAAGAGAATTGCACAAAAATATCCCTGCACCTCTTCCCGCAATATCTCAGTGGGAAGCAGGGAACAAATTGCTCCTCTTTCTCTGGCAGTGGAAAACGACCATTGTCACAAAGGTCACCTTAGGCCAGAGATACTCAGCCAGGGGTACGCATACCCCTGGGGGCACCAACGTCTTCCGGGGGGTACATCAACTCATCTAGGTATTTGCTTAGTTTTACAACAGGCTCCATAAAAAGCACAAGCGAAGTCGGTACAAACTAAAATTGCATACAGACAATGACTTGTTTATACTGCTCTATATACTATACACTGAAATGCAAGTTCAATATTTATATTCCAATTGATTTATTTGATAATATATGGTAAAATGAGAAAGTGAGCAATTTTTCAGTACTAGTGTGCTGTGACACACTTGTATTTTAAATGTCTGATTTTGTAAGCAAGTAGATTTTAAGTGATATGTACCTTGGGGGTACCCAAGACCAATCAGACTCCTGAAAGGGGTACCAGTAGTCTGGAAAGGCTGAGAACCAGGGAGAACGTAGGCAACTTGACCAAGATGTTCAAAAATGACGAGCGAGTCTAGGTGCCTAATCTGAGATGCCTTCCAGGGGCCTGATTTCAAAGGATGAGAGCTCAGCACTGTCTGGAAACCAGGAGCCTCTAAAGGTGTCTCAAGCTGGGCAGACATAAAATGGAGGCACCCAAAATCACTAAACACTTCTCAAAAACCTTGAGCCCCTCTCTCCTGAAAAAATTAAATTCTGAGCCTGACCCGAACCACAGACACCAATAGATCAGGCACTCGTTGCAGGAGGCAGGAGAGGAAAAAACAGCAGCGCAAGGACATAAATTACTCAAGATCAGGAGTACTTGTGGCACCTTAGAGACTGAGTATTTGCTTCAGGTTGGGGAGCTATCTGTAAGCCAGGACTGGCCTGTCTCCCAAGATCGGTGAGAGTGAGGGATCATCTTTCAGGATAGGTTGTAGATCTTTGATGATGCGCTGGAGAGGTTTTAGTTGGGGGCTGAAGGTGATGGCTAGTGGCGTTCTGTTATTTCCTTTGTTGGGCCTGTCCTGTGGTAGGTGACTTCTGGGTACTCTTCTGCCTCTGTCAATCTGTTTCTTCACTTCAGCAGGTGGGTATTGTAGTTTTAAGAATGCTTGATAGAGATCTTGTAGGTGTTTGTCTCTGTCTGAGGGATTGGAGCAAATGCCTTTGTATCTTAGAGCTTGGCTGTAGACAATGGATCGTGTGGTGTGTCCTGGATGGAAGCTGGAAGCATGTAGGTAAGCATAGCGGTCAGAGTGGCTGGGTCATTACACATATTGAATCTATTTCCCCATGTTAAGTATCCTCACACCTTCTTGTCAACAGTCTAAAATGGGCCATCTTGATTATCACTACAAAAGTTTTTTTTCTCCTGCTGATTATAACTCATCTGAATTAATTAGCCTCTTACAGTTGGTATGGCTACTTCCACCTTTTCATGTTATCTGTATGTGTATATATATTTCTTACTAAATGTCCCATTCTATGCATCTGATGAAGTGGGTTTTAGCCCATGAAAGCTTATGCTCAAATAAATTTGTTAGTCTCTAAGGTGCCACAAGTACTCCTGTTCTTTTTGTGGATACAGAGAAAACACAGCTGCTACTCTGAAACCATGAATTACTCAGTGACTCAGCTTCCAGATGCATGTAAAAGTGCAGCACATCTGGCTGTAAAGCCCACAGTACATTCGTTCATCATTCTTCTTTGTGGTATTTCGATCCATGTCACTGCACTGGCGCAGGGGAAACCCTGATTTAGAGGTCTGTAATTAGTTGCGGGATTTTATGTGATCTATTTCATTTAAATCATTTTTTAACCTGTAGCTGATTTTACAAAATCCTGGAAACCTCGTGGCACTGTCAACGAGTCCTTATTAAAAGTAATTTCTTCAACACAGAGCATTGCTTCAAAGAACACAACTAATGATGTGTGACTTGCTCAAGCAATCAGTGTTCCTTATAGCTTGGATGGATAACATTTTAATTAACTCCATAACAGAAGTTTCAAAACAAACCTTTGAACCACAACATTGTGAGCACACTCTCTGCTCGCTTGAAAAGTACTAATTGATTCCTTGCCTCAGTGCACTGGCTGCAGCAGATTTTCACTTCCCCATATCGCCCCCTCTCCTTCCCCAGGACAGGAAGAAAGAAGCAAATAATGTTGATAGCAACCAATTATTGGCTAGATGCTTGCAGGTGCCTAGACAAGTTTTCGTGGGGAATGTGCTACCTTCAAAGTGACCTTCAGCAAACCCAGCAGAGGCTCACGCTTTAACTAAAGAGAGACAATAATAATCATTAATGTCTGATTAATAGAACTCCATGGTAATCAGTCATTCTGTTGGTGAAGAGATTACTGGGCTCCAGAGGGAATTTGGGATTCTTTTGAGCGAGCGTTTTCTGTTATTTTTCATCCTCATTGATAGGAGGCAACTTTCGTTAAAGGATAAAAATGGAAGAAAGAGAATTGTTAATTTCAAACAGACCTCTAGATATAGGATACAGAGCCAGGTTCTGCATCCATCTTCAGCATAGTTTGCTGTAGTCAATATGGAACTGGACACACCCCGGTTATAGTCTGAAGAAAGGGACATTCACAGGGGGCACGAAGATTAGCAGACAGACAGCTGCGCACCAGAGATGCACACAAAAATCTGCAGCTTGATTTTCAGAACAGCCCTCGTTGCCACTGAAGACATTGTAAATTACTGATGCACCCCACTTCTAAACAGTCAGCCAAACATTATTTGCAGTAGGGTAGCACGTAGAGACCCCAATTAAAATTGGCACCTCATTGTGCTAAGCGCTGTACAACCACATGGCAAGGGACAGTCCCTGCCCCAAAGATCTTGCAATCTAAAGAAACAAGACAGGCAAAAGGTGGGGCGGAGGAGGGGGGGGGGAACAGGCACAGAGAGGGGAAGTGACTTGCTCAAGTGACACGGCAGGTCAGTGACCGAGCCAGGAATCAAACCCAAGTCTTCCTTCCATTGCCCTAGACACTAATAAATAAAATAATAAATAAATACTAATAATAGCAGCTAGCTCTAACAGTGCTTTGCACCAGTAGATCTCTACGCACTTCACACAAGGAGGTGACTATCACGATCCCATTTCTACAGATCGTAAAACTGAGGTACAGAGCAATGAAATGACTTGTCCAAGGTCAAACCAACAGACTGGTGGCAGGAACAGAAGCCAGGTCTCTAGAATGCCAGTCTAGTGCCCTTCCCACTAGGCCATACTCCAGTCCCCATTAAGTCTTAAAAAATGTGTCCATGCACCATCATGGGTGCTGGATTGAAAACGTAAAACATTTCCTCCAAACTGACCCTCAAACAGGTATGTTTTATTATGTACATTCATATTCTCCCTCTTCCCCTCCCCCTCTCTCACCTGGGGATCTAACAAGGCGAGTGCTGACTTTCACTGCTCGTTCACTTGCCCTTCCCTACAGTGTCCATTTGGGCTGCGATCTGAAAGCCGTGGAGAGGATCTGAACACCCATTGTAATGGGACGTGGTATCCAAATCCATTAAATGATTTCTAAAACCTTGACTTCTAATGATAGGGCACAGAGCAATAAAATGACTTGCCCAAGGTCACCCCAGCAGACGAGTGGCAGAACCCAGGTAACTGGTCTCTTTACTTGGCTACAAAGCACTTAGCACTCTCTGGGTGCTACACAGTAACAAATAATAACAAGCCTGAACTGATTCTAGATAACGGACTGCAAAACCACCATCGAAATGCCAAGTTATAAACACAACAACAAATCTGACCTTCACTGTTAAGGGCTGAGATTCAGTCCCCTGTTCATCTTCAGGCAAGCAATGCATTTTCTTTGTAAAACAAGCATTCAAAGGCATGTGAAGTGACACAAAGTGAGTCAGTGGATTAGGGATTATCGTTGCTCTTCCAAGACTTAGTGGACTCCCCTGCAAACTCTCAGCTGAGTTGGGACCAGTTTCCAATATATACTTGGGCAATATTTGTAATCCCCTGTGCAGCAACCAACTTCCATTTAACCCTGCTTGGGCCGTGGCTGTCTATGGGGCCAGAACTTTCGAATCTGAGACTACACCAGGAAGACAACTATTTCTCAGTGGGTCTAATTTGCCACTGTGCAGAAGGCCAACACACTGTCTAGGCACTATTTCAACCTGACTGAGGATTTAAGTGGGACGAAAGTGGCGTAAGCCCTTGCATTGGCTCTTGGCAAGGGGCAAATTTCACTCTGCTGGAATATCTTGGGGTGCATTCTCATTTTGCTAACACAAATGTGTTCTCACTACTGTTGGTCCAGCCCGGATTATAGAAAGGTGAGCCGGAAGCCTGTCTGGTTTTGTGCATGTGCAACTGCCACCATCTTGACCAACACTAGGATTTGAACCCGAGACCTCCAGAGCTAAATGCCTATACAGCTACAGCGTGAGCTAAAGCTCCCTAGCTAGGGCTGTAACAACTCCTATGCTCCGCGGATCAGGCACAGCGAGAGACCTCTCACACACACAGTCATCGGTGGGTTACATCAGCAACACTGTGGTCAGCTACATTTTAACTGCGGCATCTTTATTACCGGGGAAGATGTATGAGCTGGAATGAAACTAGCTTGCGTCTCGGAGCTCAGGTTGCAGGGCTCTTAGGAAAATCATCTTTTTCCTTCAAAAGTCAAATTTGGCACTAAAACCACCTTAAAAGCCACATTAGGGATAAAGACCACATTTTAAAAATCTGCTGGGAGCACAGCATTGGTCTGAGAATGCTGCAGGGACAGAATTTCTAAGGACGTCTCCCCACACACACACACTAATTTATTCATTGGCACATTTAGCTAACGAGCCGTGGAATAGTCTCTTCTAGGGCCTTTCTGCACAGGAAAACGTTAACAGTTAGGCCCATTGATTTCAATGGAGTCAACATGATGTACACTCCGTGTCTATAAGGCTATAAAGTTCCCTTCATAATCTCTTAAGGGCCTGATCCTGCACTCACCCAGTGACAAAAGGGCCACTGACTTCAGTGGGGTGCAGGATTGGGCTCTGAGAACCAGCTTCAGTAAAGCACCCAAGCACATGTTTAAATCTATCCCTACTCATCCCAGCACTTAAGTCAATTGGACTTAAGCAAGTGCTTACAGGGGCAGATTTCTAAAGGGATTAGTTAGTGATCTGCTAAACAAGGACGGACTTAAGCATGTGCTTAAAGTTAAAGCGAAGCATGTGCTAAGTGCTGTGCTGAATCGAGGCCAAGAGGGAGCACGATGCAATGGCTAGATCAGAGCAGGGTGGAAAGATGTAGCCACAAGTACATACAGGCCCAGTTTCTCAGCGTGTCAGGGTGATAACAGGCCTTCAGCCGTTGGTGAGACCAGTCCCTTCAAAAACAACCCAAATGGAATTGTGAAGATTCTTACTATAAAGCACATCAAACACTTCCTCTACCATCTTCCTGAGTAGGTAAACGTCTGATCCTTGATGCGGGGAGACCCTCGGGATGCTCCGGCCACAGTCCTTTGCCTTCTTCTGGAAGTCTGCATCCTGCTCTTTCCTCTGCTGACCTCCTGCAGGAAAAGAAAAAAGAAAGGAAGAGAAAGTGGAAGTGCCTGGAGGAAGGGGAGGGTTTTGGTCACTGTGGTTCCCCCATCGCCCTCAATGGACCATGACGTGCACTGGGGATTCAAGGTCACTGGCTGTTTTGGTTGTCAAGCATTCTGCAGCGAGCTCCCAAATGACTCCGCTTTAAAACAACAAGGGCCTGGTTTTCAAAAGCTCGGAGCGCCCGCAATTCCAGCAAAAAATCAATGATGGCTGCAGCCGCTCAGCTCCCCGGATGTTCAGCCCCACAGTGTCCCCAGGCCAGAAGGGCTGCTCAGTACCCTACACACCACTTAAACCCAGCATTAGTAGTCAAATCCATCCCTGAGCAGAAGGGCAGCAAAATGCAGATGCACCACGTTACTCCTATCTGAGCACAACTATCCGGGGACAATAAGTTACCCACGAAGGATGGGATTTTCCCATCTGCCTAGGGGATTTGGACACCCAGTTCCCATTGTAAATTAACAAGAATTGCGCATCCAGCAGCTTTGGGGAAATTTCCCCACCTTTCCACTATGAGTGCTGGCCGGCTGGTGGTAGCTATGGTGGAAATGCTATTGTGGAGCCTCTCAATGCCCAGTGACAAAGGGTTTACTGTCATGTAACAGCAACTCCTATCAGCCCTGACAAACTCACTACACCTAACACATTGTTGTCACAGTATTTATCCATAAACAATGTCACGTAGAGGGTCAAAAGCTTATCCCCTACTGGCCACCATAAGCATTGCGGGATGCGTATACGCATATTATTCACGAAATATGTACTTACTAAAAATACACTTAAACTATGTAACCAGGCAGGGCAAATAAACAGATTTTTTCCCAGACAACGGAATGTCGATTTACCCGTCTGCTGCGTTCTCCAATGTAAATCAGACGTGTAACTCAACACAAAGCAAGTTTCATTTGCATATTAACTCAAAAGGAAAAGCAAGTTAAAAGGAGAATGAGAAAGACGATCTGGCATCAGCACCCCAAAGAACATAGAGCAGGAGAAAAGAACTTTGTCTAGGGGTACACGGCAAAGGGATACATTTCAAAGATTGACTGGACTATAAGGAAGAGGAAAGGGAACCCTTGGTGGTCCATGACGGAGGGAACAAAACAAACAGTGCATTTTGGATCCTGGAAAGCTGGATCCTGGCCCAGGGGACTGGAGATGCTGAGAGGTCGCTTTAGGTGAGAGATGTAACAGACAAAGATTGCAGCCTGCTAAAGCGACGTTTAGTCTCTTAGAAGCATGTTATAACTTTTGCTTTAGTTGTAATCATACCTGTTTCTACTACTCTTACTCAGGTTTCAGAGTGGTAGCCGTGTTAGTCTGTATCGGCAAAAACAACGAGGAGTCCTTGTGGCACCTTAGAGACTAACAAATTTATTTGGGCATAAGCTTTCGTTGACTAGACCCTTACAGCCCACGAAAGCTTATGCCCAAATAAATTTGTTCGTCTCTAAGGTGCCACAAGGACTCCTCATTGTTTTTACTCGTACTCAGTGTCACTTGAACCTCTATCTTTGTAAATAAACTTCTCTTTGTTTTATCACAAAGTGTGAATTCTTAGTGGAAGCAAGAAAGCTGGTGAGTACAGTGTCTCTTTGGAGGCAGCAGACTTGGTAATTAATGTGTATCCAGGGACTGGATACCGCAAGGTACCGCTCTTCCAGGGGGCTCTGGAACTGGGGTGCACCAAGTGTTACCTGCAAGGCACAGTAAAGGCTGGCAGAGTTCTGAGAAGTTTGTCAGGGGTAGCTAGCAGACTGGGGAGACAGGGAGCCATCCCCCAGTTTAATACCAGCACCTCTCTCTCTCGCTGAAGGAGGGGTTTAACAAGGTGACCCGCACTCCTGGGAGCTCCATGAAAGTGTCACAGCAGGACGCAGGCTTTCGATAACCTTGCTCAGAGCAGGTCTAGAGGACACAGTGGTAAGGTCACCTAAGTCCTATCTACACTAGCCCATCCACCAATGGACAATTAGAGACCCTAGTTGTCAGAGTGTAGACAAGGCCTTGCAAACCACCAAAGCAGCAACATCAGTCAGTAGCATGGCACTTTGAAGCAGGACTGCAAGAAGGCACCTGCAATGTCACTTTCTACATCACAGAGACCATACAGCCCCCTTCATTTATTGCATTAAGGTTTGTTTAAATGATTCTCTCCCCCAATGGATTGGTTTTGGTTTTTGTAAATGACAGAAAATCCTGCAAATTCCAAAAAGCCACGGAGGAGTTACAAGAGCATAGGAAGCCAGGCAAAGAAACTCCAATACATAGAAGACAGAGAGCCTCTCAGTGCCATTGACTTAAACAATACCTTACACCGTACAAATATTAAACAGCTCCCACGCCCCTGCTACATCCATTCCCTATCCCACGTCCTCCCCTACCACACTCTAGGCAGAAGCCCTGAAAAGAGTCCAGCCACCACCGTAGGACAAAGCAAGGTTCAGAACGTCAGTGTTCTCCCCCTCCAACTATGAAAGGGCCAGAACTCACCCGCCCAGCCCCAATCCCGGATATGCCAGCCCCTTCTCCTGATTTTACACACACAGCTTCATTGAAACTATTGTGATTAATTGGCCAGTGTCCTTCTTTTCACTGGGTTCAATCTGCTTAGCCCTCCGTTTTTCTGAAAAGCAAATCCCCCTTGCTTGAAAGCTTTCTTACTCCTCAGCGTTGCGCAGCTCTGTAATACCAGCGATTCCCTGCTAATTTCCCCCATTAAACCTCAGCTAAAGCGTATCTACAGCAACAATTTCCTTGCATCTCTCAATGCACAGAAAATTAACCACCACAAGTATATTATTGCTGTTCGTTCTAAACCTATTCACGAGGGATTTTCGGTGGCAAAGGACTAATTCTTTCATCATACTCTGCAGACTCTTGCCAGTGATCTGCCCGGATGCTGTTTGATTGCTTAAGGAGGAACTGATGGATCCCTTCTGCTTTTGTCTGAAACAATCCTCTATGCAAATAGGAAACTGAGCTATTGCTTTTTAAACCCAGCTGTGGTTAAACACCAGCCAGATAATGCAGCAGGGCAATAACCAGAATGTATGTTGATGAATGAAGCTCAAGTTATAGCGGGCTGCTTCCGATCCAAGAGTCCCAGATGCTCAGTAACACGTGGAAGGCAACGCAAGTGACAAAGCACAAACAGTCTGGGAGTATGGGACAGGCAGAGAGAGCAGACCCATGTAAACACAATGAACATCACTATAACAGAGCGTAGGACTCTTCTCAGCATCGGAGGTTCTGCTTTCCTTGGGATCACTAATAATAATAATACATTTACACTCTGGCCCGGTCAACACACAAAAGTTGCACTGGTTTAACTAAAGGTGCGATTCTAAATGGACACAGTTAAATTGGTCCAGAACCACTCGCCGATCGATTTAAGCCTGGATTACACAGGCTTTTCTAGCATCAGTACAGGCAGAGGGACGTACCAACCCAATATAAATCTGTCCACACTAGGCTTGCGCCGATTTAACTAAATTGGTTTTTAAACCTATTTAAGTGGAGCCGGCGTAACTTCCACATGCAGACAAGGCCTGATACGACACCTCTTCATTTGAGGATTTCAAAGCACTTTGGACACATTAAATAATCCTTGCAACACCCTGGGAAGGATTGGGGGGCGGGGGGGGAAGCATCACTGAGACGCTTCAGCAGTGTCTGCATTTTTGGGAAATCTCCTGCTAATTAATTATCCCAGTGCAGCTCCAATGATGGCAACAAGAGAGAACACAGCAACGGAGACCGGGCGCAGGCAGGTCGGGACAACACTGGGAGAAAAAGGCCACTGAACACTGGAGTACTGACTGTGCTAGTGCTCACCCCATTGCCCATCACCAGGAGGCCTGGTGGGAACAGTACAGGGGGAGATTGCTAGTGCGGATAAAGCCACTCACCACCCTCTCATTTTAGTAACCAAGGTTAGAGCGGACATCGGACTCTCGGACCACCACCTATTTTCCATTACATGAGCTGGTGCAAGGAGCGTTGTGCTGCTGGCTGTGGACTGTGATTCTAGCCAAAGCGGCCGGGTGCCTGGAGTGGTGGGTTTGGGGATCTTACTGATTTGAATCTAAATAAATCCAAACTAATTAAGGTGTCACTCTGGCAACGAGACTATAACAAATGATTATAAGAGGCGGACGCCATTTTGTTTAGTGCACCAAAACAAATGGGAGGTTCACACACACCTGAGCACCATTCGGCTCTGCAGCGGGCGTTAGTGTAACATAAGCCTGAGAGATGAGCACATTCCTGCAGACACAGGATCGGAAATAAGAGATACTGGAGGGAAAAAAACCCTTTACACTCACTTAATCCATTCCTCAGCCAAAGCAGAACTGTTCCGTGGAGCGGAAGGACGTTCATGTTATTAGACAAGGGGCTTGTCCACACAAACATTTAGTCTGTGGCAAGCCGGGGTATAAATCTACCCTACCTGTCTACGTGGACTCTATCGCCCAGTTCTCTAGTGTACTCGGATCTACTCTTGTTTCACAGCAACAGGGTCCACATGGGCATTTAGCGCACATCGGGCTAGAATGGGGTAGATTTAGGCCACAGCTTGCCACTCTACGTGGTCATGAAGACAAGTCCTAGGACTCGAGACACCTGGGTTCATTTCTGTGTGAGCCTGGGCAAGTCACTTCATTTGTCCATCCCTCAGTTCCACACCTCCTTTCTCCCACTCTTTCCTTATGTTTTGTCTTAGGCAAGCTCTTCGGGGTTGGGACCATCCTCTTACTATGTGTGTACACACCTGGCACAATGGGGCCCTGATCTCAATGGGGCCTGTATGCACTACCATACTATAAATAATAAATAGTACTAATGATACAGTACCTTCTCCAGGGCGGTCACCCAGGAGACGGACGCACAAAGAGAGGTGACACAAGAAGTGTCTCTGCTCCCCTAAAAACACCAGGGGTGCGTGCATACACATCCGCACACCCTAGAAGCACTCAATACTTGTCAAGTGGGAAAAGGATGAAGCCAGTAGGAAAAGAAATGTAATTTTCCATCTTCTTAGAAGATACTAGAATAATAGGAAGTGGGGAGAAGAGAATGTGTAGCTATATATGGGGAGAAAGCCAACAGACAGCAGGACCTTTTCATGTCTTCCTCAGTATTTGATGTTCAAGCCTTTATTGTTTCAAAAAAAGAAGCTTTTCATGAAGTTAACTTAGAACAGACTTTAATGTTTCCAGCTGCATTTTACAGCTCTCTCAAGTTGTCTGCTATCGCTCCGATCAAGCTGTGCCAAGCCTCAAAACACTCCGTAGAAGCCTAGCACAATTCCAAAGTCATCCAACAGAAAGTACCTCAGTGATGTGCATGGGAAGACCAGCTCCTCAGGTCAGCACCTGCCAGTTTTGTTTGCACCGTCTGTCTGGGTCTCTTCTGCCTTCCTGAGCTCGGTGAGCATTCTGCAGCAACCCTGAGTGGTTTTTTCCTCTGAGGCATGGGCTGCCCTTTCTTTGCTGGCAAATACTGCACCTGCTTAACTGCTAAGAAATGCCGCAGCTGCTCATCACAAACTGGAGTAAAGGTTCTCTCCTTCTATACCCTTCTCTTCTTTTAGGCTGGCGTCAGTGACTTCGAATGGTGTTGAAGTCCCAGGGTTAACAGCTGCACCATCAAAAGCGAGCACAGAATGCATGCTGGGCTTCCACATTCCACACCAGGATTTGGAACAGACCGATCAGGAGCTTTCAGAGTCTTATCTGCTATTTCCAACACACCTGCTGCAGTTTTTAGCTGCCAGAGGAACTTCTGACATGAGAAAGCCGTCAGACAGAAATGCGGCCGTACAAATCCAGGAGGCACACACTCACCGTACAGACTGAGCGGACAATGCCCCCACCCACAAAAGCACTGTTTCTTTTTCCCCTGCAGTCCTCATCTCAATCAGCTCAAAACTGCTCCAGAAATTCGGCTTGCACAACCAGCCATCTCATCCCAGGCCAAGCAGAAGACCTGGGGCCCAATCCTCAGCTGGTGTAAATCAGCATGTTTCTCTTTTGACCGCAGTGGAGTTCGGCCTGTTTTCAGCAGTGACCCGAGGAGCCCCTAACCAGGGGAATGTGGTAATACAGCCTTGCTTGTGCTCCCAGTGAAGTCAGCGGAAAGACTCCCCTTGACTTCAATAGTGCAGGTGCAAGGCCTGCATAAAACTAAGACTCGGCTAGTAGAGCTACATGAAAATAGGTGGGGGAGGGGCCTCTCTGAGCCCCAGAACTTTACCTTCACACTCAAGATCCCGCATCACAATAGCTCTCCTTCCAACCAGGATGTGGGGAGGCGGATAGAGGCAGCTTCTCTGAAGTCCATCAACTCTGCTCGAGAAGGTTCAGGCCAGAGTGACCATCGGGCCAAAGAAGCGGATATTGAACAAAGCAAGGTCCTTTAAAGTCTTCCTCCTGCTAGTGAGTGCCCCTTCCATGTGCTAAGCCCAGAGCAAAGGGCCATGTCTGAGTCCCCAGTGGGGAGGGCCTCATCCATGGGATGGATTCTGATCTCACCAGCATGTAGTTCCACTGATTATTCCCTGCTTCTACTGCTGTACACGAGAGGAGAACTGGCCCTTTGCTTGTTGCGTTTCTTCCAGCAACATGTCTCACAAACTCCTTTGGTCTCTGAAGCATGGGTCTGATTTTTCAACGAGAATTTGCCTTTCATTAACTGCTCCGCACTTTAAAGTAAAGTGATGCTGGCGGGGAGTGAGTGGGAAGGGCAAATCCAACTGTCCAATACCACGGCACACAATGGGCCCCATGCTGGGCGGTGTGAGCACCCACTAGCAAATGCTGGCCACCTCGGATAGCCACAGCAACATTTACCACTCCATTTACATACATTGAGGAATGAACAACCTTAGCCTGCATTCAGCAGGAGAGAGAACAGCCGAGACTCTTGAAGGGCAGAGAGAACGGGAAATAAGGAAGAGAATCTGCCAGTGCCCCTGGACATCACACCCTGCAATGATGGAAGGGGTGGGCAGCCTGCATCTCTCCTCGAGACACAAGAAACACCTTTTGTTTACAATACGTTCTAGACAGTTTCATTAGGGCGGGGAAGGATGTGGGGGGAGATGCTCACTTGAAAAGTTTTCGGTTCTTTCTGCTAAGCAGTCATTTAAAGGTCACACCCTTCTAAGGCTCTCCCCTCCCGACTAGACATCAGTTCTCTTTTATGGACATTCATCTTTATAATTGCCAATTCCCCATAGTATTTCAGGAAAGGCTGTGCTAAATGAGCGTGCTCAAGTGAGGTCTGTGTGCTCAGAAACCCTGCTCAGTAGAGAAGAGGCTTCTTCTATCTTTCAGTGATGTCTGCTTTAGATTATTTTAGATCCTTTCTAATGGGGCAACTAGACTATAAATCAGAGGCATGTTCAGGGATGCTTTACAATGCCTGCCAGCTGGAAGAGCTTTCTCTAGTGGAGAAAAGCCTTGGCCCTTTAAAATTCAAGGCAGTTATCAGATTTCACCCCATCTCAAGCATCTGCCGTGCAGTCAGAACCCCATCATCAAAACTTTGTATTTCGTACCAGTTGTTATGGTTCCATTTTTACAACACAGGAAATTTAACGGAAGGGAGAAAAAGCTTAGATTAAACGTCAGGTGCCTTGGGCTGCCTCTATAAGGTAGATTTCAGTTTGACCTAATACAACAGTAGTTTATTATTTATGATTGATAGACACATTCACTGGCAGCCTTCAGGCAATGGGAACCACAGAATGACCCATTTGGTCTTTTAATATAGAACATTTAGCTTCCTACTCCAGACCATCCTATTTTTTACACCTTCTACATTACGCTTCACCTCTGAATCGGTCCACATACGTGGTGTGAATGGGATGTAGACCTGCACCTCTTTCTACATGCCTCATGCCAGGTGAAGGCTCACTTGCCAAATTAAAAAGCTTGAGACGGATAGTTATCAAAAGGTGGATTTCTCAGATTACAATAAACCAGAGTGAAACAGATCTCAGCCTTCCCACCCCAGAAAGAGAGAATACCAATAGAGGAAGGGAGAAATCTTCCACAAAGCCAAGTGCGTAAGTTAGATTAGACCCCAGGCACGCGTTGCTGGTACAGCCGGCACAGAGGCAGGGAATAATCCAAGCAGACGCTGACCCTGGCAGCTTTATAAGGCTAATATTTTCACGAGCATGAACTGTTCTTGAGCAATTTCTCCAACGGATTAAGCACAAATACAGTTTCCATCAACATCAGGCACACGCGCGCGCACACACACACACACACAGTTTATTTTTGCCACCTAATTTCTATTACACGAGACTTTAGTATTTAGTGCAGCCAGCACGTGCAAAAAAAAAAAAAAAAATCTGCTCTCCATTTGTGTCTGACTTCCTATCTCCCTCTGGAACCATCATTAGTCGTGAGGCGGCACAGACGCTCATTCCAGACCCAGGCAGGATATGTCCTACTTCAAAAATCCAGCAGCAGAGGGACAAATGGTTTGAGTTTAGCGGCTGTGTGCTGATGGTAGGAACAGATTACCTCATGTTTCAAGCCCCTTCCTTGCCTCACCACTCAAGACTGCACAAGGAGCACTGGGGGCAGAGCATCACGTCAGGGCAGGACACGGCAGCATCAGGCTTTGGGTGCATCAGAAGTAGCGCAACTGAGACTAGCAGCATCATGGGAGATGGGCAACAGGATGGGGCTGCGCCTTGAGCCACCAAAAGCCAGGAGGGAATGGCTGGTCTCAGTCTTGGGTTGGAACATTCAGCGTGGGTGGTGGGATCTTCTCGCAGCTGTGGGAGAGGAAGAGTGACTGACTCTCTAACGAGCGCCCTCACACCACCCTAGTAGCGACCGGAGGGCTTGCCTCACTGACTAACAAGTTGTACGTCATACAGAACGGCGGCCTGTTCTCTTACAATTATTTTCCCTGTAAGGCCACCCTAGGAGAGACAAACAAATTGAACTCTTCCCGCCAGGCATTTCCCTTGTTTTTGCAAGGAGATGAGAAAGTGAGAGCAAAGCACTAGCTTGTGTGCCAAAGACATCCTTCGCCACGGTGATCATGGGCTCAGAGACAGGAGATTTAGGTTTCCTGTTCATAGGCCTTTCGTCCTAGCAGCGGACGCTGGCCACCAGTACATTCTTTTACATTGCCTTCCCTCCACAATCCTTGCCCTTTGCATCACCTGCGGCAGCATTTCACCTATAGGTAAAGAATCATAGAATATCAGGGTTGGAAGGGACCTCAGGAGGTCATCTAGTCCAACCCCCTGCTCAAAGCAGGACCAATCCCCAGACAGATTTTTGCCCCAGATCCCTAAATGGCCCCCTCAAGGATTGAACTCACAACCCTGGGTTTAGCAGGCTAATGCTCAAGCCACTGAGGACAGAGCAGGAGAGCAGCCACGTTTGGAAAAAGGCCCCTGCAGGAAATGGCACGAGAAAGAGGGCAGGGTGTGGGGAGTTGATCAGCTGGCAAACTGTCCCCTGCAATAAACTGCACTGCCTCTGCAATATGCTTGCACTCCACTGGCTTGAGAAAGGAAAGCACTGACCTTGCTCCTTTACCGACACTGCCTGGCAGTGCATTGCCATTTCATCTTCTCTCTGGCATTGCAAGAGAAAGGGATAATGTCTCTTTCCTGTCCATTTATTTTCTAAGAGATTGTAAATCCACCGATCTGGCATGGATAAGTTGGGTCCCTTCCCTGCAGTGTGCAGAGGCGTACAGAGCCGTCAGTCATGAGCTGCCCTTTGCTACTGGCCTGCCCACTTCCTGTTTGCCAGAGTCCTCCGAAAGCCAAAGTACTGATCGTAACATTAACTGTGAAACTCTAAGGTAATAAACCAGGCACGCAACTAAAAACATGATGTCCTATGAAGGAAGGGTGAAAGAATTGGGTTTGTTTAGTTTGGAAAAGAGAAGACAGAGGGGACATGATAGCAGTTTTCAGGTATCTAAAAGGGTGTCATAAGGAGGAGGGAGAAAACTTGTTCACCTTAACCTCTGAGGATAGAACAAGAAGCAATGGGCTTAAACTGCAGCAAGGGAGGTCTAGGTTGGACATTAGGAAAAAGTTCCTAACTGTCAGGGTGGTTAAACACTGGAATAAATTGCCTAGGGAGGTTGTGGAATCTCCATCTCTGGAGATATTTAAGAGTAGGTTAGATAAATGTCTATCAGGGATGGTCTAGACAGTATTTGGTCCTGCCATGCGGGCAGGGGACTGGACTCGATGACCTCTCGAGGTCCCTTCCAGTCCTAGAATCTATGAATCTATGAATTTAGTCCGATTAGAGAGGCCAACACCCAAAAACTGAAACTGAGGGTGGATCCAGATTAGTGGACTTGCAATCTCTGAGAAAAGAAATTGACTGATAAGAGAAATTTTCTTCTCGAATTTAAGACATGCCCACTGACCTGGCACTGATGGGATGTGACTAGTGGCAAAGAAAATTCTGGTAGGAAGAAGATAATAGTGATAGAACATAATTCTGTTCTCGCGTCTCCACAGGAGCGAGTCCATTCATGCGCCAGAACACGTAGCACACACCTCCTGAAGGCGGCATCTGACGGATCAAAGTTACCATCAGCAGATTGTGGCCACCATACTGTGGCTCTCAAGGTTCCCAACTGCAAATGTCTTGGCCTTATAAGATTCTAAGAAAGCAGCTGCTGAGAATCAAGCTGTGAAATCTTTGAATATTTTCCCCTCTCCAACTTGTGATAGCAAATAGGGAGTTTGGTTTGCTGAATTCTCTGGTCCAATTTGGATAGATCTTTAGGGCTTTCATTTATGTCCAGGTTTTCTCTTCACTTGTGTTGGCTTGGAGCAGAAAGGAGGAAAGGAGAACAATTCTCTGATTCAGTGAGCTCGGCTTTGGTGCGAGCACAGGGGATGTCCTCAGTCCTACTTTGACTGAAAAGCGCAGAATTGTTTTGTGATAGATACGGCACCTCGCCCAGAAATTCTCCTAGCTCAAGTAGCTTAGGACAAAACTATTCTTAGAGACAAGGACGGTGAGGGAAATCTCTCTTACTGGAGTCGTGGACGACCTTCTGTTGGTGGAAGAAAAGCTTTAGAATCACAGAGCTCTTCTTCAGGTCTGGGAAAGGGAACCAGAGTGTCACAGCTAAACAAAACATGGGACAGAACGTTACGCAGAAGGGGTTAACACATGTTGCAAGAAACCAATTCAAATGAAGTGGGCAATTAACCCCTCTGCAATCAGAGGACAGAGGAGGATTAGGAGGTTACAAATTGTTGTGATGAGCCATAAAACCAGCGTCTCTGTTGAGACCATGATTCTAGTGTCTAGCAGAGTTATGAATGTAAGTTGCCAGTCTCACTGCAAGCTATTCCTAGTCATTCTTGAAATGGGCTAGTGCCACCAACTGTTTTACCCGTATGCTGGCTTTCCAAGACCAGGGCTATACATGCAATTAACAGACACAGTCTAGCCCAAAACCTTACAGCATTCGAAGAAGGATACCTTTTTCTGGTCCTGAGGACAGAGCCTTTCCCTAAGGTCCTTGCACCCTGTGAATGCAGCTCTTGAAACATACGGAGACAAGGCAAGAGGCTTACAGGAAACCTCAGGCCACCTATCTCAGCCAGGCCTCAGTGTTATGGTGACCTCGATCACTTGAGGAGAGACATCGATGTATAACCCTTACACCGAGCAGGCCTGGAGTGGGCTGCCATTTCTTTAACCTCTGGACCCAAAGATTAGCTCTATTTGACCATGGTGTCAAAGAAAGAGAAAGGAAAATGAACAGGAGTACTTGTGGCACCTTAGAGACTAACAAAGGAAAATGTCTCTCTTATGATCCTGAAACAAGTTCCACGGGGGCTGAATCACAACACAACAGGAGTGCTGCCTACACCCTGCTAGAGAGGTCTGTGGAAGGAATTGAGTCTTTAGTGACCTCCGGGGAGGTGGGGGGAGGA
Source organism: Terrapene triunguis (assembly GCF_002925995.2). Taxonomy (NCBI): domain Eukaryota; kingdom Metazoa; phylum Chordata; order Testudines; family Emydidae; genus Terrapene; species Terrapene triunguis. The sequence goes on along the minus strand of NW_020664582.1, from coordinate 4,652,525 downwards.
GAGATGGCTGTGGCTGGGTCTGCTGGCTCAAGACTGGGAGGGGTCACCTGCTTTCCCAGTGTCCATGTCACCTCTTCAGTTGCTACGGTGGTTTACAAGGACATGCTGGGCCTTGGCACAGATAACACAGACAGAGGAGGATGGCGTAACACTTATCTCCCACTCTCTTCGCCTGGTTCTCCGTTTGCCCGCAGGTTTTCCCTTGCCGATGCTAGTGTCTTGCTGAGCCTCTGGGATGGGGACCAAGACAGCATGCTCAAGAGCGCCTGCATCGTCATTCCACCCGGGGACCTCGCCACTCCGCAGGCCGACTTGCACGGGGTCATGGTGGGGATCGAAAGGGAAGAGAACAAACATTTCTTCTCATGCCATGCAGGGTAAGTGTTTTGCCAGTGCCCCTAACCAATAAACACCCTGGGCCTAATTCTCCTTTACGCTAAGGGCCCTTTATGGCAGTGTAAACGGGCCTCAAAGAGAGTGAATGTAATCGGCATCCATTTGAAGGCCTCTTTACACGGCCAGCATGGCACAAAGAAGCACTTGTGTAAAACAGAATCAAGCTCACAGGGAGCTTACAGTCCTACACTACAGCCACCAACGGAGAAAGGCAAGCCGTGACCAACAGCAGAGTCTGCCTCTGCTGACTACAGAAAAGGGGCCCAAGCTATCCATCAGTGGCCTTGCCACATGGAAAATGAATGTCGCACAATAAAGTAGCAAGGAAACCAAATACATCATTTGAATTTGCCACTAGCATTCTACATTCACCTCAGCATCACGTGAAAAGTGCTCTTCGTTACCAAGCGTGGACTTGGATTCTAACCCGCACCAGGAGGGTACTTACTGCAGAACTTGTGAAAATCCATTTGCAGTTCTTTCCTTGTGTTCATAAAGATTCTCCCCTTCTCTGTCCCAACCACATAGGTACTTTCATCGTGAACTGCAATGCAGGCTACCTCGGCGTTTAGTTTGGAAAGTGCGGAACACTAGGGAGGTGGGAAAAGCAGTTGGGTTAGAAGAGGGAAAATGGAAAAGCATCTCATGTTCTCACATGGTCATCTATCAATTTAATGTGTATTTACGGAGTTATCTGTATTCCAGATACACATTGTAAGTAGAGCCGGACGTCACTTTTCCCATGAAACATTTTTTTTTTTTATGCAAAATGACTTTTCAATCAAAACGAACATTTTCATTTTAGTGTAAAACTTTGTTTTTTCAGCAAACCCCCAGAAACACGTTGTTTTGGAAACAATTTTCAGTTTGGACTTAAAAAAAATTTTTTTAACCAAACACCAAACTTTTTTTTTTTTTTTTTAAAACCAAGAACGTCAACAGGAATTAAAAAAAACAAAACCCGGTTACCTACCTCTCGTAACTGTTGTTCTTGGAAAGGTGTTGCTCATGTCCATTCCAATAGGTGTGTGCGCACGCCACATGCACGATCATTGGAAGGTTTTCCCCTAGCAGTACCCATTGAGTCAGCTGTGGAGCCCCCTGGAGTGGTGCCCTCGTGGCGGTGTATATAGGACACTGCCGACCCGCCGCCTGCTCAGTTCCTTCTTGCCGGAAGACTCCGACAGAGGGGAGGTGGGTTGGATTTGGAATGGACATGAGCAACACATCTCAAAGAACAACAGTTACGAGAGGCAGGTAACCGTTTTTTGTTCTTCGAGTGCTTGCTCATTTCCATTCCAATAGGTGACTCCCAAGCAGTTTCTCTGGAGGAGGGGTCGGAGTTCACCTGGTTGCTGATTGTAGGACTGCCCTGCCGAATGCTGCATCGTCCCTCGCTTGTTGGGCGATGGCGTAGTGTGACGTGAAGGTGTGGATGGAAGACCACGTTGCCGCCTTGCATACGTCTTGAACAGGGACGTGCGCGAGGAAAGCTGCGGATGAAGCCGGAGCTCGTGTGGAGTGTGCCGTCAACGGCGGGGGTGGAACCTTGGCCAGGGCTTAGCACGTTCTAATGCAGGATGTGATCCACGACGAAATGCGCTGGGATGAGATGGGAAGCCCTCTCATCCTTTTGGCGATTGCAATAAAAAGCTGTCGTGACTTACGAAATGGCTTTGTGCGTTCAATGTGGAAGGCTAGGGCATGCCTGACCTCCAAGGAATGGAGCATCTGCTCTCTGCCAGTGGCATGAGGCTTAGGGAAGACGACCGGTAAAAAGATGTCCTGATTCACATGAAACCGAGAGACCACCTTGGGTAGAAATGCAGGGTGAGGACGCAGCTGAACCTGGTCTTTGTAAAAGTTCAGGGGGGTTCAGACGTAAGCGCTTTGAGCTCAGAGACCCTTCTGGCCAACGTTATAGCCACCAGAAAGGCAACCTTCCAAGAGAGGTAGGCGAGACGGCAAGTGGCCGGGGGCTCAAATGGAGGGTCCGTGAGCGTGGACAGGACCAGGTTGAGGTCCCACTGGGGAACGGGCTGCCACATGTGGGGGTAAGCCTGTCCAAGCCCTTGAGGAATCGGCCCACCGTGGGGTTTCTGAAGACTGATCTACCTGCTGCCCCTGGGTGGAAGGCCAAGATGGCACTCAGGTGCACTTTTATAGATAATATTGCCAGCCCTTGTTGCTTCAGGTCCAGTAAGTAGTCCAAAACTAGGGGAATTGGAGCTTCCTGCGGTGGGATACCCTTCTGCAGGGACCACACAGAAAACCACTTCCACTTTGCCAGATATGTGGCTCGAGTGGAAGGTTTCCTACTTCCCAGGAGAACTTCTCTCACTGAGTCCAAACATTGGAGCTCCAACGGGTTCAACCAGGGAGTTTCTACACCGTGAGGTGGAGGGACTCCAGGTTGGGCTGCTGGAGCTTGCTGTGATGAGGTCCGGGCATAAGGGAAGGGTTACTGGTCTGTCGACCGATAGGCTTAACAGCGTGGTGAGCCAGTGCCGGTGGGACCACGCCGGTGCTATGAGGATCAACAAAGCCCTGTCCTGGCGGACCTTGAGGAGGACTCTGTATGAGAGGGAAGAGCGGGAACGCATAGAGCATGTGACTCATCCACGTGAGGTGAAAAGCGTCCACAATGGAGCCCGGGCTGTGGTTCAGAAAGGAGCAGAACTGCTGGCACGTCCAGCCTGAGGAACATGGTGCGGGCCAGGGCCACATGCACCTCTGCTTGTGCTTGCGTCTTGGCCTTGTTGAGCCAGTCGTCCAGGTACGGAGGAAGGCTGCCACGAGTGCCATGCACTTTGTGAACACCCTGGGGGCCGTCGAGAGCCCAAACAGGAGCACCGTGAACTGGTAGCACTGGCCGCAAAGCGAAGAAACCGTCTGTGGGGCAGGATAACGGAGATATGGAAGTAAGCGTCCTGCAGGTCGAGGGCAGAGTACCTGTCCCCCAGATCCAGGGAAGGAATGATAGAGGCTAGGGAGACCATGCGAAACCTGGCTTTATTGATGAATGTATTGAGGTCTCACAGATCCAGAATAGGTCACAGTCCACCCTTGGCCTTGGGGATAAGGAAATATCGGGAGTAAAATCCCTTGCCCCTGAACTCCTGAGGAACCTCCTCTATGGCCCCTCAGAGCGAGGAGCGATTGCACTTCCTGGAGAAGGAGTTGCTCGTGAGAAGGGTCCCTGAAGAGGGACGGGGAAGGTGGGTGGGAACAGAACTGGATAGAATAGCCCACCCCATCAGGCTCAGAACCCAGCGATCTGTTGTGATCTGGGACCAAGCACGGTAGATGTGGGATAGCCGGTTTACAAAGGGAGGGTAAGGATCCAGACTGAGTCCTGGTGCTCTGTCCTCGTGCGCACCTTCCAAAGTTAGGTGTCGGCCCCGGGGGCTGTTTGGATGAGCCCTGACCTTGGCCTGAGGAGAACTGCGACTGGCACCTCCTATTATTCCTACCCCTTCTCCTGGCTGAGTCCTGCCTCGGGGGTCCGGAGTAGAAGCAGGAGGGAGAGGGGAGGGCTGGTGTTTGAAGGGCTTCCTCTGGGGTGTGGAAGTGTCGATTCCCAGGGCCTTCAATGTTGCCCTCGAGTCTTTCAGACTGTGCAAGCGGGTGTCCGTGTTCTCGGCAAACAAGCCCGCACAGTCAAAGGGCAGGTCCTGAATGGTGTTCTGGACCTCCGGGGGTATGCCTGAAACCTGTAATCAGGCACTCCATCTCATGACGACTGCCCTGGCCATGGTCCGAGCTGCAGTGTCAGCTGAGTCTAGGGCGGCCTGGAGGGAAGTCCTTGACACCACCTTGCCCTCCTCAAGAAGTGCTGCGAACTCCGGGCGTGAGTCTGACGGGAGCAATTCTGGGAACTTAGCTAGTGCTCTCCAGGAATTGAAGGCGTAGGGCTGAGCACTGCTTGCTGATTAGCAAGTCGACTTTATGGCCGAAAAAGGTCCAGCTTCTTAGCGTCCCGCGACTTTCGGGCAGGACCCGGTTGACCTTGCCGCTTTTTGTGGTTTGCGCCTCCACCACTAATGTTCCAGGCTAAGGGTGGGTAAAAAGGTGTCCGTACCCCTTCTGCGGCACAAAATGCTTCCTTTCCACCCCTTTGGCCATGGGAGGTATGGAGGCCAGGGTCTGCCATAGCACCTTTGTGGTGTTTTGTATGGTCTTTATAAAGGGCAAGGCTACCCTAAAAGGACCCTCCAGGGCAACAATGTCCACCACTGGGGCCGAGTCTTCTGGCACCTCCGCAGCCTGGAGATGCAAGTTTTGGGCCACCCTCCTAAGGTGGTCCTGGTGCACCCTATTGGGAGTGTGGTAGTGAAGGTGCCAGCCACCGCCTCATCTGGCTAAGAGGATGATGAGGCCTGTGGGACCAGGTCCTCCTGACCCTCAGGCTCTCTGGAGTCTGGCTCGGGTACGTCTGCCCTATTCGGGGCAGACTATGGCGCTAGTACCACATGGGGTGCTGGCTCAAGAGTTGCACCTGCTTGCGAAGACCCAGGGTCCTTGTCACCTGGGGGGTCTTCAGGTGCTGTGGGAGTATGGCGCGGCACCGACGTGGCTGAAGGAGGAGCACAGGGTAGGCCCAAGGAGGAGCTCAAGCTGATGGTAGGCCCAAGGAGTCCAAAAGGGCCACTGTACCGGCCCCTGCCACTGTGGGGGCCAGAATACCGCCGGCGCGTCCTGGAAGACCAGTACCGACTATGTCTGCAGATTGACGACTCATTATCAGAGTCCGACGAATAATCTGAGCCAGACCATGGAGGGGCGGAGCCCAACGGTGCTGGTGAACGGTACCACGGTGCTGGGGAGCGGCGCCGTAGCATCGTTGGCTTGCCCTGGTTTTGAATGAGTGGCAGTGCTGCCATTGGTGCCGCAAAAGGTGCCATAGACTGCACCCTCACCATCGCCGGTGCCGGGCCTTGCGCCGCTGCTCACGCCCGCAAGGCCAGGACTGTGCCATCATGGCAATAAGATCCGGCGCGGCCGGGAGATCAATCTCGTCCTCCAACTCCTCCCGAGTCGGGGAGTCCACAAACACCAGACTTGATGGAGCCCCTGGCAGGGCCGGAGTCAACAGTGCCGGGATCTGAGGGCCAGGCTGTGGGTGCCCTGACGTAGGATACACCCCACTGGGATCCCTGTGCTGTTTCCTGATGGGAGACCGGCCTCTGTCCACCTTCTTCTTATGCGGCACCGGGGACTGAGAGCAGTGCCACATGCTCGAACCCGCTTTGTGAGCCGGGCAGTGGTGTCGATGCTCCCTGGAGGAGTCTTTTTTCGGTGCCGCGGCGTCCTGCACCAAAGCCGGTGCGCTGTGCACTGATGTCACTGGTGCCGCTTCCGGTGCCGGCTGAGGGCAAAGAGCCGCTTCCATTAAAAGGAGCTTGAGGCAATAGTCCTGCTCTCTCTTCGTCCTGGGTCTTAAGCTCCTGCAAATGGAGTACTTCTCGGTTTGCTGGCCCTCACCCAGGCACTTAAGGCACGATGCGTGCGGCAAGCCCTTGGGCATAGGCTTCCCACAGCGTTGGCAGGATTTAAACCCCCGGAGAGCGAGGCATACCCCGGTCAGGGGAGCTGGGGAGGGCGCCACTCTAGGGTGCTCCACAGCCAACCCAGCGGGTACCGCTAGGGGAAAACCTTCCGACGATCATGCACGCGGTGCGCACACACCTATTGGAATGGACATGAGCAAGCACTTGAAGAACAGAACAAAACATTTGCTAAAATTTCCTGTGAGAAAGAATTAACATATTTAGTCGGTTCTAATTAAAAAGAAAGAATTGCAGGGAACTTTTAGTTCAATGACAAAATATTTGCTGGCTAGCAGTCAAAGTCTTCATCAGTCAAGACCCTCTCCTTCTGTATTTAATCAAAACAGAAATTATGGGCTATTAGGGTCTCTTATCCACCCATTGTTCCTGACAATATGTTTCCAATGTTGTTGTTAATTATTTGTATTCTTGTGCCATCTAGAAACCCCATCTGAGAGCAGAATCATATTGTGCTGTGCTGAATAAATCCATAGCAACAGATGGCCCCTGCCCCCAAAGAGCTTACAATTTAAATAGACAGAGCAGAAGAACCAAAATTTTATTATCCTCATTTGACAGTGAGGGGAACTGGGGTACAGAAAGACTAAGTGACTCGCTCAAGGGCATGCAGGATATTTTGTGGTAGGGCCAGAAGCTGAGCCCTCCCCTTCCAAGTTCTTTCCCCAACACCAGCCTCTCTCTATTGGATTTCGAAGTGACTTGAATTGAGGGGCTTCCACCACTTCCTTCGGAAGGCCATTCATTATAAATTTAAAACTCACAACCCAGGCCACAATAGATTTCAAATGGCACGTGAGATTCCAAGGCAGTTGCCATGCACCAATGGATCAGATACAGCACTTCCAGGTTTCCCGGTTTATTAGACCGCCCCTGTTCAGTTACATGGAAATATTTGTTAGAATAAAATTTTTAATAATCCTGCTAAAAGGCAGTACAAATAATTTCACACATTGGCTTGGCTTCCTCTGAACGGTGCACCTCCGTGGAATGCTGGGGTCATGCTCATGTCCATAACACTTTGAGCTACACAAACTGTAGGTGTGCATGGGGGACACATCTGGTGCTTTTCTGACTCTATTTAATGCCAATTATAGCCCACGTATGCTCCTTCACACTGTCTCCTAAGTGAGCCCCACACTCTTGAAGAAATCTTTGATTATTACCATCAAGTCTAAACCCAATACGAGAAGCTAAGAGGCCCCAACTCTGTGAAGAGAGACCCTCCTTGTCTTGAGATTAAGGACCAAGTTCAGAGGGAAGTTTAAGGGGATAAAACACAATCCAGTGAAGTACTCACTGAACGCAAAGGAGTTTCCACTAGGGATTTTGCTTTTGGTCTTGGGAGCCTTACATCTGATCTGACAATGGCTAGGCAGGTGGTGAGCCAAGACCTCCTGTTTATAGTACAATAACTTGATTGCTTTACCGTTGCCTCGTCCTATTCCTTCCCACCCCACCCTGCATCTTGTCATTATCCAGACTGTAAACTCTTAGGGGCCGGGGCCAGGGACAGTCTTTTTACTGAGCATCTGTACAGCACCTAGCACCATGGCTTTGATCTTTGACTGGCATTCATAGACATTACAGCAATACAAATAATGAATGGGTTACCCATTCTTCCTTCCTCCTCAGCATTTACACAAATTTAGACTCCCTGAGACTCTCACCCACTTAAACCTCCTATCACACCAGCTCTGAATTTGGCCCAAGGCTAGGGAATTTTTTAGATAGGAGAATTGACATGCTAAGTGGCTGGAAGACATGGGTGTAGCAGGAAAAGCAACTAGAAGGAAGCTAAAGCCCAGTGTAATTAACACTTTCTTCCGGCTCCTCAGAATGTAACTATGCGAGCTTAGATACTCGGAGACCCAACTCAAGTCTTGTACACTTAGGGTACGTCTATACTTACCTCCGGGTCCGGCGGTAAGCAATCGATCTTCTGGAATCGATTTATTGCATCTTGTCTAGACGCGATAAATCGATCCCGGAAGTGCTCACCGTCAATGTCAGTACTCCTGCTCCGCGAGAGGAGTACACAGAGTTGACGGGGAGGGCCTGCCTGCCGCGTGTGGACCCGCGGTAAGTTCGAACTAAGATAGTTCGACTTCAGCTACGTGAATAACGTAGCTGAAGTTGCGTATCTTAGTTCGAAGTGGGGGGTTAGTGTGGACCAGCCCAAAGTCACACAGCCTCTTATCAACGTGCAACATAGATTGCCTTCTTCATCACCTTTGGACTTGGTTCTCAAAAAGTGGATGGATCCCAAGTAATGGGAAAGAATTCCTTTTTGGGGGAGACATGAAGAGGGTAGGATAATGATTTACCATCAGTAAACTAGAAAAAGCTTAGTTGGGAAAAAAAATCCCTTTCATGAAAACAGCAAGAGGTACATTAGCTCATTCAATCAACTAAACTAAACAACAGTCAAGGGAAAAAAAATATAAAATGGAATAATGAGTGGGATGGATATGTATAAACCAAGAATTCAAATAATAATTAACTCCAAGTTCTTTTTTAAATTTTTATATGAAACATACATAGAATCGCACTCAAAAGCGTACGTTAAAAACAACATTATTAAGATTCCAAAGACAAGCATTCAAAAATGTTAGGAAATGCCAGAATTAAGGTTCCTTGTGCAATTCTTGCACGTGCGTGATCATGTAATGAAAGATGATAACTATACCTCCTTGTGCATATGCAGTAGGCTTTTTGTGTAATATATATAAATGGCTAAGCTCTTCAAAAATGACTAGTGATTTTGAGTGCCTTGGTTTTCAGGTACCTATATCTTAATGGGGCCTTGAGGTGTATGTTTAGCATTTTCCGGAGGGAAACACAAATATAGATGTATACACACACAATCATAGTTATATAAAAATTAACTATAGTTGGATTTAGATGGGAGGGATATTTAATTCATCACATTTTACTACATGTGTGAGTAAACACACACACACACACACACACACACACACTTTTCAGTTAAAAATAAGATTAGCTCTGGCCCAAGAAACTTATCCAGACAGTTATCTTGTTTATGTAAGCAAGGCTGACTTGTGCAAGATTTCTCCAGAGAGTTTTACGTCAACAGACATGAAAGTTATTTTCTTTGTTCTTGGAGATCAAAGCCATTGTTATCATTCCCTTGTTGCATAAAAGCTCACCACAACAGTGGTAAAACATCAAGAAAAATAAATTCAGTTGGTACCAACATAAATATTAATAGGAAAACAATACACATCGCGAGATTAACTGGAGCTGACTTTAGGGCCCCTCGGATTGTCAGGGTGGGCATGTGATTTTCATTTCACAGCTCCAACAGCTCGATGGGCTTTACTGCAGCAGAGTACAATTTGATGAACTCAATATCCTTCCCATCTAAATCCAGCTCTTATTCAACCCAATTAACGTAATGTAAAATGAGCTGCTGGGTGGCAGAATGGTCTGGCGAAGCTTTCAGATCCGGAGCCTCTCCTATGATTTCAGGGGCTGTCAAACCCTCTCAGGTTGCTGCAATATCATTGTGAATCATCACTTGAAACGAATATGCCCCATTTGTTTAGCTAAAGTATTGGGTTTCATACTTGGGTCCCTGTGGCCCATTGGAGAGGGCTCTAATGTGCATCAGCTGATTTCAGAACCTATCCTTCAATGTTATCCTGAACCGTGAACAGATCCTTATGGGTGTGTAACCACTACACACACAGAGCCCCCCACCCCGCTCCCCCTCCCCCCAAAATCACCTTTGCAAGCAGCCTCACTCACCATTGAATCTAAGGCAGAAACTAAGCTGGTGATGATTTCATTTTTCTGATGAAAAACTGTATTCCATTGGTCAGGTCTGGAGTTATTGGGGGACCCATTGGAGGGCTTCCCCGTCAGTGCCATATTCACCTGAAACAATAAAAAACAAGACAAATGTATACCTTACCCACTACTTTTGCAGACGCAGTTGCACCAGCTTGGCTGACACCAAGGTTAACCCACGGATCTCCAGAGCTAAGAGTATGAGTGACTAGCGCAGAGGTCGGCAACCTTTCAGAAGTGGTGTGCCGAGTCTTCATTTATTCACTCTAATTTAAGGTTTTGCGTGCCAGTCAGACATTTTAACGTTTTTAGAAGGTCTCTCTCTACAAGTCTATAATATATAACTAAACTATTGTTGTATGTAAAGTAAATAAGGTTTTTAAAATGTTTAAGAAGCTTCATTTAAAATTAAATTAAAATGCAGAGCCCCCTGGACTGGTAGCCAGGACCCGGGCAGTGTGAGTGTCACTGAAAATCGGCACGCGTGCCATAGGTTGCCTACCCCTGGACTACAGACTGAGCTAAAGAGCCAGGAGCAGCAGAGGAGCACTGTCAGACACTCACCTCCTCAGTGGATGGGGCACAGAGGGGGATATGTAACACACACTGGTCAGCAGGGCTGGATTAACTCTCCTGTAGGGCCAGGACTATTTGATTTTGTGGGGCCCCTGTATACAAGTCTATTTCCTGGGAGGGAGTTTGGTGCAGGTCAGGGCTGGGGCAGGTGTGCAGGAGGGCGTGCAGGGTCTGGGAGGGAGTTTGGGTGCAGGAGGGGGATTCTGATCTGGGGCAGGGAGTTGGGGAGGAGGAGGGGGTACAGGGTCTGGAAGGGAGTTTGGTACAGGAGGGGGCTCTGGGCTGGGGCAGGGGGTTGGGGTGCGGGAGGGGGTGTGAGGTGCAGGCTCCAGCCGGGAGGCGCTTACCACAGGCGGCTCCGGGCTGGCAGCGCAGCAGGGCTCAGGCAGGCTGCCTGCATGCCATGGCCCCACGCCATTCCTGGAAGCGGATGGCTGCTAGCACATCTCTGCAGCCCCTGGGGGGAGGGGGAGTTCCCACTGGATGATCACAATGGTCCCTTCTGGCTTTATAATCTGTGAATTGGGCTGGGTGCTGAACAGACCCATAGCAAGAGAATCGCTGGCCTGAAGAGTTTACAGTCTAAATTGACAAGACAGGCAAACAGAGTAGAAAGGAACACAGAGAAGGGAAGGGACTTGCCCAAGGTCATCCAGCAGGTCAGTGTCAGGCCTAGGAGTAGAACTCAGGTCTTCCGAGTCCCAGTGAAGTCCAGAGCCCCCTCCACTGGGCCACTCTGGCTTGCAGCGAGGCAGCAGGAAATTAGCAAGCTGGGTGCTCGTTTTCAGTGTAAACCTCATTACCCGAAATCCCTGAATATTACAGTGCTGTGCTCAACAGCTTTTTTACTATTATTAAAGGGACACAAGGAATCTCTGTGCACGTGACGGAAACCACAAGTGGGGAAGCCAAATGCGGCACTGCCTGGGTCAAGAACCCATGAGAACTAGTTATCTAGGGGGGCAGAGAAAAAGCAGACGATTAGCATTTGCGATCCAGAAGCCTGACTTCGATTGAGAAATGCTGATCACCTCTAGTGGAAAGCATTAGCAAGCAGTTCTGTTATTGTGGGATGCAGACTGTCAGATGAAACTGAATGAGTCAGTTAAACCAAGCAAAACTGGGTCATCTCACTCCTTGCCGAGGTACAATGTGTCAGGCAATCAAATCTGTACTCCTCACAAGTTCATTCATCTGCTAAAAACCCGCTCGGTGTCTTATTTTCCTGCATGCCAGGCTTACTGTACTGGCCTATATTTTATTTTACTGTACATGGTGAGAACCAGTTCCAGGCACCACTGCATGGAAGCAGGGAAACTGAAAAGAGAAGCAATTAGAAAATTCAACCCGTGGGGCAAGATGCCCATATGCAAATTATTTTACTTCTATCAGAGACAGAAAACCAAAATCATCACAGAACTTTGCAACCACAATCCAACCCTGACCCCACATGGTGCACCTTCTAGGCACACAGCATTACCAAGCTTAGTTCCTGAGAAAAACCTCCCATCACTTACTGCATTGTCTGCTCAATGCGGCATCACAAGGCCAGGTTCTCTGCTTCATCACGTTCACCCTGGCTGCAGTGGAACACAATGGATATCAGGAAGCCAGATAACAGCTCCTGGATTCTCTGCTCAGCCCACAGTGGAGGTTAGAGAAACCTAGGGGCTGCTCTAACATTTGCCTGCTGGCAAATCTCCCCCCTGAGAATAGTCAGGAGATTTTATGTTCCTCTCTCTCTCTCTCTCTCTCTCTCTCTCCACTTTCTGCACCTGAGCTTTGGGTGCATCGCTACCTATACTAGCATTGTGTGGGAGTCCCAGATAGGAAAATGCAGCAACTCTCGGCTCTCTTTTGCATGGCCTGGGTGCATAAAACAAGGGGAAGGTGGAGAGGATTTGCTGCAGAACATCTATCTTCTTGCCTGCCTCACATATACAACACGTAACAGAACCCATGATCGAGGCTTGGATCCATTTAACCAAACATTCCTCAATAAACATGTACCGTGCGATGAAGCTGCATGATGGAAACAGATGAAAGAGAAAGAGGGACAGAGCTTCTCGCTAGACTTCGCTTTTAGACATAGCAATTCTTGCATCGATTTAAGGAACAAAACAGTTGCCTCCCACATATCCTTCTAACTACGTGAGTCACCGTTACCATATTGAATTATGGAACTAAGAGAACCCTTCTGTGAATCATTAGGTTAATACTCAGCGATGAAAACCTCATCGGGGGAGGACGGGAAAGAGAGGGTGGAATAAACATATATTGGCAAATATAACCATGAAGCAATCTGAATTTTAGCACCGAGAGTAGAGCATTAGGCTTCCAAATGGGAGAGAATCTTCCTATAGGGACTGGGCTGCCATTTGGTTTCTCCTTCCTACTGTTGCCTTCATCATGTGATAAACTTTTCCTGAGGAGGGTCCTAGCAGCGGGGGTCTCTGCCATTTGCTCCCAAAGAAAGGAGGCTCTTATAGAGAGAGACTTTGCAGTGAAATAATTACGCACTGCCAGGGCCAATTTCAATATACAACAAGGGTCTTTCATTATTAGAGAGGGGATAAAGGGAATTACAACCATGCTCTGAAGTACAGCTGGAACATGCAAAAAAAAAGGGGGGGGGGAATTATTATTATTTTTTAAAGTGCCACCTTAAAAAGAGTCACCGCCTTAAAACAGGGCTTTATTGGGACAAGATTTGATTAGAATAGAATTCCATTCGATTTGCTTTCTCCAAGAAAGCTCCATGACAGCATGAGCAAAATGCAAAGCAGGTGTAAACTCTGGCGGGTGATAAGACCAGAACTCTCCATCAGTCCCACGGGGACAAGGAACACTTACCAATGGGGTCATAGGCTTGACTTTTCAGCAGCAGCACAGGCTGGTTCTTTCGGTTCCATTAGCTAATGTGATGGCACGGAGATTGGGGGGGTTATTACCAGGGGCGGCTCTATGTTTTTTGCTGCCCCGAGCACAGCAGTCAGGCGGCCTTCGGCGGCGTTTCTCCGGGTGATCTGCCGGTCTCGCGGCTTCAGCGAACCCACCACCAAATTGCCGCCGAATCCGCAGGACCGGCGGACCTCCTGCAGGCACACCACCGAAGGCTGCCTGACTGCCGCCCTCACAGCGACCGGCAGGCCGCCCCCCGCGGCTTGCCGCCCCAGTCACGTTGCTTGCTGCACTGGTGCCTAGAGCCGCCCCTGGTTATTACTTGAGGGTCACCATAGGGTCCAGATTTTTCACAAGAGGTCAGCTTCTATTTAGGCCCCATAGTAAGTGGCTGGATTTCCAGCACGCTTGATGCTTAGAACTTCTGACAACCTGAGCACTCCGGAAAATCTGGCCCTTATCTGGGTCTCTAAAATGGAAGCGAAATTCGTGGTAAAATTCAGCACAGACTATGGTAGGCCGAGCTCTTGACAATCTGTCTCGAGCTGCGAAGAGGGGCTAAGAAAAATTAAAGTCCTTTCTTTATCAGACTCATCATCGGTGTCCCGCTTCCAGTCAGGTAGAGGTAACTTATGAAGCAGAAACAAAATCCTGCTCCATAAAAGATACCTGGCAAGCTATAATAATGCTCTGTAGTTCTATACAGCCTTCTGACCCACTGCTTTGCCAATATTCACCAGCTTGGCCTCACAACATCGCTGGGTGGTATGGATGCATTTCCATTTAACAGATGCAGAAGTGGTAGAACGGGGTCCAGAACCCTGAATTCCTGTCTGTTGGTCACACACTAACTGCTAGATAATGCTTCCTACACAGAAACTCCAGTTATATCAATGTGATGTTATTCAAATAAAGCCACAGACAAATTTAACATCCACCTCATCTTGGTAAACGTCAGCAAAACCAGCCCTGAAAATCAGAGACAGTAGCACCCAGACATCTAATTTTAACCTCCCTCTTTCAATCTAAGCAGGTGTGAGTTGCAGTGAGGTTTTGCTACAGAGAGAGAAGGGGTTTTTAAGTTACTTTAAAGCCCTTTTGTAATACAGACGCTCCCCAGGTTACGCAAACCCGACTTATGCAAATCTGGACATACTACATTTTCTTTATTCCAAGCTTTTGATTAAAATCCATATGAAGTTATATCAGTTGTGAACCCAAGAGTCACTTGATCCAAATCCACATGGCTGTACAGTGCTGATCCGATAGCATGGCCTCTCTCCACCAGGGGGGCTGGAACCATTTGTAAAGTGGGGGAGCTGAGAGCCATTGAACCAAAGTGTAAACCCTGTAAGTACTGGAAACCAGGGGATGCGGCAGCACCCACCACACCCCTAGCTCCAGCACCTATGCGCTCCACCCTACCAACCATCTCTCATTTGCAATCCAGATGTCAACACTCATCTCCAGATCACCCACTTGTTAACATTCTCAAACAAGACCTTCATGCTTTCTCCCATGCTGCCCTGCATGCTTGGGAGGAGCTCCCCCAACAGCATCCCCGAAGCCACCTCATTATCCTGCTCGGAAACGTTCCCTGACAATGATGCCAGCAGTTCCCAAAAACATGCCAGCAGTTGGGCCAATGGTGTGCAGAAACCGCGGCCTATCACGCTGACCAATATTGTGTCACTGTTTCCTTGTACTCCGCCGTCTATCTGTGTCCATCCGTTGTCTCTTGTCAGACCTAGATTGGAAGCTCTTTGGGACAGGGACTGGCTTTGTGTTCTGTGTTTGTACAGCACCTAGCACAATGCGGTCCTGGTTTAGGACTAGAGCGTCTAGGCGCCATGATGATACAAACAAACGAGTTCATGGAGGCAATAAGCACAGCATTACCGAGAGATGCAACACTCTCCATACAATCCGCATGGCCATGACTACACAAGCAAATCAGATGTGTTCTGCAATCAATCAAAGCTCCCACTTGGGTTACCACACAACCAGCTCAATCCATCTAAAAGTTGTTAAACTGTGTCTGCATAGGAGTCAAATGAAAATACACATTTATTTTTACCCACTTAGGCAAAACCTGTAGACAGACACACCTGGCTCTGCTTTAAAAAACAAACTACCCCCATCACCACAAAGAAGCAGTAGAAATAAAAATGAAGTACTTCTCCACTACCAGCATTTAGCATATTGGGCCTGATTCTCCTCTCCCTTACACTGGTATAAATCAGTAGTGACTTCACTGGCGTCACTAGAGCAACACCAGTGTAAAACTGGAAAAGGGGAGATAAGAAGCAGGTCAACCATTTGCACTGCAATTTCTCAGGAAGGTCTCCGATATGTACAGTAGGGGTGGCTTCACCGGTTTGGGGAACAAAAGATCACTGCTGACCTTCCACCCCACCCCACAACCAAACCAAACTTATTTGGGGTTTGGAAAAGTTTAGTGAATTCTTTTCATTAGTCTCCTATTTAGTGTGTGGCTAAAACACTTCTGGGATAATAGATAGGCCTATAATTAGAAGAGCTGAAATACCACGCACGCATGCCCACAGACAGACAGTCCTTTGGGTCATTCTGGCACAACCAAAAGCAGGAGGTACCAGAAATCACACGAGAGGCCTGCTCTTCTAGCCTATATATGTAAGCCCAAGAGCTGATATTGTTGGGTGTTTTTCAGAAACAAAACTTCCCAAGCTTCTGAGGTTGGCCCACCACTAGTTTAAAGTTGAAGAACATCCAAGCTGGGAAGACCATGAAGATGCTGCTTCACCTCTGTCCTCTGTGTGTCATGCCAGTTTCCAGATCTTTGCACCCCAATGTTATAGACAGAAAAGGACTGGTAAAAAGGTGCAGATGGCAGACCTGGGGACAGGAAGGAAGAAAAGGAAAGTAACAGTAGGCAAAGAAGGAGAGCAAGAGTCATGGAGGGGCCTGGGCAGTGGACGGATCTGGAGCGCTGAGCCATGTATGAATACAAAACTGCAACCACATTTTGAATTGCCGGGTAATAATTCCATTTTGGGCTTCGGGCAACGGGTAACAAATCATGACAGCAAAATCCCAGACAGAGTTTCAGCTCTGCAACTCACATTTACCCACTCCTCATTCAAGATGCAGTTCCCACTAGGAGCTCTAAGAGGGCGAAGGGAGACTGAAGCAGTAACACAAAAATCAGGAGAGAACAAACTGGGGCAGTTTCCTCCTGTCACCAAGCCCCCAGGATGAAGTCACAAACATAAATCTATATTCCCCCCACAGTACTGCTGGATTGCCTGGTTTTACATGTTCTTACATCTCACATCCTTCTCGACTCCCCTTCAGCCCCGTGTGTGATTCTGAACCCACATGGTCCCAGCACAGTTTTCAAAATTAAGTGCAGCTCTATGGGAAACACTACTAAAACCTTCAGCGCTGACAGTAGCTGGGATGCGCTGTAATTGCAGCTAGGCTGACATGCCTTCTCCCATTCTCTCAATGGCCCAACCGTTTAAAATTTCAAAGCCATTTACTCTTCCAAAAAGCCATTCGAGAAGCAGCATCGGGAACCTTTTCTTTAAGCCTCTTCTTTTCATCCTGGCCCCTTGTTACCTTTTCAGTACTGAATAATAAAAAAAAGACTCCTGGTGATTATAAGCCTATTATGAGCTCCCTTCTATTATTACACTGTAAACACGGTGCTACTGAAACCAGTGTTCTGGGGGTCAGCATTTGGAAGCTATTACAAGAAGAAGGCAGGATATGCCTAGAGACCTCCTCTGCCATGGCAGAGTGTTTCATTCACTCTTAAAATGCCACTAATGACCTGCAAGTCATATGACCTCTAAGTCATATGACCTCTATTCTCTGCTGATGTAAACTGGCCCCGCATCATGGAAGTCAATAGAATTGGGCCAATTTATACCAGCAGAAAATTTGGTCCCATACATAAAAATTGCATCGTGTCTTACTGTATTTCAGCATCTACGCCATACTCTACGCTCCTTTATCCATCTGCCTTTAGCCACCTGTTGTCTCTTGACTTACACTTAGATTGGAAGCTCTTTGGGGCAGGTCTCCCCTTTTTGTTCTATGTTCGTACAGCACCTAGCACATTGGGGTCCTGGGCCATGACTGGGAATCCCAGGTGCCAACATGATACAAATAAAGAATACTTGATTCACAATTTACAGAAAGAGCAGACAAAATAGGTCATAAGGTGCTTTTTTAAAATCGGAGCAATATAGAACAATCCTTCTTTTCTCCCAACACTTGTCGGGCTGGTCTATTTCTGCTGTAAGCTCTGCCAGGCAAAGACTTGCCATGCGTATGTACAGTGGCTAGTGATCTCAGTTGCGGTCTTTAGGTGCCACTGTAATACAGAACACACCAATTTAGATGAAATTTTTCAAAAGCACTCAGCAGCTGGCCTTACTGCTCCTCCAGGAGTCCACGGTAAAACACCTGTAGCGGCAGAGTTAGGCCAAAGTCCCACCCTCGTAGCACACAAACTTTTGGCCCGTCTCAGCCAGCGTCCGTTTTTGCCAAACACAAGTGATTTCCTTTCCTCCCGTCTGGAAAGCTGTAGCTCAAAACAGGAGGACTAGCCTGTCAAGAGGATACAACGGCATGCTGATTTATGAAAACGCTGCTTAAACGCATCAATAGATCAATTACAACTGACACTAAACACCGCTCCTCTGCTCCGCCCCGTTTGCTGGAATATTTACCGCATGCATCTGTGCTGCTTTAAAACCTCAGCTCTTCCTTGTCCGCCGCTCCATCTTTCTGTGCTTCTTTCCCCTTCTCCTCCCACGCTTCTGCCTATGCAAAAGGATCTGCATCCAGTGCTTCTGAAGTATTTGCTCTCCAGCCTGACTTGCTGGAAACTGTAGAGCTCTTTGCTGTAAACCTTCCCCTTTTCCCTCGAGGCACACCTCCCCAACACAGAGCCAGGAGTCGACTCAGCCCCTCAAATCCCAGATATTCTCCTTCCAATCTCTACCAGCCATGCCCTGGACTGAGTCCTGCTACTTTCCACTCCTGTGCTGGCGACTGCAAGCGCAGCACCGTGCATTTCGAGAGTGTCTTTCGTCCCAGGGTCTCCAAGTGCTTTGCAAACAACTGAACCCCTCAGCGGTACCATGGCCATATCGCATGAGGGTAAAGCGAGGCTCACACGCAAAGCAAGGTGTTCTGTCTTCCCAGTGTCCGTACCAGTCCCAGCCGACCCCCTCACTGGTCCAAATGGAGTCAACCCCCACCCCTCCTAAACAAAAACTAAAGGTCAGGAAACTTGTCTTCAGTTCACTCACCCAGCAAGATTCTGAGGCCGGCATCTCTGTGCACACCCTCCTCTCCACTGGCCCTTCTCCACTGTTAAAGAACCACTGTGATAGTATTGAACACCGGCTGTGGAGGAAATGTGTGGTCAGCTAAGGCCCTTCCACCAAATCTTTCAGAAGGGGCAAGAGACGCTTCCGGGCTTTAATTTCGCAAATAAAGGGTGGCAAATTAGACAGTAATGATTCTGAGCCATTCAAACCAGATTGTAAATCATGTGCTTGAAGCTGCAAGCAGATAAAAGGGGGGGGGGCAGAGAATTTCTAATGAAGCAAGATTAGAAAACCAGCTGAGCCTCAGCGCGCCCGCCTGAGGAATAAGAATGAAGCTAGCTGTACTTAACTCGATTTGCTACCCAGACAATAACTGCAAAAGGCAGGAACTCGGGGGCAGCCAAGAGCAGAAACCTGACTGTTTCCCTGCAGGCCCTGGGACCAATCTCACCCTGAAAGGGAACCGAAAAAACAGAAAAAAAAGGAGACTTGTTTGGAGTGCTGGGATGGGGGTGAGTAAAGGTGGAGCCTTTCATTGCTAGAATGGTGTTTCAGACACCCCCTGAGAGAGGTCCCATGAGAAAGGCGTTTAGTAGCTTTAGACTGGCCCTTAGTGGGCAGCAATCCACATTATCCCATCTCCCCATGCTCCTCTCCTCAGTCACTGACCACGTCTGAGCCAGCAGGAAGACTAAGAGGTGCCTTTCACCATGGAACGTGGCTGTGCGGCGGGAGTTTTGGAGAGCGCGAGAAAGCCCTCACAAAGCCTGCTGACCAGCGCCAGGCCTTTCCAATAAAGTGTAAGGAAAAAGGAGGCTAGCGGGCAGTGACGATGGAATCGATCCCGACTCCTCCACTAGGAAGCCCCCCTCAAGGATGGGAGCTGTAGGGCCAGATTCAGAGTCATGCTATGGTCCTTTCCCACCAATGGTGGTAGGACAGGCGCTCGCCACTCCCAAGCCCTTGGGCCACCACCAGCGAGAGGGCCCGCTCCACCAACTCTATGCTGCCTCTCCAGGAACTCCAGGGGTAGGAGTGCAACAGGGGGTGGAAGGATGCTTTAGCCAGGGCACTCTTACACCTCGGCAACACCATTCCTCTGCCTTGCCCATAGGTAGCATGAAAGCAAGGGTGCAAGTTAGCCTGGGCCAGGGGCTGCACTGGCTTCTCACAGCCTTAAAACAGAGTGTCTCCTTCCTGTCCTCGCATAGGCACAGAGATGAATTTGGCCCTTCGTGCCTGTGAGGTGCTGGGTGTGATTCTCAGGTGCTGAAACAAGAGGGCACCAGACCAACCTTCATCTCATGCCCTGAAGAGAGCTCTGGCCCAGTTCTGCAGCCAGCTCTTTGCATTTCAAATCCATCCAGAGTCTGAATAAGAGAGACCACGTGCGAGCTGGTGAGAAGGTGCCTGCTCTAGGGGAGGCAGCTATCTCCAAAGGGAGAGGGCCAGGTGGAAGGAGATTAGGTAGGGCTACCATACGTCCGGCTTTCCCCAGACATGTCCGGCTTTTCGCTCTTTAAATAGCCGTCCGGGGGGGGGATTTCTAAAAATCTAAAAATGTCCAGGATTTCCCCCCGGTCGGCTATTTATGACCGAAAAGCGGCTGACAGGGCGGCCGAGCGCCGCTCGCATTGGGGCCTCGGCAGCCAAAGCCCCTTCCCAGCTCCCCCCATCCCCTGCAGCCTTAGCACGCCGCCCGGCAGCGCTGGGGGGCGGGGCTGTGCGCCTGTGAGGGAACGTGGCGGCAGGGCTGGCAGCGGCGGCCAGAGCCCCTCCCCCACTTCCCCCCTCCTCCACAGTCTCAGCATGCCGCTCGGCGGTGCTCGGGCGGGGCGGGGCGCTCCTTGGGGCGCGGAGCCAGACACCTGCTCCAAGCCGAGCGGCATGGAAAGGGGGCCAGGGAGTTGGAGAAGGGGGGCAGTCAGGGGACAGGGAGCGGGGGGGTTGGATGGCTCGAGAGTTCTGGAGGGGTTGTCGGGGGCAGGGGTGTGGAGAGCTGTTGGGACAGTCAGGGACAGGGAGCAGGGGGGGTTAGATGGGTCGGGGGTTCTGGGGGGGCTGTCAGTGGGCGGGGAGCAGTTGGATAGGGCATGCGAGTCCCGGGGGTCTGTCTGGGGGCGGGGGTGTGAATTTGGGGTGGGGGTGTGGATAAGGGTCAGGGCAGTCAGGGGACAGGTAGGGTCCTAGAGAGGCAGTTAGGGTGGGGAGTTCTCAGGAGGGGGCAGTCAGGGGACAAGAAGCAGGGAGGCTTAGATAGGGTGTGGGGTCCCAGGGGGCAGTTAGTGGCAGGGGTCCTAGGAGGGGGCAGTCAAGGGACAAGGAGCGGGAGGGGGTTGGGAGTTCTGAGGGGGGCAGTCAGGGGGTGGGAACTGGGAGGGAGTGGATGGGGGCAGGGCAGGGAGGGGGCAGGGCTAGAGCGGGGCTTCCCCTCCCCCCCCCAGTGTCCTCTCTTTTGATTGTGGAAATATGGTAACCCTAAGATTAGGGGACAAACAGGATCAGAGAACAGATGCCGACACAAGACTCTAAGGAAGGGGCTGCAGTTTACGAAAGGAGCCAGCCACAGTTTAAGTAAGGGCCAGGAAAGGGAGGATAAAAACTGAAGTCCAGGTTCTACTCTCATTCACACCGGTATAAATGCAAAGTGAACTCACTGCAGTCAAGGCGTGGGTTCTGGATTCGCCAGCAGGTAGCCATACGCAGAGTCTGGCACTGGAGGTCAGGTTACTGACACCTGTGAGTCCTCTGGTGATTAAGTGCAAATTCATACTGCGTGGTGGTGGAGGATTACTCTGTCACCGAAGATCCCACCTAAGCAGGAAGGATGCCCGCGCCCTCAGCCTTGCAGAGGCTGGCTGTTACTTGTGCATGAAATAAGTTAATGAGGGTGGAAGCAATTCTTTATTAGATAAAAGAGAATGACTGCATTTCATGAATTACATCTGCATTCTGTTGCAGAGACCTCCATGCCAGCTCTTCCCATAAGTGGATTGTTAATGCACACACAGGATCTCTACCACGCTCTGCAAAGAGGCATACAGGAAATCTTTCCCCTTCTCCAAGGCTGTTTGCCAGTACTGCAGTCACAGTCAGATAAAAGCCCCCAGGCTGGGATTCTTTGTCTGAAGCTAGCTGGAGCAATGGCGAATCCATTCCACCCAGAGGCAGCAACTTGACTAGCTGGGATCAGGTCCACCACAGCACAAGCGGCTGCTGTACAGCTCAGAGGGGAGCAGTCGGTCTTTTTAATTCCCTCTCTACACAACTCTGAACCATCACTTTATTCTTCAGTGCTGATGGGCTGATCTCGCTGGGTGGTGACACGCTACTATACCCTGCCTCTCTCTTGGGAATCAGTTCGCACTATTCCCTGCTACTCAAGAGGGCTACAGTTAAATATAAGGGTACCCTTTCTCTCCAGAGCCAGATGTTTGTTCTGGTTGCCTGGAAAAGAAAGCATTAAACACCGTGTCTTGGAATCACTCTCTCTTGTAGCAAAGGATTTTCTTTGGGTTTCACAAGAACAGCTGCGCTCAGCTCGAAATTGGACCAGAATGTTGATGACCCCATTTGAAAGGTTACAAAGGATTTCCTGGCAGAGGGAGAGAGAAGAAATGCCTGCGAACAGGATGGCAGAGGGACGGTGCCTTTCTGGCACAAGGCAGCAGGGCAAAGAGCTTCCTCTCTCGTTTTGGAAGGCAGAGCTCTCATCATGGCTGCTCCAGCAGCTCTACTGTGCTACGCCAACCCTGACCCAGAAAAATCCTCTTAAAACCATCTGACATTTCTTAACAGCGCTGAGTGCCCAGCGTAAGCCGACGGCTGGGTTTTGTTTTTCCCCAGGATGCTCTAGGAAAAGAGCTTATTAGCTCAATGACTTTGTAAAATAAAACAGGAATAATAATAATAAAAAAAAAACCTCCTTGGTGATGCCTCTGCTGCTGAGCTGCAGAGGATCTCAGTGACCCAGGCTAGCAAAGCACCTTGCCAGGCTTTTGGTTCAGAATTCCCCATTGTCACTCTGGGACCACAGGTTAGCAGGGATCTTAATGAAGTCTGCCATTTCCCAGAACACGTCCGCACAGGGCACCTAACTGCAAGGTCAAACCATTTTCATGCAGACAGGCAGCATTAAGGATGAAAAATGAAAATGATTCATTTCCATCTCTGGGAAAATCAGCTCTGCTGTGCACCCTTGTCTTTAACAGGGTTTGCAGAGGTCCCAGCAGACAATGTCCCACCTCCATCTACCTTGCGCCCCCCTGGAATTAAGGGGGAACATTGTATAAGGGCCACAACGCCATTTCATGCCATTAAGGTACAGCCTTTGGGCGGCTGGCAACTTGGTACCACTTGGGCAAAGTTCAGATGCACCTGTTCTGGTTGATGAAAAAAAAATCCAGACTATAGCTCAAGTTAGATAATAGATCAATAATGATGCTACCATGGCAGAGCTAGATATTGAGCCCAAAGGCTTTGCCTCTCAGTCCCTGGCCATATTCACTACACCATGTGCCTCCTCTATTTCAAAATAGTAAGAAAACTCAAGACTGTCTAGTTTTCCAGAAGATTTACAACCCTGGTCATAATGGGCAGTGAACTGGCCCTACACCACTGAAGTTAATGGGAGTTTTGCCACAGACTTCAATGGGAACAAGACCAAGTCTCCAAAAGTTAGAAACAGAGGACTTGTCTACACCGCAGGGCAAAGCATGCCAGACAGCTGTGATGTGCAAAGCATGCTAACGTGCTATGGTCTAACTGCCCTTAATGAACCTTGCTGGTGCACTCTAACACACACAAAACTAGGTACCTTTTAGAGCGCACTAGCAAAGTCTATGCAGGCAATTAGGGCGCAACACGTTAGTGCAGATTACAAACCAATCCCTCTGGTGTTCTCTACCACCCCACATAGATAAGCCTCCAGTTATTTTTTAATTGTTTTCTTGAATCAGGGCCTTATTTTGTTACTGTCTTTCTCACACAGATTGCACAGACCCCCCGCCCGGTGGTGGTGATGGTGATGAGGAGGATTTATTTGTATTGCTTTAGCTCCCAGGAGGCCCAGTCATGGACCAGGACCCCATGGTGCTAGGTGCTGTACAAACACAAAACAAGAAGATGGTTGCTGGACCAAATAGCTTCCACTCTCAGTATAAGTCGAAAGACAAAATGGGGATCCAGACAAGCAGATGCAGAGAGGAGCACAAGAAAACAATGACACAACTTTGGCAGCATGATGGGCAGCGGACTCAGCAGCCGAACCATGGTTTGGTTATTCTGGCTCTAGGAGAGATATGTAGCAAAAGCAAATCCCTTCACCTGACCACCTAATGGGACATGGGGGTTATAACTTAAACAAGATCATGACATGACCCAAGTAATGCAACCAGACTTCCAATACTGAAGAAAAATATTCTATCTCCGTAAAGCTTTTAATCATGAATGGTCACATATAGCGCTGGCAGCAGATTTAGAAAGAAAAATAAAAAACTTTCTGGCAGGCGATAGGCTTATTCAAATCAAATTAAGACTTACAGCTTGAAGTTGTTTGTCTAATCAAAGGGAAACTAATCTGTAGAAAAACTGGGGTAAACCATTCTTACACTAGTTAGGGCTGGCTCCAAGGAAACACAGCATTTGCAAGGCAGGAATTTATAACCAAACACCCCAAGGCCGTTTAATTCCGCCCCCTTTCCCCAGGTGTTGCCAAGCCTGCTGCCCCTGCAAGAATATGATGCATGTTTGCCATAAAAACAAAATTAAATGACACTGATTAACCAGTTACCTCCCCCAGGCCTGTTTTGCTGTGAAAAACGTGCTTCCCGACATCCCTAGGACTTCCCAACCCCACCCTCCTTGTGCATTTCTGTTGGATTCAGCACACTCCATGCATCTCAGTTACACAAGCATCCTGGTTGTCACAGGTGCTGCGCCCCTGCTGCTCCTACAGAGGTTGTTCTTTGTTGTTTCCATTGTGGAAGCAGCTAGCAGACCTGCCTGGGGATCGGGGTACACCGAGGTAGGCTCTGCATGCACATATTAGAGAGAGACAGTCAGGCACAGCTCTACCGAGCTCTATTTCAGCTCCTAACTTCCATTCATTTAGGAGTCTAAATCAGTCTGAAAGGCTGGGCCTCAGCTCTTTGAAGGAGGGACAAGTCCATGGGTGTATCCATCCCATGCATTAGGCTGTAGGTGCCTAGTCTATATGTTGTTTCTGGATGACAGCAGCTATATAAAAAACACTCATTGTAAACCCAAGGCAACAAACTGGTCCTTCATCCTACACCCTTCCTTTGTTTCTGCCCCCTCCTCTGTGAAAATTCCAGCAGCCCTAGAAAACAAGCTGGGGAGAAGTGTCCCCATCCATACAAATGGGCTGATGCTGTATCCCCCTTCCACAGAAACAGTCTAGTGCTGCTTTATGGGTCGTGCTTCAGCCATTCTGAATGAGCTGCCTCTGCTGTTATGCAACACAACCACCTCCTATAAAACCCCTCTGGGTCCATTCAGAATTATTTGCATCTCTCCTGCTTATGAGCTGAGAGGAGTTCCCAAAATCCCTGGTGGCCTCCACCTACGGATGTAGTTCTTTACAGTTCATCACCAGCTGCCCTGCCCCGGAAATTTGATAAGCAGGAACAGGCACACACAAAATTTAAATATTTTATTAAGATGAGGTTTAAAAAAAAAAAAAATAAGTGAACAGTACAGAGTTTAAGGGTAGAAGTTTCTGGTTATCAGGGAATAACGAACAGATTATCAAGGGGTGCAAAGTTCGGTTTAAGATCGGATGGCGTAAGGACTATATAATCTGCAATATCCCCGATTGGGGGTAAAAGGTTAACGGGACAAAGTACAGACGTTGAGATATGAGGGTATGTTGTTCATATGATGGCTATGTTCAGGTGTGGAGTATAATGAGTGGTACAGATTTAAAAATTTTATTAAGATGTTAAAAATAAATTGTGAACAGAGTTTGAGCATAGAAATTTCTGGTTATCAGGGAATAACATACAGATTATCGAGGGGGCAAAGTTGGTTTAAGATAAAGTGGCATGAGGAATATATAATCTGCAATATCCCCGATTGGGGGTAAAAGGTTGATGGGTCAAAGTACAGACATTGAGATATGAGGGTATGAAGTTCATAAAGTGGCTATGTTCGGGTGTGGAGTATAATGAGTTGATATGATGATGAGGATGGATTGACCCTCATTTGGTGAGATTTAATGTTTAGGGAGTTTATGGTTCCAGTTCATATAATCCAACGGAGAAACTACTCTCTTAAAACACCCATCCCGTCCAGACAGCTTTTCCCTCCCGGATCAGTAGCAGCAGAGGATTTGCAAGTGTTTGAAAGCACAAACACCTAAGAACAGAGTTTTCCAGAAAGGTTCTGTTGCATCCACACTCTTGCTAAAAATATTTTCCTAGATCTCTCGTCAACTATGATTTTTTTTTTTGCCTTGTGACTTCTAGGCAATAAATGAAGCCTGCCATAATGATCTACTACCAGCATAGGGGATGGTGATGGGACCATCACTCCACAGACCTCACAGCACCGGAATAGGCCTTTTCATTTCGGAGCTTGGGTATTTCTTCCATATGTCTGGCAGATCTTGTCTTGCCAGGTGAGAGATTCTGGCCAGCAGTGGCCTAAACTACAGGAGGTCACTTCCTCCAGCTTTTGCATAAAACTTGTCAGTTAGTCAAAAAAGCAGCCATGTACAAAGAAGCCCAGTCCTTCCTAGGATGCAATTCGGATTCTCTTCCTGTTACTTTGATCCATACGATTACTCTTTTATTCCCCATCTTCTAGACAGTAGCAGCTGGCACTGCATAGATACCAAGTGACTAGTCTATTATCATGGCACCATAACTCATCCCTGGGCTGGCAATGGCCCCAGAGCAGTGACAAGGGGATTGTGCATTCTCACTCCAAGGGATGCTGGGAGGTGGATCTCACCCCCAGCACAGATTAGGGCAGCCTAACAACTACCCTACTTTCACACTGCTGCAATGGCCCCTATAAGCCTCTGTAGGGGCATAAGAACACCCCGGCCACGCCTTTTCCCATCCCCACCCCTCACCCTAAAACATCCCTTGTGCTGGAGGCTCCTGCAAGGGTGATGTGGAGCTGGCTCTGCTCCTGGCATAGAGGCCTCCTCCCACCCGCTTAGATGGGCCAAAGGGGGTAACAGAGCAACAATGAATCTGTCCCTCCATTGTTAAGGCTGCAGCTTACAACTGTACAGCGTCTTCAATGAAGCAGTGGAAAGTGTTGCGCTTAGATTGGGGGAGGAGCCATCTCTTTGCTCTGTGTTTGTACAGCGCCTAGCACAACAGGGCCTGGTCCATGACTGGGACTCCTCGGTGCTATCGCAAATTATAAATAGCAGCAGTTTGGCTTTCCATTCTTAGCCTGAGAGTGGCCATTCCACTCCGATATCCCAACTTTCCAAGGCGGGGGCAGGGGGGATCTTCTCTGCCTTATGTTTGGCAAGTGTTAATCTAGTGAGGGCAGATTTTCTCTTTTCCCCCTTTCAAAAAAAGAAAGTTAGAGGTTGATCAGACAAGGCATTTTGGAAATACAGGACTTTGAAAACTTTGTAATTTTATTTTGGAAAAAAGTCCCAGTTCCGCCCCCAAAGAGATTCCTCAGAAATGACTTGGGCTAGAAGGCTATGGTTGGTTGCATTCCTGCATCCTAAACCAGATCCAGTGAATTCTGTCGGAGTGTTTTTCTGAAGGCAAGGTGCACATGTTAGGTTGAAACATCTGTAAGGGATGGACTCCTATCACAGACAGTCTCTTATCACCTGACTTGATAAAGTCTGGCAAGGATTATAAACTTGGCTCATGGCCTGGTGGCGCTTCAAAGCTACACAGGTGAACTGTTGTGGTCACAGAGAATGAAAACCATCCCAAGCAGAGAACCAACATAAGAGCTATGCACCAATTAATCACCACTTACATCCTATATGGAGGGCCTTGTGCTGGTTAATTTCACTCAGTTTGTAAAGCCCAAACTTCTCCAGATTATTAAAGTTACAAATTCTGCCAGATGATTTGAATAGTGCTAAGTCTGGCATTTCATCGAACAGTATGCATCATCTTTACACCATGTGTATAATTATAGCACATTGGCGTTGCTCGCAGAAATAACCATCTACGCGTTTTCACACACACACAGTCAATATTTTAAATCATTTAGAAACAACAACAGAAAACAAAGAAAATTCCCCCAAACTTCCTTAAAGATACAGTTAGGACTGTAAACAGATATCCATTAAATTACAACAAAGTTAGTAGAACTCTGGAGTTATATAAACAAATATTTGAAAAGCAAGAAATTCAAAGTCAAACAACCTGAACTCTTACCCAGCTATAATGCCAAACTTCTTTCCCTGTAAAGCCAAACACCACACTGCCAAACAGTGATCCCTTGTTGATATCTCCAATATGGGCCTCAGTTCCCACCTGTAAAATGGGGATAATAGCCCTGCCCTACCACAAAGAGGTGTTGCAATAATAAAGCCAGTAACGATTTCAAGGCACTCAGATACTGCAATGATGGGGGCCATGTTGATACCTAAGATACCCACCCTCCAAAATATATAAAGATATTCATGTACACCATGCAGCTATAAGGTCCAGATCTCACTTACATACTACAGGAGAAGGAGGGTGTAGGCAGGAATCTGAAACCTTTGTGAAAGGGTGAATTTGGAGTTCACTTTTTTTTTTTTTAAATGCTGTCACTAAAATTTTAATAATGCCGTTTTTAATTGAATTGATATCTATTTGCCAATTCAACTGCATCTTAAATTTTTTTGCCTGGGAATGTTAACTGCATTAAGGATCTTCTCTAATGCTAATACAAAGCAGACCCCTTTGAAATATTTCTACAGGAAGTAACTGGTCCCTCGTGCTCATTAGCCTATGAAAGCTCCGGAGAGACAGCTCAGGTGAGAGTCCAGACAGAATCAGAACAAGACCACATGTTCTAACTCAGTCTTAAAAATCATACTCAAGTTGCTGGTTAATCAAAGGGGGGGGGAATCAATTTCAACCAAGCTTTAAAAAATGGTCTATTCTCTATTTAGTGACAATGGAAATCTTATTACAAAGGCTTCCTTTGAACTTTGAAGTACAGCAAGGCAGCAGTTAAAGGCCAAATCCTGGGCCCGCTGGAGTCAGTAGCAAAACTCCTATCCATTTCAATGAGACCAGAAACTGGCCCTCACCGCACAGCTGTTGAGAGCCGTGAGAGAAGTAACATGCAGTTGCCACCATTTTGAACAGTCACCACGTCGCCACCACAAAATGGCACGTTTATAGCTAACATGCAATTAACTCTCGTACCAGCGTATAATATAGATGTATGCTTAGCTCTGTGTACATATACTTGTACAAATTCACATCATGCTGCAATCAAATTACCTTTCAGAACAACCTCAGAGTCAGAGTGGGAATAGATATGCAGAGCATGTGGGTACTTTACGTTCTCGATTTCCTTTTTTGTTTGTTTGTTCTCTTTTCCATAGTCATTGCATTGTTTACAAGTTAAATGGGTTGACACGCCAAGGTTTCAGTTATACTACACAGCCCACTAATTACAACCCATTAGATTTACGAAGCTTTAGACACAACCATCTATCTATTCAGGTTCCTACACTGCACCCAACACTGCGGTCTCTGAGTGGCACATTCGACAATGCATGTGAGTGTACTGAATTCAATGAGACTGCTCACATGCTAGAAAGTTAGACATGTGCTTAGGTCGCTTGCTGGACTGGGGTCTACGTGAAAGGACATTTACAAAAAGCAGCATTACAGAGGAGCTTGGGAACTTGATTCATATAGCTGTCAGTGCTGAAAGTGCATCACATTTGCACTTTGAAGTTCAAATCCCACAATGCTCAGAGGCGTCCCTTGGTTCAGCAGCAGGCAATGCATGCCAGAGCACCTCTGACCCAGCCCAGCCCGCCTCAGGGAAAGTGTGATTTGAACAGAGCAGCCATCAAGCTGGAAGAGACCTTGAGTTGGGCTTATCAACAAAAGTAAAGGGTTTGTGACAGGAAGGAGCGAGAGGCTGTGTGATAGGATTGGATCGGGAGGAGGGAAGGTAAAAGGACGAGCAGCGAACAGAGGAGGGAGGAAAAAGACAATGGACAATAATGACTTATAATGTAGTTCCTGTGCAGGTATATAGTGAGAGACAGTCCCTGCCCCAAAGAGCTTGCAATCTGAACAGACAAGACAGGAGTACGGCAGGAGGGCAAACAGAGGCAGCATAGAGAAGTGAAGTGACTTGGCCAAGGTTACAAAGCAAGTCAGCTCCACAGCCAGTAGTCCCAGATCCCAGTCCTTTGCTGTACAGCGCAGAACCTTGGGGATGCATTCAAAACGTGGAATCTTCTGAAGTTTCACTAACCAGGACTCTAAACCGTAAGAGCCTGATTTGCAGTTAAGGAGAGCTATGGGTGCTCAGCACTTCTGAAAAGCAGACTCTAAGTTGATTACTCTCTCTCTCTGGAGAGCTGAGTTGCTTGAAATTTTCCAGATATCAATTTTACTGTGAAAAATTGCTCACTTTTTCCCACCAGCTCTAATATATTCACAGGCAGGATGAACTCTTGAACGGGTAACTTTCTGGTACTACATTTTAAGAAGTCTCTTCCTGTAAACAACTGTAGTCTTGCCAAAAAAAATAATCACACGTTAGGCCACATAAAATATTGAGATTGCCTTAGAAATCATTGGATTTTAAAAATATAATAAACGCTGGGCTCTTTCTATTTGCCTTTGGTTTCTGAGCCTTTAAGAGGCACTCAAGTCACATTTTCAAGCTTTTCTTCCCAATGAGGGCTAGAAACTTTTTAAAAAATGAAAGCTGAGATTCTCACCTAATCACATGCCTCCAGGAGCTGGGACTTTAAGCAACGCACCAAATATCGTTCGAATTGGGAACACTGCAGCTGTGCTTTTAAGTGGCACCTGTTATATGAAATATACTGTATTGGGCTTCACTTAACAGATTTCTTTACTTCTTACCAGTTTCCGCACTACATTCTAACCCTCCTTTAGTGCAACTGGAAGCTGGCTGCCTTCAGCCATAAAAGAAACCTTGGGTCACATAAAGGAGGAACTTGATACTTCGGGGGGAGGAGGGGAGCATGCAAAAAATAATATATCCAAGGAGCATGCTAATGTAGGCCCTGCACAGATTATTCCTACAAAGAATAGATGCAATCTACAAAACCCTGATCCAAAATCTGCTGATGTCAATGGGAGTCTTTCCATTGACTTCAATGGATTTGGCATGAGGTCCCAAGAAAAATGGGACAACTGGCTCAGGTAGAGTGCTTATGAAGAAGTGCTAACCACAGCCCTAACCACAAGCCCCGCCCTTGAATGTGCCACCAGCAGCTCCGGCTCTGGAGGTTCTCGGGAACATGCTCCATTAGGCAACCTCATTTTCCATATACACCTGCACACCAAGGCAACCTCGACTTGGCCCTTCGTGTTTTCAGCTTGGAAAAGAGACGACTAAGGGTAGGGTGACCAGATAGCAACTGTGAAAAAAACGGGACGGGGTGGGGGGGTTCATAGGCGCCTATATAAGAAAAAGTCCCAAAAAAACGGGACTGTCCCTTTAAAAAACAGGACATCTGGTCACCCTACTAAGGGGGATATGATGGAGGTCCATAAAACCATGCACAGTGTTGAGAAAGTGACTAGGGAAGTGTTATTTATCCCTTCACATAACACAAGAACCATGGGTCACTCAATGAAAGTAACAGGCAGCAGCAGGTTTAAAATAAACAAAAGGAAGTACTGCTTCACACAAAGCAGTCAACCTGTGGAACTCGTTGCAAGGGGATATGGTCAAGATCAAAAACTATAATTGGATTAAAAAAAAGAATTAGATAAGTTCATGGAAGATAGACTTATCAATGGCTCTTCGCCAAGATCATCAGAGATGCAGCCCGATGCTCCGGATGTCCCTAAGCTTCTAACTGCCAAAAGCTGGGACTGGATGACAGGGGATGGATGACTTGATGCTTACCTGTTCTGTTCAGTCCCTCTGAAGCATCTGACACTGGCCACTGTTGGAAGACAGGATACTAGGCTAGAAGGACCATTGGTCTGACCCAGTATGGCCGTTCTGAAGTATTTTACCCCCCTGCCCCACCCAGCAGCTGCTGCAGTGGTGAGAGCAGTTGAAGAAGGAAGAGTCAGGATGGAGGCTTGAAAAGAAAAAACAGGACCACGCCCTTCCTCTCCAAATGATGGGGTTAGTTACTCCTCATGTTGATGTATAAAGGGTGGGGACCCACAAGCCACAGACAAAAAAACAGAGCAAAGCACAAAAACGGTGTGTGTGTGTGTGTCTGTGTGTACATACATCTATTTGTGCTCCCATCCAGTCCCATTTTCAGTTGTTTTTGTTGCTCAACGTGCAGCTCAAAGTCATTTCTGGAAACAAGCTTTGTCCCCACCACCATCACCACTCTGACCCCTGGTAGGGGCACACACGCAGAGAAGCGCGCCTGCCAGCAGGGAGCCTGCATGCCTCTCTCGCAAGTTCTTGGAGATCAATTCTTGAGAGGGGTGGGTAAAAGCGCTCCTTTGGCTACAGTAAAGGGTTCCATGCCCTGACACCTTATCTGCATGTCCCAGTTTTAAGGCCTTTTCTTAGTGATCTAACACAGTGGTTCTCAAACTTGGGCCGCTGCTTGTTCAGGGAAAGCCCCTGGCGGGCTGTGCCGGTTTACCTGCCGCATCCGCAGGTTCAGCTGATCGCAGCTCCCACTGGCTGCAGTTCGCTGCTCCAGGCCAAAGGGGTCTGCGGGAAGCGGCGCGGGCGCGGGCTGAGGGACGTGCTGGCCGCCCTTCCTGCATCCCGCATTGGCCTGGAGCGGCAGGTAAACAAACCGGCACGGCCTGCCAGGGGCTTTCCCTGAACAAGCGGCGGCCCAAGTTTGAGAACCACTGAATTCTAACAGAGACAATGCAAACTCCCAAGCCCTCGCAGCAGGGCCGGCCTTAGACCAAATGGCACCCCCCACTCCATTTGTTAAACTTGTGAATACCTTATTTTTTATTGCATTTGTAGCCCATTTCACGACTTTGATGAATGATTTGTATGCATGATTTATCCCCATGTCATAAGACCATACATTTGCACGCTGGGATCTGTAAATCTGTATTCATTCATGGTAAGGACAAAAACAGCACCCGAGCCCAGCAGCCCCCAGGTGGCTGCCTCGGTCACCTGCCCCTAAATCCGGCCCTGCTTTACAATTTGTTTCAAAGGAGATCCTGATTATTTGTGGTCCTCTACCACTTTCCAGCTTGTCAGCCCCATACTGGGTAACTGCAGTATTGCTAACTTCAGATGTTCAAAAGTCCTGAGCCAGGTCTTTGGGGCGGACTTAA
Source organism: Terrapene triunguis (assembly GCF_002925995.2). Taxonomy (NCBI): domain Eukaryota; kingdom Metazoa; phylum Chordata; order Testudines; family Emydidae; genus Terrapene; species Terrapene triunguis. The sequence goes on along the minus strand of NW_020664582.1, from coordinate 4,619,492 downwards.
AAAAAAAAAAAAAAAATCAAGGCACTTTTAAAAAATAACCCGTTCTGAGTTCTTTTTGCTTCTGGGGCATCTCTTCAGTGCAGAGTTATCTTGAGTGCTCTACGCTTCAGTTAACTCCTCTTGAGTTAGCCGAGCTCCAGCGAGAGCACCCACACTGGAGAATAACACTGGAGCTGCACAAAGCGCTTGTATTAGCAGCACAGATTAGCTGCTTCCCCATTGCAGTACTAGCTTAAGTGTCCTCAGAGCAGTGGTGCTTCAAACTCATACCCACTCAGGGGCCAGCTAGCTGGAGTTTAAAGCACCACTTATGCTGAGCCACAGATTTGTGCGTCTATGGATGCAAGGTTATGGGCAACACTCAAGTTATACCTTGAGTTAACACTGCAGTGAACAAGCCCAGAGGGAAGAATTTAGCCCCAGGGTTAAATTAATTCTGAATGTATTTTAGGTCACCTACCAATCTTTGGAAGTTTCAACGTACATTCGTCACAGACCACATACGGCGATTAGCTAGCTAATATAACAATGAGGCATCAAACCAACTGGAGTCTCTTGAGGAAACCACATAAAATTGACCAATAAGAAGCTGAGTATTGGAGACCAGACTTGAATTTCAAGCTGTGGCTTTTCTAATCACTTAAGCAAACATTGGTATCAGTAAAGCTGACGGATGCAACTGAACCTGACTCCACTAACAAGTGCTGGAACACCACAACCCAGACAAGCCACAGAAATTCGTTACTGGATGGTTGACGGCGCACCATCGATATAGCATTGTGGTAACCGAAAAACTGGCGCCGGCTTGCTGCTATTACTCCACTGCCCAGCAAAGGAAGAGGCAGCATGGATTCCTGCTGAGCACGTTGCATTTCTCTGGAGGCAGAACAACATGGACCAAACAATTGTTTTAAAAGGTGACTGTGGTAAAAGGACGTTAAAACATGAAAATATTACAAGTCCCACATGGGCTGACTTGCAAACAAGTTAGATAACAAAATATCTGGCATGGCCAAGTGATTCGAAAAGATCCCTGAACCTTCCTGGGATGTTCCAGATGAAATGTAATCCCTTATGCCTCATTCAGAGTAGTCATCGCTGAACGAGCTAACCGATCCGAGTCACAGAACTTGTGGCTCTTGAAGTCTCTCTTTGTCTTTCCTCAACCCTCTTTGTTCTTTTCACTGGGTAATATTCAGCGGAACAGGTTCTCGTTGCAAGGCACCTATCTTTGTTGTCTTTTACAGGCAGCACGAACAAAACCTAAGCACCTGTTGGAAAGTTCCTCACATAGGTGCTGGTGAGAAAACGAAAATATCCGTAGGCATTATAGTCAGAGTCCTGCTTTTCCAGACAATCCATTTCAAACCTCGCTCGGCACAGTTTAGTCCCACTTAGAGAACAAGTAAAGAACAAATCAGGTGCTCTTGCAAAAGATAAAAATCACACCGTACCCTACCCCATTTGTGTAAGATGAACAAATTCCCAGCACTCCATGGACCTTTCAACTCAGACGACATTTGCACTTTATATTCTTTTGTTGCCCACCTTCTCTACACTTGACAGTTGTACTGGTGCAACTATTTTGGCTACGGGATCTGCTTTTTTAACAGCACAATTGTACTGAGGTGCCTTATATCAGCTAGCTGTACTGGTAAAAACATTTTTATACTGGTATAACTGCATCCATACTGGGAGAGCTGTACAGCTATTATGGTTTATTATTTGTATTACCTTAGCACCTGGGAGCTCTAGTCCTGGACCAGGCCTCCATTGTGCTAGGCGCCACCCAGACACAGAACAAAAGGACAGGCCCTGTCGCAAAGAACTGACAACCTGCTTTAATACTACCAGGACAGTTAAAGCAGTACAACTTTCTAGTGTAAACAAGGCCTAACACTGCAACGTCTGGAGAGTTAACACAACCACCAGGTTTTAACTGATTAAGAAAATAGGGAACTAAGTACCATTACCACAGAGAAAGGATACTCTGAATATCCCGGACAGGAAACTGCTGTCACCGAGGAAGAGTTTCTTGTACAATAAAGCTGCAGACCCCAGTCACTCAGGAGCCATGCCTCTGTATTTCTTGTCCTTACATATCGTCTCACCATTAGGAGCTGCAGCTCCAACAAAGTGGTAATGGACCTCCTCCAGCGAACAGACCAGCCACACCAAACATCTTTGCCCAGGGGAACCCAAACTAAAAAGTATCCAATGCTCCAATTCCTTGTAAGAACACTTGTTTTAAACTAGGCACACCATTGAGCCCGGGTATTTCTAACACCCCTATCGCAACAGAATCCAAGCACTCAAGCCTGGGTGTAAGTCCAGAAAGGGCAACTTTGCGGTACATTAATAAGTTCTGGGCACACACCTGAGTTTGGGGGAGTGCAGGTGGTGTCTAGGATTGTTGGATGGTGCATGAAAAGTGCTGCACTCTTAGCATACCTGTAGTATATCCCAAGAACACACTGGGATTTCTGATACACAGCCATGTCTAAGCTATGCATAAGCAGGATGCTAGATCCATTGTGCCCCGTTGCCAGCTGTGGCTGGGCCTATGTAAAACATGAGGCCTAGTCTAATGGCTTAGGTCTTCAGATACTGTCGTGATGGGGATCCACAGAGAGAGACCTAGGAAAGTAAAGCCCACTCCCTTGCTCACCAATGCTCAGGGTTTAAAAGAAAGAGGCACAGGCACGGCTGGAGAATGGACATGAAAATAGGCGCTTAACTAGCTGCTCTCTACTTAGGCATCACTCGAACTGTCAGGCCAGAATCACCTGGGTACATCTACACAGCTAAAAACAAAAACAAAAAAACCACCCCCTGGCAGTGAGTCTCCGAGCCCAGGCCTACAGACCTGGGCTTGCACTACAGTGCTAAAAATTGCTGTGTAGACTTTCCAGCTCAGGCCGGAGCTCAGTTGTGAAGCCCGAGGGGAGGGGAGAGTGCTCAGAGCCCGAGCTCCGGCCTGAGCTGCAACAGCTACACAGATATTTTTAGCACCGTAGCACAAACCCCGCAAGCCTGAGTCTGTAGACCTGGGCTCTGAGACTCGTTGTTGCGGGTTCTGTTTTTGCTGTGTAGACTACGCAGCAGCGCACGCCTCGTCACTCTCGGTCTCGTTCTTTTACAGACAGGGGCCAGATTTAGAGGCAGGCGACCACAGGGGGTGCTGGGCTTGCGGTGCTGTTTTTGTTAACAACAGCAGAAGGGAAAATAGAATGCTTGAAATAACACGTTTCCGGTATTGCGTAGGTGGATTCATTTTTCACTAACCTCCTAGAATGTTCTGGACCTCTGTAGAATCTTGTGGAACCTTCCAGACTTTGAGATTTTCTGTAAATACAGTTTGACAGATCCTAGCGGGCAAATTTATCATCTTATATGACGGGATAAATCATGCATGCAAATCGTGCATCAAAGTCACGAAATGGGCTCCAAATCCAATAAAAATAAGGTATTAAAAAGTTTAACAAACGGAGAGGGGTGCACCAAAGACGCTGCTCATCAGGGGTGCCATTTGGTCTAATGCCGGCCCTGATAGAGGCCACGTGCTGCACCTGTGCTCAACGGGAGGGAGCCCGGTGCACACCCCGCTGACCAGCCAACCTATCTTTCCTCCTCACTGGGTACGTCTACATTGCAATTAAACACCCACAGCTAGCCCGTGTCAGCTGAATCAGGCTCGCAGGGCTGTAAAACTGTGGTGTAGACATTCCAGCTTGGGATGGAGCCTGGGCTTCCAGGACCTTCCTCCCTTGCAAGGTCCCAGTCTGAGCCCAAATGTCTACATCCTAATTTTACAGCCCCACAGCCTGAGCCCTGCAAGCCCACGTCATCTGACATGGGCCAGCCACGGGTGTTTAACTGCAGTGTAGACATAACTACAGAAGCCTGGACTGAGCTCCACTTTCAGCATGTCCATGAGTCCCATTGACTTTAATGCAACTTGCTTAAGCTCTTTGGCAGAACTGAGGGCAGAGTGAAGAAACCAAGTGCTTGCAAACAGACTGACCTCAACCCACTTCATGCTGCTGTGAGCCACACACATGTGCCTGCAAAAACAACGAGGAGTCTTTGTGGCACCTTAGAAACTAACACATTTATTTGGGCATAAGCTTTCATGGGCTAAAACCCACTTCATCAGATGCATGGAGTGGAAAATACAGTTGAGAGGTATAAATACACAGCATATGAAAAGATGGGAGTTGCCTTACCAAGTGGGGGGGGGGGGTCAGTGCTAATGAGCCAGTTCAATTAAAGGTGGAAGTGGGCTATTCTCAACAGTTGACAAGAAGGGGTGGAAATTACTTTTGTAGTCGGCTACCACACTGAAACCTGTCAGACACCAGTCAGTGCAGAGGAAGGGAGGATGCCATTGTTCCGGTGGGCGTCTGTCTGCTGGGGGAGGGGAGACCAGATCGAGAGAGGGAGAGGAGCCATCGCCTACAGACTCATGTATAAATCAACTCCCTTCCACTTCCTACCTCTATACCCCCACTCTCCTCCAAAAAGTTATCTTGAGGGGGGGAAAAAAGGGGGAGGTCTTAACCCATTAATATATGCAACCATAACAAAGGAAAATTCCTTCTCCCTGCCCCACAGAAAAGTCTAGCCCAACGTGGTGTGAGCTCGGCAAGACATCAAGGCAAAACACTCTTAACCCTCACACTGTAAAATCTGACCATCAGCATTAGCCCAGACCCTCTATTCCAGGGATAGGCAACCTATGGCACACGTGCCGAAGGCAGCACGTGAGCTGATTTTCAGTGGCACTCACACTGCCTGGGTCCTGGCCATCGGTCCAGGGGGCTCTGCATTTTAATTTAATTTTAAATAAAACTTCTTAAACATTTTGAAACCTTATTTACTTTACATACAATAGTTTAGTTATATATTATAGACTTATAGAAAGAGACCTTCTAAAACGGTTAAAATGTATTACTGGCACGCAAAACCTTAAATTAGAGTGAATAAATGAAGACTCGACACACCACTTCTGAAAGGTTGCCGACCCCTGCTCTATTCAATCCTCTAGCATGAGTGAGGCCTCATTTTGTTTGGCAGGGACAGAACCCCGTAGATTCCCTGTTGTCATCAATGGAATAATTGTCCAATCCATCAAAGCATTTAAGCACGTGGCTAACCTCCCATCCTCACATACTTCAAGTTAAGCACATGCTTAAGTGCTTTGCTGTGCTACTTGCGAACTGATCTTTCATTTGTGTATGAATAAGAATCTGCTGGTTTATAGATTGTACTTCTAAAAAAACAAGGCATATCTGTTAAGGTAAATTGAAAAATAATTGCATGGGGTTGGGGAAAGAACTGACCTGGGGGAATACATGGAAATGCCTATCGCAAAAAAACACTGCTTTTTAATGAGGCGCAAATGTGGGGGTTTATTCACCCACAAAAATGTGCTTTTTGTAATAAACGTGTAACGCATAACAGAAGATCCACTACAAAAAAAAACCCCCAATCAAAAGGAATATTACAGGTCTGATTAATCGAAAAAAGCTAAGACATTAGTAGCTCAAACAGATAATAGAGAGACCTGACACTCAATCCCTCAACACCTTTGATCCACTCTGCCTTGAAGTAGCAGGGTTTCAAAATGAAAGTGCGATGATCCATATACACGACGTGCTACACCCTCCCAGAGCATGAAGCAGCTGAGGCTGACTCAAGACCGAATTGAGCCAGCCAACAGCAGCTCAGCGAGTCATCACTTTTCCTGGGTGACCATCTCTTGTACTCCAGACTATAAACCTTCATTTTGAAAAAGGCAGAGACTTTATCCCGCTGGTTTCAGGGGAAAAAAAAACCTTCAAAACGTCAAGTGACCATATACCAATGCGGTTTTGTCTGCTTGAGTCTGCAAACAGCTTGAAATAATAACCATCTACACTACCAGCTTTCAGTGTTGTAACCGGGTCAGGACACAACAGCATGATAGCCAGGTCGCTAGACTCAATTGCAAGTAATCAGGGTCTAAGTGCCAGATTTTCCAAAGAGCTCACGGTCTGATTTTCAAGTGCTCAGCAGCCACAATTGGGGCCAGGTTTTCAAAAATACTTCAGCTTCCATTTAAGCACCTATATAAGGGGCAGATTTCAAAAATACGCAGCACCCAGCAGCTCCCATCGAGGCCCTTATGGCCAGGTTTAAAAAAAGAAAAAAAAAAGTTGAAAATCCAGCCATTTATTTTGGTGCCTAGAAATGGGAGCTGAGCTTTCTTGTTGGCTGGGATCTGTTTGAAAATTGGGCCCCTATTTATGTATGTAATGAGGGAGGGTTTAAAAAGATGGTTATCAGGAGCTACTATAAATATTTGCAGGCCATTGGGGTTGCATGTTACACAGAAGATTATAACCCTTCGCCCAGAGTTATTACAATCGCACAAAACATAGCAGGTGCTGCATTCGCCCACTACTACACCGTTTTCCTGCTACACCGCCAGTAGAAAACGTAAAATTAAAATAATGACTGCTCACGGGAAGAAACAAACATTTTTAAAACCATTCTGAATTATGGTGCAATTGTTTTTAAGAGTTGGCTTCAAAACCAATACCCTATTTAAAATGACAGGAGTGGATCTTTATGGCAGCTTCGCAGCAGTGAGGCGTACCACCACGCGGGAGACCCAGCCTGGAGTCCTAATGGCCCCTGCCTTCCCCAGGGAGTAGAATCCGGGAGAGAAGGGAGCACTTCCCATCAATCCACAGTGAGAAGCAACATGGCTCCCAAGATATTGCACTGGACTGGGAGTTAGGAGACCTAGGTTCTAGTCCTGGCTCTGCCACTGATTGGCTGGGTGACCTTGGGCATGTCACGTCGCCGCTCTCATCCTGTTTGTCTGTGTTGCCTCTAGAGGCAGGGACTGTCTTATTATGTGCCTGCAGAGAGCTGGCACAACCGGGCCCTGCTAGGTGCTACCTTTATTAATAATACCAACTACTGCAGCTAGCAGAGGTAGCCATGCTGACTGGCTTCTATGGGAGTCCCGTCATGACAGATAAAAATCAAATGCGTTTACAATCTTACAATATTTGAACTTCGTCTCAAGGACTAAAACATTAAATGAAATTAAACAGGCCAGTCAGTTGTGTGTGTTCAATCAATACATACTGATGTCATCGTCACCCCCCTTCACAACACACACAGGGATACTGTAATATTTAAAGTTGTGTGTTACCAGGTGTTGGACTATAGGATGCTGAAGGGAGAAGTAGAGCCATTCTTCTGACTCACCCCAGTGGCCAGAACAGGAGGCTCTCTGTAGCTCCAGTTCAGACATAAAAGGTAAGTATTTCTGAGAAGGAAATAAGAGACTTATTTGCATTGTGACCATGCCAAGAGGCTCTAATGGGACCCCACTGGGCTAGGTCCTGTGTATATATACAGTCAGTGACACTTCCTGCCCCCAGAAACTTTACAGTCTAGATAAACAGGGTTCAAAGAGAAAGAGAAGTGAAGTGTCTTGCCCGAGGTCACACACAGCAGGTCCGCGGCAGAGCAAGGAACAGAAACCAGGTCTTCCAGTTCCCAGGCCTGCCACTATCCACAGGATCACATGGCTGAGATAAACAGCCGAATGGCAATCTCGGCAGAGAAAAGCCCTTTTATATCTGTATGTACAATCCTGCTGTAAAGCGCTGTAAGTACATTCCTGTATCCCAGTATAGGGGTGAGCTTTGGCCAATATCCTGCCCAGAAACCGTCTATTGACAGGGTGCCACCTCTGAGCCAGTGGTACGATTGCTCCTACTTAGTACTGCACGCACAACCCTTGCCTCCCCCCACGATCTGGATCATAATAAGGTTTAATAGAGACAAGAGTTTTGCACCAAACACAAATCCTGCTGGCGTTTCACCTGGCCAGGGGGGTGGGGGGGAGAATACCCCTTCAGCTCACCAGCTGGAGCCCTGAGGAACTCTCAGGGTTGAGAAGGACTCTGTGTCTTACAATGGATCATTCTGCCTCAGCTAAGCCTCAGAGACAGACAGACAGACAGACGGCTGGCTCTCATGAGTCAACTTTCATTCCAAGATCTCTCCACTCCTTATGCAAGTGCCTGGCCTCCTTCCCTACTGCAGCTCTCAAAGGAGATGATGCGATTCATTCCACCTGCGATACGTGCTGTTCAAGAGGTTCTTTGGGGCTTCTCTCACCCCACAGCTCCACCACCTCATCAAAATCCAAAGGCAGACGCTCTGCAGCAGGAGAGTTCTGGTTTTATTTTGGGCAGACCCGGGGAATTCACACAAGCCTTTTATTTCAAAGGAAAAAATCCCCAGAGTTTTGCCTCCCTTTGGCGATTTGGAGGTTTCAGATCATAAACACAGACCTTGAAGTTCAATAGTGGTGAAGCTCCCTCTTCAGACACCTACACTTCTAACCCACCCTATATGCACCCCAGGGCATTAAACCATACGATTTAATCATATGAATGAGGATACGTTTCTTCTATCATTCCCAGAGGGGTGGAAACAATATGGCATTTCACATTTCCTAGTAACAGAGATTGCCAGCAATACCAAAGTCCAGTATTACAGTCCCCTCCACAATAGGAGCAATAAAAAAAAATAGTTCTGGCAGTAGGGAGCGATGAAAGGACTCAAATCGCTCTTCTCAGAACCCAAGGGTCCAGAAGACTAAAATTAGTAGCGTGTGTTAAGTGACTAATCCCATCTCCCCGTGGTTTGCTGCCTTTCCCTGTACCATTCTGATCACGAACCAGGAACGTTTATCACTAGCTATCTCAAGAGATGATTAACTACCTACCATGAAAAAGAGAAAAAAAAAGTTACCTTCAGAAGTCACAGGACTCTTTCAGGGGTACCAACACTGGTAGGTATTTCAGTTTTGTGTAGGCACAACTAGACAGACCAGCAACAGAAACACAGACAGATCAAACAGCTCATTGTATGGCATCCGGGATAAGCTTTTGTTAGCCATGTGTTCCCGAAAGAGGAATTTTCAAACAAAGATTTTTTTGAGAAATCTAGTGCCAAATTCTGCATGTGCGTTATCCCCGAATACCCCACTGGCTTCAGCTGAATGACACGGATTAACATTGGTGTAAATGAAAGCAGAATTTGATCCATTGTGCTGTGGGTTACAGAGAAATGTGCTACTGTATAGTGATGTAGCAAATCATATCCCTCACGTACAGTTTGTAATATAATGTTTTTAACAGGAGTACAAAGACCCTGCTACTGCACTTGGAAATAACAACAATTTCTCCCCCAAGTAATAAACTCACAGGCGCCATATTTTACCAGGGCCAACAACAGCCCTTATTTTTCACCAACTGTTACACAAAAATTGGTTGTAAGTAAGACCAGGGTTGATCCTGCTGGAAACTGTTTGCAAAATGGAATGCCTTCAACTCCCACTCAAGTCAGGGTTGAGGTGTTGTCCAGCACCTTATCGGATTGGGACCCATAAGGTTCTGGTTCAGGGGTTCTCAAACTGGAGATGAGCACCCCTCTGCCCTTCTCATATTTCTGAATAGGAAGGAGCTCCTAGATAGTTCCTGCCTACATGGGAGGTCGTAGACGAGATTGACAATTCTTGTTCTAGTTTATTTCCCCTTTGGGATAAAGTCCCACATTAAAATGTATCAAGCGTCTGTATCAGTCAAAGGGCTTTGCAGGGCTTGAAAAATAAAAGCCTCCGCTCTCCGCTGCGCTACAGCCAGACACCGGCTAATGGCTCCGAGGTGGGGTGCAGTTTTGAAACTCAAGTTCTTTGCCAGCCCACATCCCCCATATTGATGAACAAAATGAAAATGCCCCAGGGGTGACCTCTCTGCTATTTATGTAATTTCATGTTCACAGAGCAAGGGCAAGCGGGTCAGGGGGATCAGGAGTGTTTTAGCTCTGAAATGGAGCTGTATTTCTTAATTTACCAAGGCAGGAGGGAAGAGGAAGCCTCACCGAGAAAGCAAAGTGAGTGACTCTTCTGGCAACAGGGACCGAAACGGGAAATTAACACTCTCAGTGGCATGGGGAAAAGGGGCTATTTTTATTTTTAAAATGTTGATTTACTACATTTGTGGAGCAGAGTTCAAGCCAAGATTCATCAAAAAGAAACCAGGGGGGTGGGGGGGGGGAAGTTTCCCGAGTCTGGTTTCTTGGTATGTAAGCGAACCCTCATGTTATTTAAAGCCAGAGTTTTAACAGCGTTCAGCTACTGTTTGCGTGATCAGGATAAAAAAAAAATCGCAATCCTAATTCCTGGCCCCCTGGTGCCTATGACAACTGGTATCGGTCTCCTTGGAAACTAATCTCATGGTATTTGAACAATGTAACAAGGGCCTTTAATCTCCCAAACACTGTAAATCTTTATTCTAGCCTGTTTTTCTAGTACCAGAAGAGCCAACATAAAAAGCTTGTTGTTTTCTGCGCAGTTAGGAAGATCCTAACTGCAATTTTCTATTATACACACACACTTCTTTAAATTAAAAGGGGGTCTATGTCTCATGTGTTCAGGAGCCCTACAGGTAAATAATTACTCATGCTTCACATAACTTAAGAATCTGTTCCTTAGGCGTGGAGAACTCACACTGACAATTACAGACAAAGCTTTTTCACCCAGATGAAAGGAAAAGAGATGCATCCATCACCCCCCCCCCCCAAAAAGCCACACAAGGGATGACTACATCTGTAATATCAGCTCACTAAAAACAAGTCTGGTGAGCAGAAATGCTTTTGTGCCTGATCCAAATCATCAAAGCAGGTCGGTTTCCAGGTGTCCCAAGGCCACAGAGCCTGGTATGTTCCGCCCTCATCCTTTTGCACCCTGAAATGACATCAGACAGCTGCGCTGGACACAGTTTAAAATAGGTTTCTCGGTAAAATTGGCAGAAAAAAACCCCACCAGTAACTGGTTTATAAACTGCATCCAAAACTCAATCAAAAGCTATTAGCAGAGAGAAAGGGAAAGGTATTTTGCATGCTGCAGCGTGACTAGCATTACGAATGAAGAAGCTGTATCAGATCTCAGTGTTACTGGGAAATCATAATACAGTAGCTATAGGGACTGGCGGGGGGGGAGGGGGGGGAACATTGTTGCTAGTCAGAGCGTAGAGGTGTTTCAAAGCAGCACTAGCTCAGACACTGCCTGACATTGTACGCTGTTGTCCAGCAGTGGAGTTTTATCAGTTCATAATAAAATAATGCTACGGCTTAGCACTTACCTTGCACAGCACCTTCCAGCCCAGGATCTCTCAGATCTCTCTCTACAGATACTAATGGGTTGAACCTCCCAACCCCTGTGCCAGGGGGTATGGTAGGACTAGCCTCGTTTTACAGAAGGGGAAACCAACGCACAGAGTAATTCAGTGACTTGCCCCCAGTAACTCGGTATCAGAAATGGGAACAGAACCCAGGAGTCTTGTCTCTCAGGCCAGGTCTACACTGCAAGGGAAGTGTGTTTGCAGCACTGGTAGGCATACCCCTGCGAGCTTTCATCTAGCCAGCGTGAGTAACAATAGCAGTACACATGTGGTGGCATGGGCTTCAGCATGGGCTCGCCACCCGAGTGCGAGCCCTCCAGGGACCCCGGGTATGTAGCAAGTTGCCTGTGCTACCATGTCTACACGGCTAGATTAAAGCTCTCATGGCGTGGGAGGAAGCATTCTTAAGGACACTGCTTCCTGTGAGGGGACAGGGAAGTGTTCTTACATTAGCAGATGCAGAGAAGATGCCAGGGTGAAATGGGCTCACCTATGCGTGGGGTTTGGCTCTGTGACCCCATCAGCTTTCTAGCACCAGCCTCTTCCCACAACACAATCTCTCCTCATCTGGCTGACTCTGCTTGCCTCTTACCTTCTCTGCCCCCTTTCCCCACCCCACTCAAGACTGGCACCTTGTCAGGCCTGCTGCCCCTCCCTCTCACTCACCCACACAGCTTTAGCAAGAGAAGAGGATGCACAATGCTCAGTTACGCACCCAGCCTGCTGCAGTGCCTCTCTGCTCGGAGCTGAAACAGCCTGCAAGGGGAGCAGCGAAGACTGAGACCAGCCCACCCCCCTTCCCCCCGGGAGGCATCGTGACCTAGTGGATCGAGCACCAGGCTGGGACTCAGAAAACCTTGGTTCTATGCCTAGCTCCACCACTGACCTTTTTTGTTCCTGCTCAGTGCCTCAATTTCCCCAGCTGTAAAATGGAGATGATACTGACCTCATTTATAAAGTGCTTTGAGATCTACTGAGGAAAAATGCTATATAATTATGTATTATTATTGTTGCTCACAGCAGTCCCCAGGACTGTAAAACCTAGAACAGTCTGGTCCAAAGCACACCATTATACTCTACTATTTTATATTAGGCAATATCAGAGAGCTAAAGGCCAGGTATAATATTTTCAATGGAACAGGTTCCGGTTGAAAAATGCTGTTTTGTCAAAATCCAAATATTTCATGGCAATGTGTCAATTTCAACAACAACAAAAATCTCAAACAAGAATGGTTAGAAGCGGAAGAGCAATTGAAAATGAAACAGAGCATTTGATTTAGTTTTGATTTTCATTTCGTTTCAACTTGATGTGGAAAAATGGTTTCAATGCCCCGTGCGCTGTGGTTGGACAGTGTTGTCACATGTTACCTTGTGCGTTCTTTCATTGGATGAGAGCGTCTGGAGGAGAGCAACAGAAACGATAAGAGGTTTGGAAAACGACTTCGGAGGAAAGGTTGAAAGAATTGGGCATGTTCAGTCTACAGAAGAGAAGGCTGAGGAGGGTCATTACAACAACCTTTTACAAATTTGAAAACTGTTAAGAGGACGGTGATGAATTGTTCTCCATGACCACCAAGGGTAGAACAAGAAATAATGGACTTCATTTGCAGCAAGGGAGATTCAGGTTAGATATTCGGAAAAACGTTCTAACCATAAGGATAATTAAGCACTGGAAAAGGTTACCTGAGGAGGTTCTGGAATCCCTGTCATTGAAAGTTTAAGAGCAAGTTAGATAAACCCAGTCAGGGATGGTCTAGGTAGAATGAAACCTAGAATCAGCATGGGGGGGCTGGATTAGAGGACACGGAGGTCTCCCAGCCCTCCAGTTCTGTGATTCTATGAAATGTTCATTTTCTGACCGGCTCCAACTGAAGCTAGGCTACATACCCCGTTCCCTGGGGGTGTGCGGAACAGGGGGGCAGAAGCAACGGTCTCCTGGATTGAAAATTCTGTTTATCCCGTTCAAATTGATCTGGGGGGTGGGGGGGGGGGGAAGAGGTGCGGGGGAGGGGGATTCGCAGCCCCTAAAGGAATTCAGCCGCTCTCTGGAGGCTCCAGAATCATCCCCAGCTCATAAAGATGTTTTCTGAGGCACAAACCTATGCCTTTGCATTGCACCAGGTGGCATGGGTTTTTTTGTTCTGTTTTGTTTTTATAAAATTTCCTAGAGAAGATGCCCAGATCCCCCTTTGCCAATTACTCCAGCTGAACACTGCGAGGATGGATGGATAGATAGATTTAGGGATGACATAAAGGGCAGCAAGTGCATGGAAAGGAGAATTTCCTTCACCGGTGAATACAAATACGTACATCTTCCCTTTGGGGAAAAAAACCCAAACAAAATCACCGATTCCATTCCCCAGCCCTTCATCCCTCTTCTCTGCTATGCATGCACCTCTAATTCCATGTACTAGGCACCCCAGTACAACTGTCCCTCCTTTCAAAAAAATCAAGACTGCTTCAAAAGCAAAGACTGAAGCGGGGGGCCTTCCCTCCCAACCAGCCCCTACCTGCATCACATCTCTAGTTTCGTCAGGACAGAGTTTAGTTTAAAAGACTTAAAACTTTACATTTGCAAAGAAAAAAAAATGTAATTTGCTTGTATGTTACTGGAGAAGTGTCAGGGGACTGGAGAGGCCCTGAAAACAATTCTCAACTGTATACAGAAAAGTAATACAGACCCTCTCTCTCTCTCTGCACCCCTCTCCCAGGCCCTGCTCCATCCATTCATACAACTGGCACAAGTCCCTTTTTCTCTGCAGCTGTTGCTCCCTGAGCATCCTTCCTGCATCCTTCCGCCTCATCATCTCTCTTTCTTTTCCATGCTGATATCCCTCTCAATGCAGTTCTCAGCCACTGCACTGCATTGGGTGTGATGTAGTACAGTATTCTATAAGTGTTTCTCTCGTCACCTAGTCTTATTTAATTCTTTAAGGCTCGATCCTGCAATCTTTATTCAGGCAAAGTCAACACGGATAGCAGAATCGGGTCCCAAATTAAGGCCAGACTTTTTGCCCCCTAATTCCCATTGGTCGTGGGCCAGTACTCATACTGAAATCAATAGGAAAATAGGGTACAAGTATGGGTGGTACAGTCTGGTCCTTAGATAATTATATCCACTCAGCTAGGGCTACCAACAATTCCGTATTACAAGGGCTGTCCCTTATTTAAATAGAAAAGTGCCTGTCCCGTACTTCATCTCTGTACAACAAGATTGAGAGTTGCTGAGTGATGCAAAAAGCAGCAAGAAATATCACAGCGAACATAGGTAAGTACTACTTAATAAATAATACTGGGAGGTGGGATAGGATAGGGGTGCTAAGAAAAGAGTCCCTTATTTTTGAAATACAATGTTGGCAACACTGCACTCAGCACCGTGATTGCATTTCCATCTAGTCAGCCCTCTTAGGGATTTTTCTGAATAGCACCATTAGTGTCGCAGCATAGGCCCCGGTTCAGGAGAGCATCCCTACTCAGGACAGCACTTACCGCAAACTCTTAAGGGCAGGGATAATCTTTTTGGTCTGTGTTTGTACAGCACCTAGCATAATACGGTCCTGGTCCATGACAGGAGTTCCTGGGCACTACTGCAATATAAATAAATAAATAATCAATCAATCAATCGCTTTCCTGGTAAATTAGAGCTGCATAACGAGGTCTCTAAACAAAAAGAAACCACAACTTAATGTTTTTACTATGGTTTAATCGTCTCTCTAACATTTGTCTGGTCTCAGCACAGTAGATGTGTGATACTGGGACATCACTATATTATAGTAAGTGCTATTCATTGAACTGAACCGTGACTGTTTCGAGCCCACGTGAAGTCCTCTATCCAAAGATTTCCAAAGCAATTAAACAAAGCCGAACAGCTCCGTGACTCCCACGCATGGCCACCAGCATAATCATAATGCAAAGGACACATTTAAAAGCAACATGCTTGGCCAGGGCTACACCCCAGACGCAGACGATAAAGGTCTACAACAACTCGCCCCAAAGCCCAAAGCCAAGCCGAGCACCCTAGAACCAGGAGAGGAGGAAGAGCTCAAGTTTCCATGCAGTCCACTGGGGATCTTGGTACAGGTTCAGTCTTGCAAGGTGCTGAGCACTCCAATCCAACAGCGCTCTCAAGCATATGCTTAGCTCGGAGTGTGTGAGATGGGGTTTACAGCCCCCACACTGAGGTACAAGGAGTGGTGGAACACTGTTGGGCCAGGAAGGCCCCATCCCTCAGCAGCTGCCGGGCATGCTCCCTGTGGAGGACCTGTTTAGAAGAGAGCTCTGACAGAGGATGCAGGGAGTTCAAGACGACAGACAGACTGCAGCCGCGGAGGCAGAAACACCGCACAGGCGAAATACAGGGAATGCGAGTAAGACTCGACTGGGATCCCTTGATTAAGGAGAGGGCAACTGGACTCTGAGCATGAGCTGGGACGTGTGTCCCCCCCACACACACACACAGCTGAAGTCCTGAACTACCAAGACTGTCAGCAGTCGGCTGGAGCCATACCCCAAAGGCAAGGCAGGAAGCACCCCAGGGGAGGCTGACCTGGAGAAGCAGCCAAAAGGGACTGAGCCACGCCTTGTCTCTCCACCAGGTCCTGCCCAGGGCCCAAGGGGAGAGAGGAAGGGCCTGGGTCCTGCTATCCTTCCCTCTTCCCCCTTGCTGCCTGAGAGAGCCAAGGGGACTCAGGGCTGCGGGATGGGTGCTGGAACGCACAGTGGATGGCTGCCAGACCCCCAGACTGCCCAAAAGCGCCACCTCAAGGCTCGGAGAGACTGTTCGGCTGCAGCCTGACCACTAGGCCTGCCGCACTTAAGTGTAAACACTCTGAATATTAGGAGCTGCAGCAATGTCACATTTGCATAAGAAATGCAGCCTGTGTTACTCCCTCTGTGGCTTCTTTTTTCCATCCAATCAATCCATCTAGGTCACTGTTCCAAGAGACGGGGGAGTATGTAAATCATGAAACCTAAAACCAGAGCAGTTCAAGAAGCAAATAACGGATTAGGTTTTGTTTTGGGAGCAAAACGTTACTTTAAAACTATATAATGGACTGATACAAACACACCCTAATCTTGGCCCCAACACTAAACCGCTTCAAATTCTCAATGATATGCATATCTTATCGAGTCTGATTTGCATATTGTATAAATATTTATTTGCTTTTAATCCTGCAAAGCAAACCTGCCTTGTGGCACATTTCTTTTAGGCAGCAACTGCACAGTTTTAATGGGGCGTTTGAGAAAGTGAAAACAGAAATGGCATCTCACATTCAGTGCCTCCTTAAGGGGGAACGGTGAGATCAGATCAATTGCAGACTAGTACCCACTACTGTATATTAAACAGCGCATGCTGAAAATAGGGATGCAGCATGGTCTAGTGGACAGGGCACTGAACTGGGAGGCAGGAGTCCGAGGCTCTGTCACTGTCCTGCTGGGTGACCTTGGGCACATCACTTTGCCTCTGTGCCTTTGTTTCTCCTCCCACTATTTGTGTGTCACATGTTTAGACTGCAAGATCTTCAGGGCAGGGACTGTCTCCTACTGTGTGTGTGTGTGTGTGTGTGTGTGTGTGTGTGTGTGTGTGTACGCATGCACATGCCTAACACATGGGGCCTCGAACAGTTACCATCATATAAATGGCTCTCCCCATGTTGAATAACCAGGCATGAAGAACTACAAGTAACTTAATTTCTTGGTAAATGCAAAATAGAAAGAACAGAGTAATGATCCAAATTCCTTATCAGTTATTCCGTGCCTACATCTCCCAGGGATGCTTGAGAAAGGAGACTGCTGCTAACCTGAGAAGATTACAGTATGTCACCATCTCAAAGAAACAGACTGCGATTAAAGAGAAGCAGTGTGGCTGAGTGGACGGAGCACTGGACTGGAACTCAGGAGACCTGCGTTCTGTTCCCAGCTCTGTTGCTGGACTGGTAGGTGACTTCGGGTAAGGCACTTTTCCTCTCTATGCCTGTTTCCCCATCCTAAAATGGGGATAATGATTCTAACCTCCTTTGTGAAGTGCTTTGAGATCTAGCTGAAAAATATTAGACAAGGTATTTTACACGTATGTGCTTGCCATGTTAAACAAAAGAAACTGACATTTCCTCATCTACTAAGAGATGTAAATAATAGAGTATTCAATGACTGATCACAATTCTAGTAAAATTAAAATTACTAGCAACACAGCTTGGTGATTAACTATTCAGATTTGGACCCTCCATTCATTGTATTGTCACACTACCAGGACTCTTGTTTTCACTGTTTTACTTTGTTATTTCCAAAAAGCGAAAAAAGGAAAAGAAATGGGTGTCTTAGATCAGCAGGTAAACTTTCAATCTGAGGCCTCCCCACCCTATTTGGTACAGATACACTGAATGAGCAAAATTACCTCTCAGATGCAAACCAGAGTACTTGGATCTCTAACTACCTGATCCGTACCTGCAATTCGCTTGTGAATGCAGATGGAAAAAGGCAAGTGCAAACATTACCGACACATATGGCACGGCCAAGGGAGGCAGTCCTTTCAAACATTTGGCCTTATTATTTTTGTACCCATAAGCAGAATAGAATAGAAAAGAAGAAGAAAGCCGGATTGTTTTTTCCCCATTTACTGCCCCCCATCCCCGTAAACCAGGAGTACGTCCATTTTACTTCCTTTTTAACACAATGGCACAAAACCAATATTGGGGTAGAATGGGACCGCTGAGCACATAGCGCCTTTCAACCCACAGACTCCCAGTGCACCAAAGACAGGTGTTTGCTCAACTGCTGAGATTAAGAGCAGACATTCAAGTGTTTGTGGTCGCTGCTGAGATCGCACTGTTTGCAACGGACCTGTCTCATTGTTTTGCCTGCAGTGCCTCACTAGAGGAGCAGAGTTCAGGTGGACTGGGGGCCTGCACGGTGCATTGCCATTGGGGTTTCTTCTTGCGTTAGTCTTAATTCTGAATTTGCTGGATGTCTACAGCTTGTTTGTGTAGAACTACCTCATTCTTGTCAGCAGAAGCAGCAGAGTTTAAAAAAAAAAAAAAAAACCAAACCCAAACCCCAAGACAGTGAACATTTGACATAAATGACAGACTTGTACATGACACTTTTGATCAAGCTTAGACTGAGTTTTGCCAAAGGTAACAATAAAGACAAATCACAGAACGAGGGGCAATTAAATTTGTACCGTGTGTGCATGCACACACACATGCTGCATTGACCGGCAGCACTGTCTGACAGGGCACTGGAGTGGGACTCCAGAGACCTGGGTTTTATTCCTGGCTCTGCCACCGACCTGCTGGGTGATCCCGGCCAACTCACTTCACCTCCCAGTGCCTCTGTTTCCCCGTTCGCGGTCTCCTCTATTTAGATTGTAAGCTCTTTGACACTTTTATTATGCATCTGTGCAGCACCTAGCACAACGGGGGCCTAGTCGCAGTAAGTCCCTCTGTACACGGAGAGGGATTTTTGTAATACAAAAACAGTCCCAGAGAAAACAAGGCTCTGGCCATTCACGAGCAGCCCCGTGGGAAAGTTCTACAGGATCTTAGAGAGATGAAACCAGTAGCGTTCGAGAAATTTGGATATGGCTCCATATAAATTATTCCAAAAACCTACAGAATTTATAGAAAATAAAGAGATCCTTTCCACAGGGTTTAAGATCCCTAATAGAATTCTAGAGCATGGCTGTAACTCTGTTAAATCTGCAGGATAGTACAAAGCCCTGTAGTCAGGTTATCACTTTCTATCACATTCTACAGGACCTATAAGGGCACAAACATTTGGGCCTTTATGTTGTGGCAATGAAAATGTCGTTAGGCACTCAGCCACTGTGTGAGGAGCATGGAATTAGACAGATTAGGCTAGATTCAATGAGCTGAAGGAAAAGACCTTGCCCGAAGGCTCGAAAACAATGAGGAGGACCTGGAAAATATCACCAGAGAAGGCATTCCTGAACCAAGAACGTCCTCTACCACCGGTCTGATCAGATTTGAACCTTGGGCAAGAATCACAGCTGCCGCGGAGGGGAGAACAGCGATACTGTGGCAGGTTATATCTTTCGCTGAGGGCTCACCTAAACTAGAACTGAAGGTGTCTCCAATCCATTTCTAGAGGGAATCCAGTCCAAAGGGGACAACCTAAATGTAAATGTGTCTGCCTCTATCTATGTAAAACTGAACACTCGAGTCTTGATCATCCGAACATCAGAAGCACCTTAATTACCCCTTGCTTCCGACAGATGGATGGAAAGTGACGTTTGCCTGTATCCCTTCCTATTCCGCTGTGATCAAAGCATTCAAATCTGGATCTATGTAGCCTAAGATTGTGAATTAATTTCTTAATCAGCTCCCCTTAAATGGGTTGCAAACAATTAGGTAATCTGAGCGAGTCACCCATCAGCAGTGTTGCCAATCTGCTTTCAAGCCCAAGATACTGCAGCGGGAGCCTCAGGGAGTCATTCCAAAGGAAGCTAGAGAGCTCTTTGCTAAGCTCTTCACACACAACACAGAGCCTCAAAGTGGGTAAACACAAAGCTACTTTATAATGTAAAAGTAAATATTTAAAGAGTCATTTATTTCATCGACTCAGCTGCAACACCTTGTCCTCTTTAGAAACCTCGGGAGCAGGCAAGGCAGCCGACTAGCTGTCCTGCTATTATCTGTCTTCGGTGAAAACCCACACGGGGCTTGCATTCATGCATCATCGCTTCGTTGTTTGCATCTCTGGCGTCCGTTAAACAACCTGACCTGGTTCATCAATGGCTATTAGCCAGGATGATGTCCCTAGCGTCTGTTTGCCAGAAGCTGGGAATGGGTGACAGCGGATGATGGCTCACTAGATCATTACCTGTTCTGTTAATTTCCTCTGAAGCACCAGACATTGGCCATTGTCGAAAGACAGGATACTGGGCTAGATGGACCTTTGGTCTGACCCAGTATGGCTGTTCTTATGTAAAACAACCTGACCTTGGAAAGATGGAGATGGGGAGATGAGGAAGCAGCCCAAAACCCAAATTACAGCCAAAGCACCTTTAAACAAGTAGCCTAGCCCATGTAGATGTGAGCTCAGTATTTTTCAGGCCAGTGCTTCGTTGGGAGGGTCCCTGCCCTGGGAAGGATCAGACCAAGGCTCTCCAAAGTGGCAGAGGACAGGAATCCAAGCAGAGATCTGGAATTGAATTGAGCCAAAATACAGTGGTTAGGACTTATTACTAAAAATATATTCTCACAGATATGAGAGCAGGACCCTGCTAATTACTAATGCAACAGATGCTCTAGGGATAGTTGGGATAGATGCATAAGATCCCCCTGCCAGTGAAGGATTGTTCCCTGCAGTCCAATTTTAAATGACCCAAGTGACAGGGCCTCCACCACTTTTCTTGGAGGACCACTGCAATCCAAAAGAGGTCATTGTGAGTAGTTCTTCCCTGATATTCAGGCTAAATTTTCCTTGGTTTAATTTCATTCTGTTACATTCCCCCCATCTATCTTGGGGAGTGGGGGAGGAGAGAGAGAGAGAGAGAGATCTCCATAGTCCTATTTTTTCTGCTTTTACAAAATGAGTTTTGGCTTCCCCTTCCCTCTGCAGCAGAGACGACAGGACATTATTGCACATCGCAAGTATCAACACCTAAACACAAGCTGCCCCAGTGACCAGTCCTCCTCCATTCTCTCTGCCCCCCACAAGCATCAGTTGCTGACAACACTATACGAAGAATTAAGCACATGTAGGGCCTGATTTTCAAGCCATCTCAGTTCCCATTTAGGTACCAAAGTAAGTGGCAGAGTTTTCAAAAAAAACACCTCACCAAATTGGGTGACCAGCTCTTCTGAACATCCGGCCATAGGTGTCACAATGGTAGCTGCTGCTGAGCATTTTGGGAAAAGTTTAGCCACCATTATGGGTGCGGAGCCTTGGAATATCTCACCCTGAGCTTTTTTGTACATCTGGCTCCAAGTACTAACTCCCAAAGTTAACCAAAGAACTAAGCCACGGTTCCAGACAGCACCACACACGGGCCAGCGACACTCAGCTCAGACAGAAGCACCCATTAAAGTCTAGTCCTCCCCATTCCCTTTTCAAACACATGCAGAAGAGCGAGGGCAACACATTCAAGCCAGACAGAAAAATCAATACCCAGAGTGAATGTTCTGGCCTTAAATGCTTTTTGGAACATCGCTAGCTAAGAGCGGGTCAGTGGGGGGGGAGGGGGGAGAACACACCCACAACACACAGCAGTTTAAGAACTGCATTTGCTGTTAGGCTTTTCAGAGATATAGCTACAAATTTACAGCCTAAGAACACGCAGGGGACTTCAGACACTCCGCACATTTGTCATTCAAAGTCTCCCAACGTCTTGCCATTCCCTTCTGAACGAGAGACAGTCATGACTGATTAGCTACAGGGGAAGCAGGGAGCCAGGCAAGCATGTTCTTTGTTTCCGCTCATGCTCACTTCTGTGTTCATGAATCAGACCCCCCCACCCCACTCCTCCCAGCAGCAAGATCTCCAGGAGGGGAAGCTTCCCACCCCCTTTCCACACCCAACCCCTGCTCTCTGGGCCCGCCATCCGGTAGATATTTTCTTTCCTGTTCCTCTAATCTCCCCTGCCCCCCCGCTGCGTCTTTTAACGTCCTTAAACGACTCCCTCCAATTGCTGATGGACACTCGCACGGTTGCTCGAATAACTGGCTACACGAATGCAGTGTTTCCTGCCTAGCAAAATAACCAGGCTTTGCTCCACGGTGGGGCTGCAAATACAGAACTGCAGCAGGGCAAGCACTTTCCCCGATGGCAAAGGAAAAGGGATGGAGTTTAAAAAGGAGAGGACGGCTTGAGCCATTATGGCCAGAATTGTGAAAAGGCTACAAATGGGGCAGGGTCAGTGGTTCTTAGGGTGACCAGAGAGCAAGTGTGAAAAATCGGGACGGGGGGGTGGGGAGTTGGGGTAATAGGAGCCTATATAAGAAAAAGACCCAAAAATCGGGACTATCCCTATAAAATCAGAACATCTGGGTCACCCTAGTGGTTCTCAACCTACAGTAACTGCTCGCTTAACGCTGTAGTTATGTTCCTGAAAAATGCGACTTGAAGCGAAACAATGTTAAGCGAATCCAATTTCCCCATAAGAACTAATGTAAACGGGGGTGGAGGAGTTAGGGTTAGGTTCCAGGGAAATTTTTTTCGCCAGACAAAAAGGACATGATATACAGTATTTACCATTGTGGGATGCATATGCAATTCTCTCTGTTACATGGGCTGCATCCACACAATAGATACATTACCTGCATGGCCCTGTGGATGTCACATGGGCCGCAGCGATATGCTGATGGGGCCGCGGGTTGAGAACCATTGGGTTAGATTTTCAAAGGAGCTCCCAGTGCTGAACATACAAAACGTTGGGTGCAGAGCTCTCTTGAAAATCTGCCCCATAAGATTGTGTCTACACTGCACACAAAGCATGGGCTCTGACTCGGGTTTGAGCCTCTTCCGTATCGTATGTCCACACGCAAACCTGTCTAAGATCAGCAAGCACTCAGGGCCTACATTGTATGACCCTGCTAGGGGGCTGGGTCAGAGCTGAAGTCCCACGCTGAACAGGGTGCAAGCCCTGTCATTCTGCAGTGTGGATGCAGGTCAAGCCGCAGACCCAAGTCAGAAGGTCTGCCTGGTGGAGCATGGACGCAGGATGCAGTGTGGACACTCAAGCACAGAGCCTACAAGCATGGGTCCGGCAGTGTAGACATACCCTGAGTGCCCAGAGGGAGCTGCTGGATGGTGGGTGCTTTGGAAAATTTGTTAGTCTCTAAGGTGCCACAAGTACTCCTGTTCTTTTTGCGGATACAGACTAACACGGCTGCTACTCTGAAACTTGGAAAACCTGACACTTATGTCTAAATGGGAGCCGAGTCCCAGATCCTCAAAGGGACGTAGGCTCCTAACTCCCATTAGATTTCAGTGGCAGTTAGGAACCTAAATACCTTTGAAGATCTGGGTCCAAGTTCTTTGGAAAAACTGGCCTGCCATCACATCAAAACAATGACCAATCAAAGGAGCCAAGATTATCAGGTTATTTATTTTCTATTTATTTATTGAGATTTAAAATAGATGCCTAGCCAGGGTTCTAGGTGCCCTAACACCTCACTGATGAATGTTGCTGGGATTTTATTGCTTTGAGTACAAATACACTCCTCTCCTCCCCTTCATTGTTGCGGGATGCGTATCCTCAGCGCTCGCCAAAAATCCTATCAAACAAGGTCTTCTGCAGCGTGCCCGAAAGATCACCAAACTCAGGCAAAAAAATAAAAATAAACATAAAAATAATAAAATCAACTGGTAACAAAATATTGACTAGTTGTAACAACAACGATCTTGGCGGGGGGGGGGGAAATGGGGGAACCACTAGGAAACAAAAAATAAAAACATCTTAATGGCACTGAGATAATGAAGCATCCCCATCTGCTTTCAAAGAGCCCTTGAGGACCAGGTATTTGTACACTCCAAAGCATGGAGTAGAGGAGATCTCCAGTCTAGTTGACAGCCAAGGCAGAATAAACTTTTGTATCGCTGCACTGGCAGCGAAGGCTGCTTTTATCGTGAAGTGCCTTGCGCGTGTATCCATTGATACCTCTATATTTAGGCAGGTGTAATTCCTACAGAGATAAAGACCTTGTTTTTCAAACAAGCAGCAGCATCATACATACATTACAATAGCAAACATCAGAAAACAAAGACATTTTCGAGAGAGCGCTTAATCCTTGGGGTAGCTGCCTGGTAAATCAGAACCTCAAGGACGGCACTGACTGTGAGGAGGCTGACGGCAGAGAACACAGAAAGGAAGCCGGCAGTTTGCCTGTGACCAAGGAATGCTCTTAAATCTCCCCCCTCTTGCACACAATCCTAGGGTTGGAAAAATATTGCTGGGGTAGCCACAACATGCATTTGAGTCTGAGCCATTTCCCCGGGCCCCTCACTGTGCCTTTCGATGGCAGAGCCAGGGAATTCCGATTTCCTGAACAGACTCATACACTGTGCCTGATCTTTCTACCCCTGCGCTGCCTCTTGCTTTTCTCCCTCTTCGTTTCCAGCACAGGAGGAGAGGGCTAAGGGGTGGGAACCCCAACTCAAAGTCTAGCCAATGCATGGGGTGACGTGGTCATCCCTCAGAGCTGGACTTCAGCTCCATCTGGGGTCTGCAAAGGGCGCAGCAGCAGGGTCAACCAAATACAATTCATGTCTGCTTAACTGGGCCCAAGCCCAACCTATAATAGGAGACAGCACCAGAGCAGCCCACTCTCCCCCTAGTGCAGGGCTTCACACGCTCTCTCACAGCGTGGAAACACGGGCTCCTGGACAGACTGTCTGCTGGACAACCCAGCTCCCGTTCGGGCTTGTGCAAACCACTTCCCCTCCCCTTTAGCGAGTTTGCACCAATCGTACGACATCCCCGTTGCACCAACAACCCTGTTGCACCAACAGCCATTGGTTCCGCGAGGCAAAAGTGCCATGCGCAAAGTGCTGCATGTCGTTTCAGCTGCTTTTAATGTGACTGTGCAGCAGGGAGCAAGGAGGAGCCAGCACCACGTGGCCAGCCATTTCTCCATGGGCAGCCTGTAAGTACTCTACCGACCACAGAGCGTGAGAAGCACTGCTTGGTCCAGACTCACTTCCTCTTACCTCATCGGAGCAGCGTATGCAGACAGCCTCTGAGCGCTGCTCACTATGGGTCTGCCTACACAGCAATCACAGGCTGGGATTGTGGCTAGTGGAGATGGACCCAAGCTAGCTTTAATCCAGCTGGCTTGGGTACCGGAATAGTGAAGCCAGAGAATCATGGGTTTCAGCGTGGGCTGGATAATTACCCTGGGTAATTACTTGGGCGAGTAGCTCGCACTGCCGCAGGTGCACTGCTGCTCTACCCAAGGCAGGAAGATTCAAGCTAGCTCAGTATGTCTACACAAGCGGCAGGTATAAAAAAAAAACCCACATGGCAGCAAGTCTCATAACCTGGGCCTACAGACTTGGGCACGTAGGGCTTGAGCTATGGTGCTAAACATAGCAGTATGGACATCCCCGCTGAGGCTCTGAAACCCAGTGACGGGGGTGGGTCTCGGAGCCCAAGCGGGAACGTCTACACGAACAGTTTTAGCACCGAAGCACGAGCCTGCGTCTGTAGACCTGGGCTCAGAGACTCACGGCCAGCTGCAGGATTGGGTTTTTTTGCGCCGTTTAGCTGTACCCTACGAGCCAAGGGACTGGTTTGTTACAACAGCCTGGCCAGCAGATGGAGCATTGCCAACCCCAAGCATTCGAAATTCAGTTTGGAGTCACGTCTCCAGAAGTTGGGAGAGGGCTTAAAAATCCTGAGATTTTACAAAAACAAACAATAAATTTTGGATTTTTGTTATTTGCTTTTTATAGGGGGTTCTGAGCCTTTAGGGGGCACTTTTCTCTGCAACCACAAAACTAGAAAACTTAATAAAACAAAAGCAAGCCGAGATTGTCACGTATTCACAGGTGCCCAGCTGTGGGCTTGTGTGTGTGTGTGGGGGGGGTGTTGTTCTGAGCACGCTCTGTTCAGGGAAGGGGTGGAGTTGGCCAAAGGGGCAGGTTGAATCTTTAGCAGAGAATTCCTTTCTCCATTCTGTTAGCTAAGCATTGCTGTTAAATGTCAGCCGACGAATGCAGCATTTGAAGGAATCTGACTCTAAATCCCCTGCCCTCTCGGTTGCTGCAGTTCTCACACCCTCTGCTCTTGTGATGTCACCACATGACATGGTGTCTTATTCCCATAGTGTCTTATATATTAGACAGGACCAAAGTTTATAAGGTAAAAACTGAAGCATAACTCCTTCCCTTCCCCGTTTTGACTTAGGAAAAATAAATCCTGTCCCCTCCCCCAGCCCCAGCCCAGCCCCGCCCCACCAGAGCTACTGCGGCCAGGAGACAGGTGCTCTCTCACCTGGCCCTGAGCTGCTGTGGTGAGAGAGGGCTGGGGGGAGTCCTCTCTCCCTCGGGCAACCTGCTCCCCAAACCCCTCATTCCAAGCCCCAGCCCAGAGCCTGCATCCCCAGCCGGAGCCCTCACCCCCCTGCACCCCAACCCTCTGCTCCAGCCCTGAGCCCCTCATTCCCAGCCCTACCGCAGAGCCCACACCCCCAGCCAGAGCCCTCTCCCCCTGCACCACAACCCTCTGCCCTAGCCCTGAGCCCCTCATTCCTAGCCCCATCCCAAAGCCTGCACCCCCAGCCAGAGCCCTCACCCCCTGCACCCCAACCCTCTGCCCTAGCCCTGAGCCCCTCATTCCCAGCCCCACCCCAGAGCCCACACCCCAACCCTCTGCCCCACTTCAGCCCCCTCCCACACTCTGCCCCACTTCAGCCCCCTCCCACACTCTGCCCCACTTCAGCCCCCTCCCTGCCACACACCGTCCATGTGCAGAATGAATTTTGTGATGTGCAGCAATATACAGGTGATGTGTCACATAACAAAATTGCACATATTGGTGCACCTCACAAAATTCATTCCGCACACGGACATAAAAAACGTGAGGAAACACTGCTCCTCACTTTCAACCTATCTGAGACATCTTGAATTTCATACAGTGACTGATCAGAATAAAGTGCTCTCAAGTGAGCTACAGACCAACAGTGGTTCATAGTAATTATTCAGCCAGTATTTTAGAAGACCTAGACCATTAGAGGAAATCATGATCTGCTAAGAGACAATTAATGGAGAGAAGCAGCAAGATCCCATACATTGGATTGGTTGTGACTTATTTGCCTGATTTGAAAAGAGGCCAAAAGGACCCGAGTCTCCTCGCTGGCGATAGCCCCCTGCTCAGCCAATCAGCACTGAGACTCTGAGGGGCGGGAGGCTGAGAGGTCTCACCAGATGTCCCAAAGGACGGCCCAGGTCACCATCAGAGGGGATCACTCTCAGATCCAGCCTCACCTCTTTGTGAGGACCTCCCGCAATGAGAGCACCCCCCACCCCATCCACACTCCACACACACCCCTCCTTGGTAGAGGGAGGGAAGCCGGGGAAAGGGGAAAAAGAAGCAAGAGAAGAGGAGAAAGGAGGGAGGAAAGAGGAAAAGGGAAACCAAAAAGGATAAACCCCAATGTCCCCAGGGATTCTAAGCGTCAAAGTCCTAGGCAGGAAATCAAATTCGGCCACCTTAAGCCAGTGTTTTCTGGGCCTAGAATTCTGCCTGCACCAGGGGGATCAGACTCAACAGGTTCTAAACCTCCCTGGGCCTCTTACCTTGGAAAAGGGAAGTTTGTTTTCTGGCACAATCAGTGGTAGGAAAGGAGAAAACTCCACAGAGGTTCCTCCCCATGCTCACATCCGTGAATCTTAATTCTCTCTCAGTCCTCGAGGAGAGACCTCGCGAAGGAGATTTGCGGCAGCAAAGCCGGGGGGTCTCAGAGACTGGCCTGGCCCTGCACCTCTGTCCTGCCCGGCTGATGTCAGGGTCTTTCTGTGAGGTCACCCCCTCCCC
The DNA here is from genome assembly GCF_002925995.2 of Terrapene triunguis. NCBI lineage: Eukaryota > Metazoa > Chordata > Testudines > Emydidae > Terrapene > Terrapene triunguis. The sequence continues at coordinate 4,591,739 of NW_020664582.1, read as the reverse complement.
ACCACCTTTGCCCAATAGGCCGAGTTCCTGCAACAGGCCTTTGTGATGTCACTGCCGCCCCCACCCCTCCCCTCCAAGCTGATGTCCTGCCCCTGGCCAGCCTCGTTGGGTGTTTGTTTCCCCTGGATCTAGGGTTGCCAACTTGCTGGCCCAACAAAACTGACCACCCTTGTCCCGCCCCATCAAGGATGGAATGCAAGGCTGAGTTCACTCACCAACCCCCTGAAACATGTCAATGCCCCAGAGAAAACCGGACCCCTGCTATTGGAACGAAATGCTGGAGATCTGAATGGGAAAGGGACTGTCTGAATTGTCAAGATGGGGAACGAACAACAATCTACAGCAATGTCATTAACACAAACACACTCCAATCCTGCTCCAGCCGGAAGGGAAATGGGCAGGAATTCCTGCTGTCCAGCAATGGACACTTACAGCCCCGCACAGCAGTGAGTGGGCCGGGGAGGCTGGTCTGAGCAAACAATGTGAAGTGATAATTCACGAAGAGAATCATAGTGTAGGGAAGCCAGTGGCCATCGGGTAGCTGTGGCTGAGGGGTTAAGGTGAATTATTAGGGGGAGAATTATTCCAGGAGTGGGTGGGTCAGCTTTTGTGGCCTGCATCATGCGGGAGGTCAGACTAGATGATCATACTGGTCCCTTCTGACCTTAAAGTCTATGAGTCTATGAGACTCCTGAAGCTAGGGCTTGACGAGAAACTTCCAAGTACCATGACAAACTCACGAGGGCCTGGCAACATGGAGATGGTTGCTAGAAAGCGCAAAGAGACCCCTGGTGTAGGGCTGAGGACGCTATGGATTAGATCTTTTCCCACACAGAGAAGATGCCTTAATTTATGAAGAACTCCTGTCTTCCTGGACACAACAGGGGTCCTGAATACCGCGGTGTGGGTGAGGAAAGCACGGGTGGGAGGCCAGCATTTAATAGAACAACCTTCCCTAGCACTTATAGAGCACTTTTCATCAGCAGGTCTCAAAAAGGAGGTCATTATTATCCCTATTTCATAGATGGGATAGCGGAGTATGTCTACACTACAGAGATTATACCAGCATAGCTATGCCAGCAGAGCCCCCTGGTGTAGACGCAGCCTACTCTGTCAGTGTGGGAACACCCTCTCCCTGAACGACATTAGCTACGTCAATGGAAGCCCTCTTCCATCTACACTGGGGTTCTGTCGGCATAGTGTGACAGTCAGGGGTGTGTTTTTTTCACACCCCTGACATGAGTAGCTATGTCGACGTAACTTCTCAGTGCAGACTGAGCCTGAAGCACAGACAGGTGAAATGACTTGCCCAAGGTCACCCAGCAAACCAGTAGCAGAACCCAGGTCTCCTGAGTCACAGTCCTCTATCCAGTAGGCCACAGCCACACCCCAGAGCAGAGCTTCAAGGTGTGGCCGGGTGAGTGGATCCACTAACTCTTCCTCTCTGTGGAGGAGGGCTGTGGCACAAATGGAGTCAAAGGCCATGGAGTACCCAGGAGGAAAGATGCCTGCCTGCCTGCCTCTCCCCCTCCACCCCCACCCCCCCATCTTGTAGCACCAATGCTCTGAGCCCACATGCTCAGATTCAGTGCAGGAGATAGGATTTACCTTATCTATGAAAGCACAGTAGGTTAATGAGTCATGCTTTTCAAAACACCTCCGCCCCCAGGGTGTTATTTATTCTCTTAATGCGTGTGGCCATTTTAAACTGGCAGTGTATTTTTTGGTATTCAATATTATTGTGCAGGGACCAAGTCAGGTGTTATTTGTACAGGGCTTATCTAACAGGCTAGGCCAGCCCCCAGCTCAGAGGAACATTGCCCAGCCCCACTCCAGTGATCTCAGATAGGGAGGCCTGAGAGCCAGCCGCTGCACTAAGCAAACAGCAGCTTCGGTGGCTGCAGCACAGTGACCTGCGGGCAGGAGTTTTTTTAGCAATCCGGGCCCTAGATCAGTGGATTTGAGCATCCTTGAGCTATTCCAGGTTACGCCCAGTGTTTTCTACAGCAGGTCTGTGCACCGACCCAAAAACCAGAGCTGGAAAAGGCCTAGCTCATCTTCAAATCGATCCCCACCCTGCCAGGGAAAAGCCGTTCCCTGCAACGCGTGTTCTGATGCATTTTCTCCTCCCATGTCGAGACCAGAAGGAAGTTCTCCCAACTGCCAGCAACGTTGTGCAACAGAAGGGGGTGAAGAGAATGCTGCTCACAGTTGTGTTTTCCCGTCCTGCCTTTTCACTGAGAAGCATGTTCCTTCTGCAAATATAATCGGGGGTGGGGGGGGGGGGGGGGGGGAACAATATCAACATCAGATTCTGCAGAGCTAATTTTCAGGGGTGCTGAGTGCTTGTCAATACCACTGACAGCTGCTGGAGCTTGGGTTCTCTGCACTTCTGACAATCACGCTCCAAGGTCAAAAGACAGGCGCAAGAGAATCGCCTCCAACCTGGGCACTTTCCTATGGAATTGCAGGGCCCAATCCTGTGAGGCGCGGCTGAGCCCCCGTTCATTTCAGTGAGATGCTCAGCCGTCTTCGTGAGGCACTCAGCTTCTTCTAGGATTGGGCTCGTTATTAACGAGAAGCCATCCAGCACTTTGCCAATTTACCCATTGGAGATTGGCAGGTCGCCGGGCCGGCTGTGTGCCTAGGACGCGGGCGGGGAAATAAGCTAAACCAGTTCAAGCATCTTTCAAGACTGTCATTTCACACTCATGTTTCTGTGCGAGCTGAGTCGACTTTTTTAAATAAATACAACCTGACACTAATTCTAATGGTTTTAATAAATGTTTAATGTCTTGTTAAAGGTCGCCCGCCTACTGTTCTCACTGCAGATTTGTATTAATAGCACATGGGCCACTTGGTTTTAACTGTGTTGTTTCATCAGGATTTCAAATGTTTGGCAGACACTTCTCCCAAGTGATGTATTTAAAGAAGAAACACACAATGCACTACATAATAAACTGTCAAGGAGAACAATGGCAAACAGCCAGTTAGCGCAACGGCAGGGGAAACATACAGATTAACACGGACACAAAGAAAAAAGATGGACTATTTGGTGCATGCATTAGAGAGTTAATAAGCCCGTACAGATTCTTACTAAAAAACCAGCAATAAATCCAAACGAATCCTGCTTTTAACATCACAGTTTACACAGTGGTTTTAACACTGCCGTAGCAAGTGCCTACCAATTCCTGTAACCAACTCGTTTTATATAAAGGCTAAAACCGGATAGTAATAATAAAATATACATCATAACAAAACACCCCCTTCAGGGAGGCTGGATGTTGGACGTAATTTCATCCAGGGGTTTTTTAGGTGTTCATCCCCAGAAACTCAAGGTGAAATTACAGCTTGTGATACCCCTGAAGGGTGCAGAATAATTTATTTTCAGCAAGCCTCCTCTGATGAAGCTAATCGGTAACCTTGTCAATGTGTGCACTCAGGGCACCGATACAGTCGCACCCCCGATCTGCGTTGTGCCAGATGCAAAGCCCAGACCCCAAAAAGGATGTTTATTTAAAGGCCCAATGCCAGAAGGCTCCTTAAAGTTCCTACCATATTTTACAAACTGAAAGGCCATTTTTCACGCAGGCTTCTAACAGGGCCCTTTCAGCAGGATACAGCATCTGCCTCAGGCAGGGTAGGGAAGCAGAGCTCCTGATTTTTCCCAGACTGGCTCCCCTCCTGTCTTTCCTTCCATGCTCATCACCCGATGTAATTATCTGGAAGAGGGATGGATTCCTTCAGAACCACTCCCATATGCTGGGATGCTGCTAGTCCTGCAGGCAGTCCCTTGTCCTCTTGCCCAGAGTGGCTCCCATTTTCAGTACACCATGCAAGGGCACCACAAAGGGCCCAATCGGGGAGGAGACGATCATCTCCAAATCTAAGGCAGGACCTGAAGAGAAGGGCTGACAAAGCAGAGTTTGAAATCAGCCCTGCCCTGCTTTACTAGAAACGTTGATAGCTAGAAACTGAAATCCACACATCTGACAGCCCTCTGGGGTGAGGGCTGCCAGGTAAAGATGGGGGAAGGAGAAGTGACCACTGTGTCCAATTTTGGTAACCGCTGTATAAAAAGGATGCAGAGAAACTGGAAAGGATCCAGAGGCGTGTGACAAAGATGATCAACGGGATGGAATGCACGCCACGTGAGCAGAGGCTGAAGGAACTGGGTATGTTTAGTTTGGAAAAGAGGAGATTAAGGGGGGGGAATATGATAGCAGTCTTCAAATACTTGAAAGGCTGCCATAAGAGGGAGAAAAATTGTTGTCTCTCACCACAGTGGACAGGACAAGAGGCAATGGGTTCGAACTACAGCCTAGCGGTTTTAGATTAAATCTTAGGGAAAACTTCCTAACTGTAAGAACAGCAGGACAATGGAACAAACTGCCTGGGGAAGTCCTGGAAGCTCCTTCACTGGAGGCTGCTGGATAGCCATCTGTCTGGGACGGTTAACGTTTAGACACAACACACCCTGCATCTTGGCAGGGGGGTTAGACCAGATGACCCTTAGGGTCCCTTCCAACCCTATCGTTCTGTGAGCCTCTCCTGCCTACACCATCCGCCATATGCACCATCTTAGAAGAATTTACCAAATGGGTGCAACCCAGCTCATTCCATAGACTACAATGCAAGTTGATTCAGGCCCTACGTGAGTACCGGTTTACAAAGGGTTAATGTTACATTATAGCACATACAGGAACAAACCCAAAATTATAGGGGAGGGAGTATGGACTTATGGTTAGAGCTGAGTCAGCCTCTCTGGATTCTACTCCAGGCTCTGCCACTGACTCACTCTGACTTTTGACAAGTCACTTGGGGCCGGATTTGCAGAGGAACTGAGCACCGTTGACTTCTGTTGGAGCTACAGTTGCTCAGAGGTTCTGACAAATCCTTTGTGCCTCAGTTTCCCCTTCTATATAATGAGGATAATGCCACTTCTCTGCAGCACGGGAGCTTGTAAGGCTTCATTCATTAATGCACAAAAGGATCTTTGAGATCCTTGGCTCTCAGTATTGTAAGAGTGCACCCTGTGCTACTGGATTTTGTGTACAGAACAGTATATGTCAACTTGTCATCAATGAGCGCCTCTTCCACACCCCCCAGGCCACTGCTGCATTGTGATTTCTTCTTGTACCAATCTGCCAGACATGTCCATAAATAAGTAAAGCAGTGGATTTATCTGTCCCACAAAAAGAATGAGGTGTAGCTCTCCCCTGCATCTGCTCTCCAGTGATCACCAGGACCTAGGCCTGCTCCACACTAGAAAATTAGGTCAGTTTAACATCTGTCAGGGGTGTGAAAAATCCTCCAACCTCTCCCTCCCCCCCCCATGTGATGTAGTTAAACCGACCTAATTCCCCCATGTAGACAGTGTCAGGTCGACAGAGCTCCTGCCTCTCAGGGAGGTGGATTACCTACAACAGTGACAAGAGAATACCTCCCCATCGGGTCTACAGGAAAGCGCTACAGCTGTGCTTCTGTAGCATTTTAAGTGTAGACAAGCCCTTAATTGGTAGCTAAGGTAAGGGAATAAACTTGCAGGTCTGCCTATTGTCAATGCCAGCAGGTGGTAGAATAGCTGTGAAGGGGGTAACTGGGTGGGGTTTAATGGCCTGTGATGGGCAGAAGACCAGACTAGATGAACTGCAGGTCCCTTCTGACCTGAAATTCTATGACAACACACAGTACAGTAGCATTCCTGACAGGTTTCAGAGTGGTGGCTGTGTTAGTCTGAATCAGCAAAAAGAATGAGGAGTCCTTGTGGCACCTTAGGGCTGGTCCACACTAACCCCCCAGTTCGAACTAAGATACGCAACTTCAGCTACGTGAATAACGTAGCTGAAGTCGACGTACCTTAGTTCGAACTATAAAGTACTTACCGCGGGTCCACACGCAGCAGGCAGGCTCCCCCGTCGACTCCGCGTACTCCTCTCGCAGAGCAGGAGTACCAGTGTCGACGGCGAGCACTTCCGGGATCGATTTATAGACGCGATAAATCGATCCCAGAAGATCGATTGCTTACCGCCGAACCCGGAGGTAAGTATAGACGTACCCTTAGAGACTACAAATTTATTTGGGCATAAGCTTTCGTGGGCTAAAACCCGCTTCATCGGATGCGTGCAGTGGAAAATACAGTAGGAAGATATAGATACACAGAGAGCATGAAAAAAATAGGTGTTGCCGTACCAACTCTAATGAGACTAATCAATGAATTAATTTTTTCATGTTCTCTGTGTATCTATATCTTCCTACTGTATTTTCCACTGCACGCATCCGATGAAGCGGGTTTTAGCCCACGAAAGCTTATGCCCAAATAAATTTGTAGTCTCTCTAAGGTGCCACAAGTAGCATTCCTGTCACTCTTTGTGTTCTCACTGATGGCCACAGGGAAAGGCCAGTTCTACCCCAGCACATGTGATCAAACAGGTATCCTGGATAGCCGGCTGGGTGCGCCCAAGTCCATGGGCCTGGGTTCTTTTCTTACAGAATTTGTACGCTGATTTCACTCCACTGACCTCCATGGAGTCAGGCTCAGTGTACACCAGTAAAAGCAAGATCAGGCACCATGTCTCCAGACCACCCCCATGAGTCTGGTTACTTTTCATTAGCATAAACAAAGCAGTTATTGAGAAATGGCACAGCCTAGCCAATCACCACTCAGTGCACTGATTGTATTAACTCTGCGTTCAGGAGCGCTTTAACAGATGGCATATTATAGTGTCATTATTTATAATTTACCTCGCAAGTATCCCACTATGAGACAGTACTCCAAAGACAGAAGCCACTTCCTGTACTTCAACAATCCAGTAGTCAAAAATCAAATGAGATGCAGCAAGAGAGGGATGATTTTAAATTATACCTGTATAGATCACGTTAAAACGCAGCTAATTTTTTTTAAACTTTAAAAATCATGTGAATTATATGCATCCCTGAAGGTCTACATATATCCTCATTCACCGCTAAGCCCTAAAACACAGAAGGCTGCAAGTCAGCTAACATACATAAGAGTTTCTCCATTACAGTCGCCAGGGTCTTAGTGTAGGTGCATTTATACCTAAAATCTTGGAGGCAGGGAGTGTCTTTGTTCTGTGCTTGATTCCTGATTCATGACTGGGGATCCCAGGGAGAGCTGCAACGTGTGTAATTTCCTCACCCTTAAAAGGCCACGTTACACTGCCGGATCAACATGGGACTTTATACTGTACATTTAGTGTAAATGGGAATCAGGCCATTAGAAATTAGATGGGGAAACGTCATCTTTTATTGCCTACACTCACTGCCATCCCTGAAACCGCCCCCACCCTGCCCAGTTATTTACCACAGAATATTATAAACACCTCGCAAAGTTCTGTCCACCCGCTCGCCCAGGGTAAGTCATTTTCTTTGACAAGTATGTAAAATATTACTTATTCCATCATAGCAGTAGGGCAGGCCGGTCGATTCTGTGCCTGGGCTGGAGAATCCTGCATTAAAAATGGCACTAGGTTGCCCTGTTATTCAAGTAACACCACTGGTGGGAATTGTGCATAAAAAAGGACAAAGCTCCTGCCCCCAAGGGCTTACAAGATACATGTCAACCTTGCAAAGACTTGTGCACATGCTTAACTTCACACTCACAAGTAGTCCCATAGGCTTCAGTGGGACTATGCACACACTTAAAGGTAAGTATGTGTGTAAATTTTTGCAGGACTAGTATCTAACTTACTCTCCTCTGTGTCTGTTTCTCCTCCCAACCTTTCTCTCTCGACTATATAGATTGTAAGCTTTTTAGGGCAAGGACTGTCTCTTACTATCTGTATGTAAAGCCCCTAGCACAACGAGGCCCAGATCTCAGTTGGGTTCTCTGGCTGCTCCTGTAATACAAATAATAATTATTAAGTAATAGATGACATTTACCCAGGTCAAGTTAGAACTTAGTTTGGCCACCACCAAATTGAAACTGTGCTTAAGTTGTTAAATTCCACTATAAGACCTGCGTATTAATAGTAACACACACTATTTAATATGCATTTCTTCCCACCGCCATGCAATTTCCAGAGGGTATTTATGATGCAAGACCTCAGCACAGAAGCTAAATTTAGGGCCTGATCCAAAACCTATTAAAGTGAACTGGAGGTTTTCCATGGACTCCAGGAGTCATTGTATTAGGGTCTTTAAAAGGCAGGGAGAGGGAACAGAGAAGACCTAAAGTTGTGAACCAGTGGATGGGAATCAATGCTCCTAAATGCAGCCATCAATGCTGTGTATCATGGGCTCTCAAGACTTTAGAAGTCTCTGGCTGCAGGGACCTTACATATCCTGAAATTTGTACGGGACTTTAATATCTGGCTGGGCATAATTTCAACATCCAGGGCTACAATTAATTAGAAAACTTCAGAAACAGACTTTAAAGAGAAACAGCAGAACTAAAATTCATTTGCAAATTTAACACCATTAATCTGGGCTTGAATAGGGACTGGGAGTGGCTGGCTCATTACAGAAGCAGCTTTTCCTCTCCTGGAATTGACACCTCCTCATCTATTATTGGGAGTGGACTACATCCACCCTGATTGATTTGGCCCGGTCAACACTGGTTCTCCACTTGCGAAGTAACTCCCTGCTCTCCATGTGTCAGTATATTATGCCTGCATCTGTAACTTTCACTCTATGCATCTGAAGAAGTGTGGTTTTTACCCACGAAAGCTTATGCCCAAATAAATCTGTGAGTCTTTAAGGTGCCACCAGACTCCTTGTTGTTTTAATTAATTAGAAACAAAACCTCGTTTGGATCTTTCATCTGTGCATAACTTTGCACCAATATTCAAACCCAGCCATGATCAGCACTCCCCTGACTGCCCTAAAACAGCTCACCTTTGGCCCCTCCCATAAATCATCGTCCCACACAGCGAACAGCGCAGAGCCTTTCCTGAGTTACGGACTTTGGCGCTCACCAGTGAGGACAAGGCTTAAAGGGCCACTCCTTAAATGCAACAATGACCAGCTTTGATGCCACAAACAAGTGACTGATTGTTCACTCGTACGGGATCACAATGCGAGTCTTCCACGTAATGGAAGGACTTGGTCACTAAACAGTAAAAACATGAATGGATTGTGGCAGAGCAAATTCACTGGGTAAGGTCAGAGATACCTATAATTAAAAGAAAAGTTTTTCCAAGACACACACACACACACACACACACACACACACACACAACACCCCCATTTAAACTATTAGGATCGTTCAAGGGCATATACCAGGGGTGGCCACATGCGGCTCTTTTACAGTTAAAGTGCGGCTCACGGAGACCCCCATACCTCCCCCCCATTCTCCACCTACCAGACTGGGGCGGGGTGAGCTCAGGACTTCTGCCCCACGGCACGGTGATGGGGCTAGGGGTTTCTGCCCTGCGGGGAGGGGGGGGGGTCTCAGGGCTTCAGCCCTGTGGGAGGTGACTGCTCGGGCTCAGGGCTTCAGCAGGAGTGGGGCTGAAGCCCCGAGCCCCAGCAGGTATGCCCGGTTCCTGAACTTCTGAAGATTATCGTAAGTGACGATTAGTAAGTTTGGCCACCCCTGGCATATATATTCCATGCAACCACCACAAAACCAGAAAGTCCTCACCTATTCCTTGTAATCTACAACCACCATGATATTGTCTTCCCCAGATTATCTCACCCACAACACACACACCCTGCCACACTTCCCTTCCTCTCCACGCAAAACATACAACCTTTAACTCTGACTGTGTGGAGCGGTTAGAAGTGGACGTTTTAAACAACATGAACCAGTTGTAGGTTGCGGTATGTGGACAAGTGTGTAGGGTGGGGTAGATTTTTAGAGAACGTGTGTGGGTGTGGTGTCAGAGGATTATTAATAGACAGAATGGTTTGGGTTTGTGTAGGGTTGGTTTTTTTAAGTGGAAATAGTTTGCAATGGAGTTTATCATTTTGGGGCGCCATTCTTTGTCAGTGTTATTTAGGAGATGGAATGAGGAAGCGTGGTGCTGTTTTGTTTTTTCAATAGAGGTTTGCAGTTACAATCAGATCCACTCTGCCCCTTTCTCTGTTGGAGGAAGAATCTTAGAGATAAGGGAAAAAATTCTTCTCGCTTCCCTTTTGTAGGGAGCTGAATAAACAAACAGTCTCCAAAACTCTCTTTTCTGTTTCAAAGATAAAACTCAGCCTCTTTAAAATGAACCCATTTGTTAAAATTAACACAGCTAGTGATTTCTACTGCTGTAGTACCTAGGAACCCCAGACCCTGCATTAAGCAGTGTACAACCACAGAACAGAAAGATGGTACCCACCCAAAAGAAATTATCTTGAAATTTTGAAAGTCCCTGCTCCAAAGCATTCGAGTGGGAACATTATTTTCCTAGAAAGACAGGACCATAACAGTCCCATGGCCAATCTAGCCTCTGACAGCAGCTGGTACCAGCTGCTACAGAGAAAGGCGCAAGGAACACTGTATAATGTAGTTATGGAATAACTTCCCCATAGGAAAAGTGTCTTCCTATCCTTCATCTGCTATAGACTGATTTATGCCCTGAAGAATCAGGGTTGGTAACCCTTCCAAACATTTTTGGGGAAGGGGGGGAAGTTTAATCCTTACTAATGTCGCTCTGGCTGTCCTAAACAAGGGCCAGATTTTCAGAAGAGCCCATGCACCCAACACAGAGCTTTTCTTAAAAAACCACTGGCCTAAATGGGAACTGAACTCTTTTGCAAATCTGGCCCATGATGCCAATTCCACTGGCCGACCCAGCTGGACAAAGACACAGAGGGTAAGGGGGGGGGGGGGAGAAAATAAAGGGAGGTTGATTTTGTCCTTCATAAACTTCTGTGGTAAAGCGTGAAGAGGTTATTGGGAAGACCAAAGAGAGCGAAAATTGCGAGGGGTCTTCATTAAATATTTATTTTTTAAAAACGACACACCTCACTCAGTCCCGGCCTGGTTTTTATAAGCCTGTGAGTGAAGAGATATTTTCTCCTTATGATGTTGCCGGTCTGGAGAAAATAAAGATAAAGTAGCCTCAGGATTCAAGTGAAGGGCACAGATTACCTTGATGAAGCGAGGTAAAGGACCACTTTACCTTTGTGAATTAGCACAGGCAGGAGAATGGTGCTTAATGCCCTGTGGTCCCCTATTCATCTGGCTGAAAGTTAATTTTCTTTTTAAAATGGGCTCAGTAGGATTTTAGCCCCAAGCAGAGACAAAACAACAGAATATTAGAAAGTTTGATCAGTGGCTGCTTGTAGAAATAACTGTAAATCCCAGTATGATGCAGCCAGCTTTTGGAAAGGTGTTTCCTGCACTAGTGATACTTTTACTGAAGGGGAAAAAAAATCTTTATTGGTGGAGTTTGTAAGATCCCTTGGAAATGACTGCAGCATCTGGATGTCCTCTTCGAAATATGGCTGCAACGACTCTTGCGAGAGAGTGGAGACTTCCCGCCTTAGAACAACCCTGATGTAAAGGCTTTCCAAACCGTAAGCTACAAATTTCTCTCTCGGTTTGCGCTTTAGCAAGCTACTTAAGCAAGTGACCCTGCTTCAACCATGTGACTGGTCCAACGTCAGTCAATGGGACTATTCGCACAGTCAAAGCTAGCCACATGCCTAAGTATCCCACTGAATGAGAACCACAGTATATAGCTGTAGAGACTTGGACACCAATGAGAATTACCCCAGTTTTGCACGGCCTAACCAGTCACCATGCTGCGAAGTCTTAGGGCTGATGGGATGGAGTGGATCCTACTGTAAGGGCTGGTCCACACTAACCCCCCACTTCAAACTAAGATACGCAACTTCAGCTACATGAATAACGTAGCTGAAGTCGAAGTAGCTTAGTTCGAACTTACCGCGGGTCCAGACGCGGCAGGCAGGCTCCCCCGTCAACTCCGCGTACTCCTCTCGCCGAGCAGGAGTACCGGCGTCAACGGCGAGCACTTCCGGGATCGATTTATCGCGTCTAGACAAGACGCGATAATCGATCCCAGAAGATCAATTGCTTACCACCGGACCCAGAGGTAAGTATAGACGTACCCTATGACACAGGGAGGAGGAGAAGCAAGTGACCCTTGCTTTAAAAGGCACAGGAGCTGTTCAAACCTGCTCTTCCATCGGCCATCAAAAAAGCTGTGGCCTAATGGATTATTTGTTTCCAGTAGTGCCCACAATGTACTAGGGCACTGCCGGAGGATCCAGGGCGACCTGCTTGATTTTCTGAATTACTCCTACCGCCAGATCATCCAAAGAGGTCGGCACCCAATAGGCAGAGCTCTTCTGAAACATCTGGGCCTGGCTGCAGGTGAAGAGCCCTTCTGAAAATGCTGGTTCTCAGGGAGAAGGAAGAGGAGTCTGAGCCAATGCCTAGCAAAGTCAATGCAAGCAGGCACGAGGTGGTAAAATGTAGGAAAGATCAGAACCTCAGCAGGTTCTGCACGACGCAGCCCAGACTTCGAACATAGCGCTCATGCAGTAGCTTGGAATTCTCTTGGGAGGCTGCAAGCAAACAGAGTCAGCCAGAAGGAGCCCATATGTTGGGTGGTGTGGAGAAAGAAACTAGGGAAAAACCACGGTCTATAAATTTCATCCAGCTATTTATATGGCTTCCACCACTGTGGTATCTGGAGTCAGGACGGAGTTCAGGTCACGCTTTGTCTAGTTTATAAGAGCATTTACACTTCCTGCTAAGAGTGCTATTGGCAGGCTGCCCTTCCCAACAGCCCCTTGTGGGGTGGCATGGGCTCCTGCTGTTCTGGGTCACGAACTGCTTGGTGGCCATTAAGGACAGCCTACGGCCATTCTACAGCTTTCAGCTGGGATTCTTCAAGCACTGGCTTCCCTTTGCTCCTACTGAGCGGTAAAACTCCCACTGATTTCAATCGAGTACAGTGAGGCCAACACAGAGTGCTTCTGAAAGCCCCATCCTTCACGTTCGACACAGAGACTTCCAACATAGATAGCCCTTTGTAAGCATGTCCCCTGCACCCTGCCTGGTGGAATCTGTCACACTGACAATTCTGGTAGCTTGAAAACCCAACCTCTGCACTGCTTTTCACCTAAAAGGAGAACATTCTCCTTGAAGTTTCAGAAAGTGGGTTAGCACTGGAAAAGGACACTAATACATAGAGGTGCTTGAGAAATCTCACACACACGCACCCCACACACAGGGCCTTGTAGCAACTGTTATGACATATTTCTAAACTGCAGCATGCGTGGGTGTAACCAATTGACCTGTAGGTTGAACCTTTCCCAGAAGGTAGCACGGGACACTTGGCCAGTGGCCCCATTAGCTGTGCTAACAGCAATCAGCATTTCTCCACACCCATAATCAATCGGCTTTGCAGAAAGAAATGTAACAACAATATTTCCACACACCGTTTGATTAGATACCGTCTTCCCTGAGCAAGGGGAATAAACTCATTTAGACATGGAAAACCTTGGAGTCTGCTTTCCACGCTGGCTACTGATCTCTAAGCAGTCTACTGCTAGCACTAAGATTTTTGTGAATGCTTTGGGCCAAATTCTGTACTCAGTTTCACTGGTGTAAATCCACTGTTTTGACGAAGTTACTCCAGATTTTACTACAGTGTCACAGAGCAGTACGTGTCCCTCTGGATTCAACTGACAAGATTCCCAAAGGAAGTACACTGTATTGATAAGGGCCTAATTTTTTTTTAGCTATTTCCTGTGGGAACAGCATGTTGGGATATGGAGAAAATCCCCATTAGCTCCAACAATAACAATTTGTTTTCTTGGAGCACTGGCGTTTAGATTTAAATGAGCAGTAGCTATATTAACAATGACATGTAATGAGGAATTTGGCTGAAGGGGTCGATTCAGGAGTGATTCTAGGCTTGTGTCTTTTCAGTGGAATAAAAATCTTTGCCTCATGAATAGGAACATGAGAACCAGTTTTAGACTAAACTTTGGATCTGGATTCATGCTACCATCGTTTAGCACAGCATCAAAGAATTCTTCCCCTTCAGATGCAGAGTTCAGCCTGGACAATGCAATTTTGTAGCTATAAATGTTCAGAGTGAGGAGGGGTAAGATTGAATAGTATTTTTGCCCCAGGTCCTTTTGAAGAGATTTAATTGCATAATGCTGAATATATATAGGATACTTTCAAGGATAAGCAGCTGGCTTCAAAAAAATTTCTAAGCATGAGTTGTGTGTGTAATCTGACAAAAGTTTCCACTGGAAGAGCAACTTTCCGCATTAGTGCTGCAACACACAAGCCTGTCCTATGGGCTAGGCAGCAAGCATATTCCTTACAAGTGGAGGAACACAAACACTTTTTCAGAAGCCCTATGTGGTCTCACTCTTCTTGACCCATAGCTGGACTGCATGCTTGAGCAGTCGAGAGTTTGTATGAATTCGGATTAAACCAACAGGGATACTTGGGAGATGGGGTGGCAGAGCTATTTCTAGTGGAGGACTGCATGATCATATAGACCAGTGGTCTCCAAACTTTGATTGCGCACCCCTATCAGTAAAAATTTTTTTTGAGTACGCACCCCCGCCTGACGAAGCAAAAAACAAACAAACAAAAAAAAGCGCTCCTCCTGCCGTGCACCCCCAAAGATCCTCGTGCACGCACCCCACTTTGGAGACCACTGATATAGACCAGCAGATGGTTCCAGTCTAAGGCCCCAGTCACCCAAGGAGTTGCACATGGGTGAGGCTCTATGATTTCATCAAGCTCCGCTCATACAGAGCTCTTTACTTCTCCAAATCCAGGAGAGGAGTTAAACATGTTTCCTCCCTCCTACTCCGACTCTGGTCTAGGCCAATCTAAGTGAAGAAGGGCATGAGATCCTCTGAATTGGAGGTAAACCCTAGCAGGGAAGGCTACAGCAAAGCAGATGAAAGAGGAGGCACAAACATGACTCTATTCCTAGGGACAAGCTGGCACCCAAAGGCAATATGAGGGATGGGGAGGAGAAGATGAGAATCCCTGGGACAAGGATTGCATCCACAAATGCACCTAGCCTCGTCATCTTGTGGGGAAACTTGGTCAAGCGTTCTGGTCGAGGGCAGTCTGGGAGTGGCGTGTGCTTTATTTAAATATTCCATTTTTTGCTTTAACCTCAGTAGGGTTACAGATCTTCCAACCTTGGGATGCAATCTGTGTAGCATCATTGATTTTCAACTGTATTAAATAGGCTACAAGACATTTAAAAACATTAGCAAACTGTACCAAGCTGAAAGAGGGCAGGAGACCCATAAATGATTCTACTAGGGAGTCTAACTGCAAGGGGTAAGGATTTCTACTTACACAACGAACCCAGAAGTGCTAGCCTTGGGAAGCCAATGCCCAGCTCACAGCAGGAGAGTTTTACAGAGTCCTTCCAATAGTGCTAAATGGAGGAGGATCCTAGCTAGAGGAGTTGGGGAAACGATCGAGAACCACTGCTGTAGAAGAGCAATTGGCACTGGGAGCTCTCAGAGCCAGGATAGGGGACTAGCCGGACCATTGACTGATTCCTTTCTGTGGGACTTGCCATGTCATAAGGTACAATTTTTACATGCCTCAGTCTCCCCAGACAACAGCCCTGAGGTCTCAGCAATAGCCCCACTGAACAGTGTTCTGGGATTGATTCTGCTGCTCACAAGGATGAGTATCACCCCACTGCAGACTTTCCTGCTTTAATCAATAGTAAGATGAAGCCGTAGGCTACCCATACTCCCCTCCTCAACAACGAAACAATACTCCAGAAACAGAACATCTGAAACTGGAGATGGGTACCCTGGTTCCACTAGGAGTCTCCAGGAAAATTTCCCCCAGGTGGACTGAGCATCCCAGCAGCTCCTGTCATGTATAAATACACAGGAAAAGTCAGTCTTGGTGCTCAGTACCTCTGAGACTTCCCAGCAATGCCTCACAGCTAAATTTCACCTGGAATCCTTGCACCAACAGAACTAAAGGCTCAACCCTGCAGATAAGCAAGGACTTAGCCTGTGATGAGTCTCAAACACTTTTGGCCTCTCCCAAGAAGTTATTTTCTCACTAAGGCCCCCAAGTTGGCAAAGACTTGAGTCTAGAAACAACTTTACACACATATCAGAGGGGTAGCTGGGTTAGTCTGGATCTGTAAAAAGCAACAAAGAGTCCTGTGGCACCTTATAGACTAACAGACGTATTGGAGCATAAGCTTTCATGGGTGAATACCCACTTCGTCAGACGCACTTTACACACTGCAGTCAAGGCATACAGTAACACTCACACACGGTCTCTGCAGGATTGAGACCCAAGCAATCAGTGTCTTAGGGAAGAAGGGAAAGAAAAGTAACAGGTAACATGTACAGTAGCTACAGCCCCACACACGGTGTAGCACTCTTGGCCAGCTTTCTGTGGCAAATTCCCCCTTCTCAGTGGTATTCCATGGTAAACTGAGGCAGCATGCAGGAAACACTGTGGCAGGTTTATGTAAAAAGTTTTTAAAACTGGGGCTGTCTTGGAATTAACTATGAATCAGTAATGTAATCCGTACATTATGCCTTGTGTTAAATTTCATATTAACTTAAGTTTACTTTGCATTGACAATTGCCTCGTTAGGGACAATGTCCTGCATAACTGTATCACAGACATTATCAGAAGCAGACGCTTGAAGTTTTGGCAGCTGGATAAGGGACAGTTAGGGCTTTCAGAAACTGGAGAGGAATGGGAGGTAATTTGATATTGTGGGATAAACAGATTAGCAGAGTTTTTGCTAAAAGATTCATCAGTGAAATAAGTAACAGTGTTGATATCATTAGGCTTCAGAGTCCGCATGTTACCGATATAAACGGGACAGTTCATGACTCTCAGAGCTAGTGTTTTAGGCTCTCTGAAAACTCATCAAGACAAGACTACATCATCTGACACTGTGATCTCATCTGGAATGTCTCCTTCCCAACCATAAAGGATTAGGCTCTGGATCATTTTTAAAATGGAAACTAAGAATCTGGAGCACAATTCTGTAGCAAAAGACAAACGTCGCAGCATATTTCACAGGGCTACGGAGTACGTGGAGCCTTGATGAGTCAAAGCTGTCCTAACTGGCCCAGCAACAACAGGTCAGATTTTAAAGTTTTGGGATCCTTCCTGATTAAAGGTATGATATACAATAAGATGTCAGTTTCCCCCAGAAATTGTCAGTTTCCCCTAGAGTACTTACATGTGGTTCATCTGCTATTATTGGTAGGAGTAGAATGGTCACACCTAGAGGCCTTAACCAAGCTCAGGAACCCCGTTGTACGAGGCACCGTACAGACATCTTAAGAGGAAGTAGAGTTTATTTTCTAAATAGACAAAGACAGACAAGGGATGGAGGAGGAAGGAACAGAGAGATGAAGGGACTCATTGAGGTCATGCAGCAGGTCAGTAGCAGAGCCAGAACCAGACTCCAGGTCTCCTGACTCCCCATCCAGTGCCCTCTCCCCCAGACCACATTGTCTCTCCAACACAGATTCTCAATTCCGCAATGCATCCACCTTGCATTCAATTCCTGGATCCTCCAGTCAATCCTGCCTTCCAGCCACAGAGAAATGCCACCTCCATGCTTCCCGACTGCAAGTCCACAGTCCACCAATAAACAACTCGACCCAGAGGGGGAATTACTCGGGAGACTTCCAACACCAGCAAGAGTCACCACACCATGCACGCATGAAGCCAGCCGGCTCCAGCACAAGACCGATCAATAGGAGCACTCAGATGTATAGCTTATCCGGAGTAGATTCCTCACTGTCCCCACGAACTGGAGGGACAGGGTACCAGTCTCCCCAACAGAAAACACTCTATCCCGCACCTTTCCCCCTGCACATGCAGAGAGAGAACCTTTCCCCCTGCTTCATGCAGCAAGGCCAAGGGAGCTCACTGGTCATTTCACTTGGAAAGGGTAAAAGCCTCTTCCATACACGTATCCGAGTTCGGTTCCTGGTTTTGCCAAAGCCTGGCGTTTGTAGCCAGGTAACCCCAGGGGGGGCATTTCTATTTTAAACTGTACGGCTGCCTTTCGCAGCGCGGAGGGGGGGCAAATGCCACCCTCCGCTGGCGGGTCAGTCCCTGGTTAACAGCTGTCTCTCTTGGCAAGCCCAGCCGCCCCCGCCACCTCCCGCCAGGCCAAACCTACCTGGTCCCATCAGCATCTGCACCTCTTTCTGCCCAGGGCCGGGGGAGAACTCCGGCGTCACAGGCCCAGCTCTGACAGGCGCCACTCCAGCCCGTGTAAACGCCAGTTCGAAGCAGACGGGAGCAGAGACAACATTCCCCCCGCCCCCAACAAAAAAATACAACCGATCCCCCGGGAGATTGTGTGTCCCCAACTCCGGCCATCCAAGGGGATGGGAGGAAGGGGAGGGGTCCCTGCGTGAGCCCCCCAGCAGAGGGAGAAAGGCGGAGGCGGGGGGGGAAGCAGGCGCTGCATGGAGCCGGGGGAGCAGCCCGGGGGGGGGCGAGTGGCCTGTAGCGGGACCAGCAACCCCCCCGTTCACTGACCTCATTCCCGGCAGCGGCAGGTCCCGTCCCGGGGGTCCCCGGCACACGCCCCGCCGCGACTCCTACCCCGGCTCACCCCGCGCCCCGAGACAATGTAGCCAGCGCCCACGCGCGACCCACGCGGGGCGAAAGTTTCTCTCTTACCGCAGGGCTCCGCCTCGCCCGCCGCCCGGCTCCTGCCGCCCCGGGATTAATCGGCGAGCCGCGGAGGAAGCGGGCGGCCCGGGGGGGGTGATTCCCTCCCGGCCTGGCTGGGCAGGGAGGGGCGGGCTGGCCGGCCGGGGCCCCCTGCTCCCGGGGGCTGCCGAGAGAGGCTCTTTGTTCTGTAATCCCAGTAAGATTGCCAGCCATTCGCCCCGGCGCTAATCCCAGCCCCGCTCAACAGCAGCCTCCATTGGCTGCCATTTACATACAGGATTAGCCAGCCCGCAGCCCGGCCGGGGGGGGGGCCTGGGCATGGCCCGGCGCCACGGGGAGGGGCAGCGGGCGGGCGGGCCCCGGGGAGCGGAGAACAGGACCGCGGTTCTCAAACTTTTGTCCTGGGGACCCCGTTCCCCCGGAAAGCCTCGCAGTGCGACCCCCCTTCTACGTGAAAACCGCATTTAAAACAAAAAGATGTAACCCGATTATAAATGCTGGAGGTGACCTGGGGTTTGGAGGCTCTAGGGTGAGCAGATAGCAAGTGTGAAAAATCGGGACAGCGGGTGGGGGGTAATAGGAGCCTATAAAGGAAAAAGACCCCAAAAATCAGGACTGTCCCTATAAAATCGGGACATCTGGTCACCCTACGCGACCGCCACCTAATAACCTTGTGACCCCCCCGTTTGAGAGACCCCTGGAAGGGGGGCAGTGGGTAGAGTGACCAGACGTCCCGATTTTATAGGGACCGTCCCGATCTTTGGGGCTTTTTCTTATATAGGTGCCAATTACCCCACACCCCTTGTCCCGATTTTTCATGCTTGCTGTCTGGTCACCCTAGCAGTGGGGCAAGGGTGGGAAGCCTGGCGGAGAAGAGGAGCAGAGGCACTGAGGGGAGGGGGAGGGACGTGTTGAGAAAAGCCAGGAGGACAGGTCACGGGGTGGGGGTGGGAGCTGTGAGCACAGGGTGCGGGTGTCAGAAGGCTGCAGGTGGTCTTTGGCACCTTGGAAGGGTGCTTGCTGGTCTCCCTGCCTCTTCCCCGTTGCCCGTCTCCCTGCCTCTTCCCCCTTGCCCAGCCCGGCGGCATGGGGGTGCACCGATTTGCAAAGAGAAACGGGGAGACGTGGGGGGGTGCTTTGGGTATAAGCCTGAAGCAGGCTCAGCTATAGGGACTCCCAGTTTTCCTGGGCATTGGGTCACCCTGCTGTTTTAGGGGGGAGGGATGTGCTTTGGGGGGGCTGGCAGGGATCCCTGAGGCGCCTGTGCACTCAGCGAGCCTCTTGCCCCTGCCAACAGTCCAGCTGGCCGCGTCCTCCTGCCGGCAGTCAGGTGTTCTGCAGGAGTGGTGGCTTGTAACTCCAACAGGGACCCCCAGCTGGCCCTGAAAACAGGGAGACGCGGGCACCCAGCCTCAACAGCGGGAGGGGAGGGATTTACACTGCAGGCTCCCCTCCTCTCCCTGGCCTGGGGGAGCAGGGCTCCCCCGCAGCTGGGGTGTGTCCACCATCTCCTTGGTCAGTCTGCTTTAACCTCTGGGAAAGGAGTCAGTCGGGTAGAAAAGGAACGCGGCGGAGTTGTTCTGCAGCATCAGCCAGGCCTCTGGGTGCCTTCCCCTGGAGGGACGCTGTCATGGCCACAGGTGTTCTGCCTGCACTTCTTGCGCCTCCACTGGGAGCAGGGCTGCCTCTCCAGATTAGAGACTGCAGAGCAGCGCCTAGGGAACATACCAACCCTTCCCCAGATTGCAGGGTATGGGCACAGGGAGTGGCTCCAGATCTTGCCTCCCTTTCCTGGGGGAGCGTCTCTGCCTGCACTGGAATCCAAGCTGCGACCACAGCGGGCACGGCCCTGGGTTTGTACAGCACCGACGGGCTGAAGCAGCTGTGCGCCAACTCTGCCTGTGCAGGGAAAGCAGATGTCTGTGAAGTGATGGGCAGCAGGGTAGCTAGAGTGCTTTGGTGCAAGTGCACGTCTCTATTTATTGTTTCACAGCGTGTCTATCGCCACCTCTTGGTACATTTACACAGTCCTTAAAAATCACATAAGACATCTAACTTGACACAGCAACTCATCCCAAGAGCTCAGGAAGCAATCTCCCCACAAACCCATACAGTCAGTACTCCATCCCTCCTGCCAACAGCCTCCTCTGTCCAACAGGGAGAGAATAAGTCAACAGGGAAGTCTGGAACAGTTCTTGCAGCTGAGTGAAATCAGGCTCTACCAGGCTAACACAGGAAATAATTTCAAGTCCAGAGGCTCCTGCTCTCCCACCAAAGGCCCTGCAGCTCCAATACTGGGGTATCAAAAGGAACCATTAGCAACAGTTCAGCTGATTGCAGCTGGAAAAGGAGGATAGGCAGGTATTTCAAGTAGCCTGGGCTTAAAGTTGTTTGATGTTTGAGATTGAAGACATCACTTTCTATTACACCCAGAAGGCAGTGCATGCTAAAACACACAGGTGCAAGAAACACCTTGGAGCAAGCAAGCTGCCACATTCTGTACTAACTTCCAAGTTGTCTTGAAGGATAGCCCCATATGGTATTATTTTAGGAATGGATTACGGCAAAGGCTTGAATAACTCCTGCATGATCCACACTCAGAGAGGAGGCCCCAGCATCCATCTAAGGTTTACTCTAGTGCAAATATATTTGACTGCCGGGATATATCTTGGAAACAACTCTGCACCTTACAGGGAATTATTCTGGTCAGACACTGTGGCCATAAACAAACTTTTGCTGGTTTCAAAGCTGGGACAAGCGTCTCATGAATATTACATCACAACTAAACACCCTATCATTTCCTAAGATTAACTACCTGAATACCAGCTCCTCAGGTTGGGCAGAGATGCTGCTGTGCTTCCCGGTCACGGGGAAGACAGCATTTCTTCGTCGCTGTAGCTCAAAGGGATGACCATAACAGTCCACTCCAAGTCTGTAGTGTCATTATCCAGCGTGCAAAGGCCTGAAAGCCGGCAAGCAAGATGCCAGATTGTGAAAGACCACCCGCTCCTTACAGCTCCCCCATGCAATGCTGTCAGCAACCAGGGACACTTCCATTTGTATATTCACAGCAGGTCAAACCAGCCGTTCTCCAACGCCGCATGCTTACACTTCTCTGCTTCCATGTGCCCTGGATGATATTAGCCTTCTCGCAGCTCAGGGGCCCTGGGATCACAAGTCTTTTACCTTCCAAGATCAGAATAGGCATAACCATTGACTACCTTGGGATGTCTTGGGCTCTGTCTCAAATGACAGATCTTTCCCTTGGCAACCAGCAATAAGGCATTTCCAGCAAGGTGGGTAACTAGAGATGTTGCTCAGATACAGCCCTCACTTTTACACAGGTAAATTGGAGAGGGGTCTATAAACCTTGCCTTAAACAGGTTCCTTCCCCCAAGGTTAGGGGGTTTGCTGACAGAGGATCATTACCTAGAAAGGAGACACCACCAGATCAGGGAGCAGCTGCACACAGAGCTCCAGAAAACCCAAGGGGAAGGAAATGTAACTGAGCCCTAACCTGAAACTACCCCCATCATTAGCATTGGAGAGAGAGACAATAATGACACAGTGAAACCCTCAAGCATGGGTAGGACCAGCAGCTGGGAGGCAGAGAACGAATTGCTCCATGTAGCCACTACAGGTCTCTTTGTAGGGGGCCAACATCAGTTAGTCTGTTCCTGGCGTCCATTTACTGATAGGAAGTCATATTACATAAACATGACCACCCTATGGTGCCAGAGGGGAACACACACCTAGCGGAGATGGGGAGGAGCTGGGATGGTGGAGGTGAAAACTGGAAGAGGCTAAGACCGGGCAAGAAGTGACTCCTTGAAGTGAAAAATGACCGCCGCCGGGGTAGCGTGGCGTATTAGGGAGGGAGTGGATAGGACACAGGACAAGAAGTCAGGACATTTTTAACAGCGAGGGGAATGATGGGAACAACTGACTCAGGGCTGTGATGAACTCTTCATCACTTGCAGTCTTTACATCAAGCCTGGGTAGATTTCTAAAGGAGACGCTATGGAATTTACTGGCTTGTTACAGAAGTTACTGGGTGAGGTCCTTTGGCCTGGGCTGTAGGAACATAATGGTCCCTCCTGATCTTAAAATCTAGGAATCTGTACCTGCCTCTACCACTGACCTGCTGGGTGACCCTGGACAAGTCTCGTCCCCTCATTGCACCTCTGTTCCCCTCCCGCTTTTTGTCTGTCTTGTCTATTCAGATTGCATGCTCTTCCAGGCAGGGACTCTCTCTTACTGTGTATGTGTACAGGGCTTAGCACAATGGGGCTTCGGGGTGCTACTGCAGTACAAATATTGAGAGGCTTGGAATGGAAGCTGCTAATTCCGATTAAGTGATGCTTATTCAGATCAGCGAGGAGTGGGAAGGTGTGATTTGTTTTGTAATGCCCTAGGGAGGTCCTCGGAGTTCCTCTTTGATCCAATGCCATGTTCCTTTTGGGAAAAAAATAAAAAAAAAAACCACAAGAAAAAAGAAGTCCGTGTTTGCCAAATGGGAAAGGACTCTCTGTTGGGGGAAAAATTACTATTTTCAAGCTTCTCACTGGGTATTAAGTGATGGGAAGTTAAAACAAATCAAAAACTATTTAAAAAAATAACTCAACAGCATTTTAACCTCTAAAGTTTAAAAACTGCTGACTTCTTTTTCTTCCAAACATATATTATGCAGCTGCTCCATTAGCTGGATTTTGTTTTAAATATGTGATGATTTATTACTGCTCCAGGGCCAAAGGGAGGGAAAAAAACATTTTAAGAGAAATGAATTTAAGTTTCTGAAGCATGGAAGGTTTTTTAGTCTCCACCAAGCTGTTAACAACACTGCCTGGAGTGCAGTTCCATCAGCTCAAAGAAAGACTCCAGCAATCCAACCCCACTCGCCCTGTGCAAACCCAACTAGAATACGCAAACAGCTTTGCTGTGCAAACCCAGTGAGACAAGATTTTTCACCAGGAACCCTCAAGAGTGGCAGGGTCGAGGGGCACCGTGCGATCCAGTCTTTCTGCAACTTACCAGAACATGCTCAAGAGTTTTTTGCCATTAAGTAAGCAGCCTCTCCCACCAGGAGGAGCCAGTGGAGGGTCTATCTAAAGTGGGATTAGATGGGAGGGATGTTGCTGTCTCGTGGGGAGCAGCCTAGAGCCAGGGAGCGGATTATCTCTGGCCCTTGTATAGAGGAGGGTGTGTTACCTATTACAGTCGTTTGATGTACAGCAGGCAGGGTAGCTTTCCCCTCGCCATCCCCATCTACAGCTGGCCAGGAAGTTGACATTAAGCTACTGCAATACATTCTAGGCAGAGCCGCACCTCAAATCCATTCCGAGCCTGAAGCTGGCGCAGAACCTAGCAGCCTGCTTGCTTTGAGAGGCATCCGCCAGGGAGCGCCCGACACCAGAGCTTCAATTCTCAACCGCCTTCTGCTCTGCATTCTTCTCATTGCGAGCCGCGCAGTGAGAGTGTAAAGCCCCAACACTGCACAGGTGTCCACACCAGGCGCATCAGGCCCCTTATCCACCCCAACAGCCTACGGGTTTCAGGAGGGTGTTTGTGGGATTGCAGGTTTGTCAGTCCAAGGGTTTGAAAATCATGAGATTAAAATAAAAATAGACATTTGGTCCTTTTGATTTGCCTTTGGGGTTTTAGAGCCTATAGAGGACACTTTAGGGTGACGATTTCAAACTTCTCTCTGCAACCAGGAGGTCTAGAAACTTGAAGTGAGAGCTGCAATTCTCACCTAGTCCCGGCCCTCCGAGGGGTGGGGGCTTTAAGGGGGACCCCTGAAGTCATGAGAGTTGGCCGTGCTGGTGTTGGCTTTGTGCACTATAGCCCTGTCTGGCCTGGGACTCACCTACCAGACCCACCACCCTCCCCCCTGTGCCATGCTGCCAGAGCTGTGGTCGGCAGAAGCACATGAGGTGCAGCTGCCCTTGGGATCAGAGGAAGGTGGCTCATGCGAGAGCATTTTCGAGGCCCCCCGGCCTTGAATTCACCTGCCCACTACCACTGCCTCTGTCTGAACGAGCCCCTATGCTCTGTATTGACCCCGAGGACACGCTGCAGTGCCTGTGCAGTTCCTGCGTGTGGGAGAGGGATGACAGGGAGGGATTTGGGCGAGGGTGGGTTTCGTTATTTTCAACTCTCTGCTTGGTTCATGGTGGCCCCAAGGGTGAATCCAGGTGCCGGGATTCACAGCTGTTCACAGGGACCGTGATTGAGACGTTTGCCCAAAGGGCCTAAGGAATAGGTGATTTTTAAAGGTGGAATAAAACCACACACCAATAAACTGCCATTCACACAGGGTGACCAACGTGCCGATAGAAACAGCAGGACAAGCTAGCAAGGGTCCTGCACACACGGCTCTCCCGCACCGTGCCCAGGCCCAGCGCATAGTGTTAAGAGCTGCATTAAGGAAGCCATCTACAGGTCCTACAAATGCTAGGGACTATGCTCCACATAAGGTGCCAGTAGATGGTGCTTGATCTGTTAACTAACTCTACATGTATAAAGACATAGAGCCTATCTGTTAAGAGGGAAAGCCTCATTTCTGCCTCCACACATAAAGGTACTATGGTCCTTGCTCTCCGAGTGCTCCAAGGCTACCATGGGGAATAACTTCTCCAAACCTCATAAGAAGGAGCGATTGCTCCCCTTTTTCTTGGCATCAGACAAGGGAAAATATGCGCTCCCCCTTTCAAAGGTTGTACAGGATCCCCTCTGGCCCATGACGGAAGCATGATGACAGCTGAGGAACAAAGCAGCCAGGAGTTCCCACTGGATTTGCCCCATTTTAGAGATCACTTGGTGACAATCTGCCCGGAGATGGCTGCATTTCAGTGGCAGGGGGGAAGCTGTCTCGCTAGATACACTCCCTGGGATCCTTCAGGATGAAAGGTGCTCTAGACATAGGGAGCGGTGATCAGATATAATGGATCATTTGCCGCTGTTTTATTGTACTCAGTCTTTTCCATTGTTTTGAAACACACGCTGCTTGATCTCTTCTCCGTTGCTGATGGTTTAGCTAATTGCTTCTCTATTACCAAAAAAATCAGTTACAATCACCATTCAAACAGGAAAATCATGCACGCAGTTGCACCATTTCATTAGAGCCCCATCTGATGGCCAGTTATTTACAGTACAAGCGGCCACATGCTTGGAGTTTTCCATGCATTCAGGAGCGGTGGTGCTCTCCCCACACTAAAGAGCTCATACCCTTAAGGATAGACACATAGACAAAAGGTAGGTGGCTGGGGAATGGTAGTCACCTTATGGAACTGGATTCACTGTGAGCAGCACAGCAGAAGTGGGTCGTTAAGAGGTACTGTCAGATGGACCCAGCAGCCAAATTCTCCTGGCTCAATAGCTCTTGCATAAGTCTCCTGCCTGGCACAACTGAGCTTCTCTCTATCTCGGCAGAAATAAGGTGAGGTTCCATCCAGCTCTTATTTCATACTACTTCAGTGGTAAGTGTGGCCATTCGTGCTGTCAGGGTAAGTTATGCCATTTGGCCACGAAAGCATCGATAACATTTTTAAAAGGACAGAGGCGTCTAGGCAGGACTAGGCCCAAGACAAGGACAACCTAGTAATGAAGAACGATTGTAAACAGGAAAGGGTAACTTACGGCCATCGAGAAACAGGACAGGGAGAAGAGAGTTGTCAGGGGAAGTATGGGTATAGGAGAAGGAAATACGAAAAAGTCTCTGTCTGAGAGGCAGTGTGGCGTAGTGGATAGGGTGATGAACTGTAACTCAGGAGACCTGAGTTCTGCCACTATTTGCTGTGTTACCTTCAGCAAGTCACTTTGCCGCCTTCTGCCTCTTCTGTAAAGGGAGGCCAGTGATACTTGCCTTCTTTTGTAAAGGGACTTGAGATGTGTGGGTGAAAAGTGCTACGCGTTACAATTCTTTTTTTTAAAAGCAAAACGTCATTGAGAATTGTATCCATTTGATTATATCCCTCCCTCCACAGCATTTCACATCACATTTCTTAGGGCAGGTTACACTGAAAACGCTGCACCGATGCGCCGCTGTAGCGCTTACGTGAAGACGCTCCTGTGCTGATAGAAGAGCGTCTCCCGCCGGCGTAGTTAATCCACCTCCCCAAGAGGCGATAGCTACATCGATGGGAGACACTCTCCCATCAACATGGCGCTGTCTGCACGGGGGCTTTGGTTATAACTATGTCGCTTAGAGGTGTGGATTTTTCACATCCGAGCCACGTAGTTAAACCGATCTAGGTTTGTAGTGTAGACCTGGCCTTAGACTGTAAGTGCTCTGAGGCAGCAATGGTACCTTTGTTTGGACAGTCTCAGGCACAACAGGGCCCTGATACTGACTGACCCAATCTTCTGGTGCAGCATCGTTTAAACGTTATGTCCCACTTGGTTTTTATTCCTTAAAAAAAAGGTAAGGGATTTTCTGCTCCCCTGCTGTTGTTCAGACTTTCTGATTGTGCGCTCGATCACCACTACCAAGCTCCTTCTTTTCCTCTCTCTGCACATGCCTGCTTGCTGCCTCTTCAGCGTCAGCTTTGCTGCTCCTTGTTCTCCACGGGAGTCCTGGGCAACCCACAAACAACACAATCGGTCATCAGGAAAACTGATGGTTCCTAGAGTGCTGTCTGCTACTCAGAGGAAATTGGGAAAGAGCAAATCTACTTTTCTCTCATCTTTGTCCATTCTGGTAATTTTTAGGGACTGTGTGTAGCAGATGTAACATTTTCAAATGGAAATGGGATTCTCAAGTGGATGCTGTGTTAAGAATAATAAATAAATACAAGGAGTTTTCAGCTTTGGTGCCCACGTGTGGCTAGTCTGCTTGAGTGGCCTTTTCCGCACCACCTTCCGCACCTGTCACCTTCTCCTTTCAACGCTTTCATGTCCTCCTAAACTCTTGCTCCTTTCGTCTTGCTTTCCATCACTAATCTCTGCTTCAGGATCATCTTCCTCCCTCATCATGTAAAAAAAAAAAAAAAATCATGCGCAAACAATGACAGCATGAAACAGATGCCAGTCAAGAGACTGGAATTCATTTCCTTCACAAAAGCACTTTTCCTTGCTTTCTCACCATCTTTCCTGCCTTCCTGGTCTGTTGTATTTTCTCAGGAAGTTCTCTCCCTAGGTTAGATTGCAAGAGACTGGTCTTTGAGAGCTCACCCACTGACTTGTCAGCAGAGCGCCATGCATACAACTGGTGCTACTGATGGTGATTTCCCCAGGGTCACATAGCAAGTCACTGGCAGAGCCAGTGTTATTATTTGCATACAGTATTAGAAAAGTAAGGAGCAGAGAGGTTAAGGAACTTGCCTGAGGTCACACAGCAAGTCAGTGGCAGAGGCAGGATCATAATATAGAAGATTCTGACCTATAATCCCATGTTCATTTTCTCTAGACACATGGGTGAGCTAACGTGAGTCCTGCTTCAGAAGGATCTGTGAAAGAGACAGAGGAGGGGTAGCAATTCTTCATCAAAACACATCTTCAGCTCTCCTGCAGTCATAGCTGAAACCTTCCACTCTCTCCAGATCAGCAGCCTTAGTTGTACAAGTGTAGATTTCCATTCACAGCTCAGATAAAGGGAGTGCACAGGTTGAAACTACAAGGTCAGAGACCTTTTCACGGGTGACATTTCCATCCCATCTGATGGCTCACATGTCTTTCAAAGACATTGCAAGTCAGCTAGAAAGCCATGAGGAAACCCAGGCGTTGTCACGGGTAGATAGATGCTTCACTGGGGTACTGTATCCAGTAAGGGACAGATATTCAAAAGCAAGTGTCAGGCTCCTGAGATCGCCTGTGATGATTGTGAACAGCCTAATGCAAATCTCTCAGACCCAACAGATCACTGATCCCATAAGGAAGGGAAATCCTGTTGCTCCCGCTCCTTAACATACACTAGGGCTACTTCTGAATACATATCTCATCCACAAGTAATCTCTTACCAGCTGCGTCCAGCCGGTCTACTTCACTACAATTGCCAGGAACCCTGTTCAGAAGATGGAAATTCAATATTTGTAACCAGGATCAATTTGCATGGGCCCTTCGGTCTGCCCAGAGTCCTACTGAAGTCACTCGAACGCTGCAGGATCTTAAGGGACAAAATGATTTAGGCCAAGATTTTCACAAGTGACTCATGATTTTGGGTGCCCAGCTTGAGCCACCTTTAAGGTCCTGGTTTTCTGAACGGACCGAGTACCTGCCTTCTAGATGTAAGGCCCCGTAAGCTGTCTCAACTTGGGTCCCCCCCCTAAAAAAAAAATCACTTCTGAAAATTGTGCCCTCTTAGGCTCTTGCCGTTGGATCTGCAAAGGCAGACCCCTGAATAGATCTGCATCAGGCTTCAGGAGTCTGCCTCAGTGCAGGATTGGCCCCAACATTTCCCCTCCCCCCCGGACTCCCTCCCCATGAGATCACCAAGTAGGTTTTTTAGCACAATTTGGAATGCTCTTTAGATTGCCGAGAACGGGAGAGGAACAACAGAACACATCTAGTGGGACTAATTCATGGCGGGTGTAGCGCCGTTCAAACCAATGGACTATAATGAAGTATATAACCTAGAACGAGAAATCTGAAGCCAGGAGTGTGAATGTACGTATAAGGCTGGGAGATTAACACAGTACAGTACAAAGATGGCGGCTACCCATAAGCTCTAATTACAATATGAAGTGGAAAGGCGAGTGTCTGCATAATGAAACGAAAGATCTTACTCAGAAGGAAGAAACCAGGGCATCTTTTGGACTAATTATCTTAAAGCCAGAGCAAAAAAACAAATTTAATTTAATTAGGTCATCTGAACATGGGAGTCTAACGACACAGAGAGACATCTGCAAAGGGCTTCAAAGCTGTTCCTTTCTTGGACTTCCTCCATTAATTCCTTTAATATTCTTCAACAGCTTCAGAGATTCACACTCCTTAGCACATTGGTGTGACTTAATGGTCCCATCTTAGCTCTGTCTGCCTAAAACAAAAAGCGGCTGGCCAGGGAAGGCTGCTGCAGGGAACAACAGTGCCGATACAATAGTTGGACGATTTCACTTTGCCAGAGCACGTCTTTCAGAGGAGCCCTTGAAAACAGAGAGCCTGACTTTCAGAGGTGCAGAGCTAGTATTATTTATTGTTTGCCTTACAGCACCTGGGAGCCCCAGACACGGCCTAGGACCCAGTCGTGTGAGGTGCTAACACAGTAAGGAGTTTACAATCCAAGGACATCAGTCGGATTGGTGGGTGCTCAGCACGTCTGAAAACCAGACTTGTTTTTCATGGACATTGGGGAACTCGTGTCAATTTTTAATTTTTGGTAACTGTCGGGATTTGTCCCCGTGTCCTTAGTCAAAATTCCCATTCCCCACCACCCACAGTTGTATAATGTACTGGGTGCTAATTGGCTGCTCTTCGGCATCCTGGAAGGGGCTGCATTACAAGGGGGTGTTTTGTTATGGATAAGGTGGTGTTGTCACAAGCACCTCTAAGTAACGTAAGAGCACGAGTCATATTGAAAGTGGTGCTCCTGAGTCACTAAGAGGTGCTTTTGAAAAACTTGACCCATCGTTTTTAAACCGTGCTGCTGGGGCCCATCATGGGTTTGCACGACCTTTGCTTCTGAACGGCAGGTTAGCTCCACTAGTATTAACAGCATTGCTAGAACATTTAGCAATAGGAGATAAATAATTCTAAGCAAACATTTACATACTAGTTAAACAAACGAGAAGGTATCGATATTCTTGTTATTAAACAAACTCTCATATGTCTTTGATTCAGCATCAGTGTAAATATCCTGCAGCATCAACACTTTTCTGAGGTTCTTTTAAGAACACTAGCATTTAGAAAGGCACATTACCCAGTACTTTAGCCACGGGACCAAAATTTGACCTACCTTTAAAATTATTCTGTTCTGCAGTGCGGACTCCTCTTATGCCCTGATTCTGCAGAGACCCAATGAGCTCATTGCAGAATTGAGGGCTTAGATTGTAAGCACCTTGGGGCAGGGCCCATGTCATCTGATGTATTTGTCACCATTGTTCAAAAGGAACCCCTGAGCCTGACTGACACCTCTTGGTGTGGCCTAGTGAATAGAGTACTGGCCTGGCATGCAGGAGTGAGGGCTTTTTTGTCAGGCTCTCCCACTGGCCTACTGGGTGACCTTGGGCAAGTCACTTTCTGCTCCGTGCCTCAGTTTCCCCATCTATAGAATGGGGATAATGATCTTGACCTCCTTTGTAAAGCGCTTTGCGATCTATGGATGAAAAGTGCAGTAGCAGAGCTAGATATTAGGCACTGCTCTAATACAAATATTTAATAATGAACCTCTTTACATTTATGACATGAAGAGAAACCACTAACCACGAGTCGTGGAAACCACACAAAATAGAGAAAAGTCAGTGCTTTTTTTTGCTCCCATTGGTGGCTCAGCTACAGACACCAATATGCAAATGCAGTTCCCAGAGCTGTGCTGAAATCATTCATTACATTAAATGCCTTATCATGATCCTGGTGCTATCTACAACAAGTAGAGATTAAAAACATCCTTATTATTGTTTGTTATTTATATATCACAATAGAACTTGGAGGCCTCAGCCAAGATCAGGGCCCTGTTGTGTTAAGCTGTCCCTGCCCTGCAGAAATGAACAATTTAAATAGACAAGCTAGATGGGAAGTATTATTACCCTGGAACTGAGGCCCTGTGAAATTAAGTGACTTGGCCAAGATCAGACAGGACCTCTGTAGCAGAGCTGGGAGTTTAAGCCAGAGCTGGGCAAACGGCTAATTTTTCAGTTTGCTGGCAGTTTGAGTAAAAGAAAAAAATTCATTTGGGGCTGATCCAATTCCAAATATCCCGTCCTCCCCAACAAAAATGCCAGTGAATTGAACAAGTCCATAAAAAGTACACTTTGGGCCAGACAGCACCACTACTTCCTCCTCTTCCAACCATTTTGCGAATGGCACCTGAGTCCCCAATTTTTTTTTTTTTGGTTGAAACTATTTGCAAATAGTTTTGGGTCAACCAACACTGCATTTTTCAGCTAATAAACGGTATCCCCCCCCCAAACTTCACTCTGGTCCTGAGTCCCAGGCCGGTGTCTTAACCACAAGAGCATCTTTCCTCTGTTTAAATGTCATGTTTGTAACCAATACGCCAGGAGGATGGGCTAGGTGGCTCAGGCAGTCGCTTGCAATTCTATCATCTACAGAGAGAAGTACCGAAGGGTTGCCAAATGCAGTGAGACAAAAGGGTGTGGGCAGGGGCTTTTATTTAGGGTCTGAAACAACGAGCGGTACAAAAACATTGAACTAGAAAAATTCTACTTGAGAGTGCTGTCTTAATCTGGTCTATCTGTAAAATTAAAGAATTTCCTTGTCACAATGCTGACAAAAGGCAACATAGCCAGAAAACAATTATATCTGCATGGAGATTTTTTTTTTTTTTTAAACAATTTGTTAATTAGTGACTGCTGGGCATCACAAGGATAGTTGTTTTCTCTGATATGCTGATTTATTCTGTCTCTCAGCGGAATTTGAGATCATAAAAAAGCTGCTTCTTTAGAACAGGGAATAGGGGGAAAGTTTGAGTAAGTTCATGAGGAATTTAATTAAAAGAGTGAGGGTTTTATTCTTCTAGAAAAGGGAGCAGTGTTCTTTTTCTATAGCAGGTTGCTGGCCAACGTCAGCAGCTTGAAACAAAATGGTGTCTCGGTTATACACCGAACTCATTAAGGCCTTTCTAAAAAGGCCTGTGGACCTCCCCACACTGGATACGCGTGAGGCAAATAGTTTTAAAGGAAGAGGCAAGATCTGCAGTGTGGGCTCCGTTTTCCAAAGAGCTCAGTAGGCAGGATCAAGGGCACGTTTTCACTAAAGCTCAGCAGACTTCGCTATTGCTGCCACTTTCACCGGGAAGAGGCTCAGAGGCAGCAGAATAAAACCCCTGGGGACAGCTACACTCAGAAAAGACCCACAGCAGCAAGCCTCAGCGCTCGGGGCAACTCAGGCTCACGCGGCTCACGCGACGGGGCTAAAAATAGCCGCATGGACATTCAGGCACGGGGGCCAGCCCAAATGGGAACATCGACACTGCTAGGTTAGCTCCGGAGCTCAAGCCCAAGTCAACCGATGCAGACTGAGACTCGGTGCCGTGGCCTTTTTCTTTGCATCCTCAGCTCTTTTTAAGGTCTAGCCATAGCCGTCACAGTGGGACCGGCCGGCTGCTCAGCCCCTTTGAATATCAGGCTCTCTGAGACTCGGAACAGGGTGTGTAGTTATTCCTTGCGAAGGGGATTACATTCCCAGGGCGAGCAATCCTCCTAGTTCAGGACTTGCTGAGCTCAAGCAGGGAAAGGATTCACTCTCCATCAACAGTAGCTGC
The DNA here is from genome assembly GCF_002925995.2 of Terrapene triunguis. Classification (NCBI taxonomy): domain Eukaryota; kingdom Metazoa; phylum Chordata; order Testudines; family Emydidae; genus Terrapene; species Terrapene triunguis. The sequence continues at coordinate 4,558,758 of NW_020664582.1, read as the reverse complement.
AAAATGATTCACAGTTTAGAAACAGGAGCCACCGGGCTCTGAGACAAACCAACCCTGCGGCCATGGCCAAGTTACCCTGCCCGCATTTCTACTGGAGAGAGTACCGAGCTCCCCGGGTGTGAGGCTTAGTCAGTAGCACAGATAAGTGCTCAATCGGAGATCTTTTGGAAGATCTTCTGAAGCAGCCAGTCCCCTCAGACTCAAGACACTAGGCAGGATTGGCCAATGGCCTGTTGCCAGGCAGCAACGCCTGTGTTCTTACGGCACAAACCATGCCAGGGTGGAATGAAACATGGAGGAGCCATGTGATTTTAAGTCAGTCACTTCACAAATCCCTGCCCAGGGCATGGAAGGCTGCAAAAGCCCTGTTGTGACAGCGCAAGGAGGCAGGTGCTATTTTCTACCTGCTTGGGCCTCTTGGGCCACTGAAGGAAGCTGCGCCCAGTGGTTTTTGCGAGATGGAAAGCATTTTAGCTGGGAACGTGCATCTGCGAAGGGTCAGAGTGCTCACTAGGGACCACATCCCTCCTGGAGGCGAGGGTGGGAATGGCTGAGCCTCTCATATAATCTCTTCCTGCCACCCCACTCCCTGCTGAGCCGGTCTAACATACAGCACTTCGGCAAGTGCCATTCCTACCTATACATAGCTGACCCCACTTCGGCTGTCAGTGAGGTTAGAACCCAGGACCTTCGTGCCTAAGAAGCAAGGGGAGAAGTTGGAAACAGCTCAATAATAGCTGTGGTCTTGCTATTGCTTGTGCTAAAAGGACTAACTCCCTTCGCAGGTAGCAGTAGTAGGTTCATTACAGAGGCACCAGTTGCAGTTCCATAGCTGAAGCTTACTTGAGTGTTGCATTTAAAGCAGGGGATTCGGCCTCCTTGTTACACATGAAAAAAAAGCATGTGTCCCCTCCCAGGTTACAGCAGTTCCTGAGTATAGAATGAATGGTCTGAAAAATGAACAAGGACGGCTGCTAGTTTATTAGTTGGAATTAAAAATTATCTCCTTTAAGAAATTTAGCAACTGTGTCAACCCTTTTTTATCTCTAATGAGCTTAATAAAAGAATAGTCTCTTCAAACTGCCCAGCTAGTTAAAACCCACTGAAATCTTGTGCACAGGCTACATTTGATTTTTTTTGTTTATTTTTATTAATGGACTTTCTTCAGTTATTCTCCATAACTGAAAGTTTATCCTTCAGCAGAATCACGTTCTTCCGATGATTCCATGAAGAAATGTCCTCCTTCAAAATGGCTGCATCTCCTCTGTATCTTTGAAAATCAGTTTCCCCCTAGCCCACAAACAGAGATCTCTTAATCGTTGTCATATGGCTATTGCATGGTGTCATACCAAAAGGCATCCGGCCTGAGGCCCAGAGGCAGAGATTTGCCTGAGGTTGCGATTAGAGATAGACCCAGCAATAAACCTTGGCTCTAAACCCAGCTGAGTTTAGGAGGAGCGCCAATTTGGCTTTTCCAGTCTCTCTTGCCAAGACGCAAATCACCAATAGCCAAACAATTCCTACTTCAGGCTGATATACTCTCCTCTGCTGCATCTTGGGTCCAGATTCTCCGCTCAGTGACAGCTGAGGATCTTCATTGCCTGGCTATAACCAATTGGCTGTGCTGGGTTTGAATACACAGGGCAGTTGAAGACCAAGGCACCTGCCAAATTCCCTGTTGAGCGTCACGCTGTGTTGACGTTGTTGCTGGCTTGCCTCCCGACCGTCCCCTTCCTCGACTTGCCTGGTAACGCTGGCTAGTTGGGTCACAGCTCCTGCCCCACGCTCAACTCCACAGGCAACTCGGCTTCCCGCAATCCGTATGCTAGACAAGGAAAGCCACACCGGCGGCTCCAACAGTTGTCGTCATCAAGGGAGCTGCGGTCAGAAGTCTGCCCATCTGGTTTCAACTTGTCCATGCTCAGGAGTTCAGAGTGATGGTAAGAGCATAGCCCCACGCTCCCAAAATAGTATTTCGATACCAAGCTGGAGACTATTTCTCCCTCCCCTGCCCCGCCCACTTCTGCCTCAGGGAGTTTTCTGCACTAGACAAAGCAGCCAGCTGGCACTGGGATCTGATCCGCAATCTGTAACTTTCACACAGGATCATCAGAGCTTTGCTGGTGTGGTGTTGGCTGATTGGCTTTTGCGTAAAAAGAAGAAGAAAAAATCGAAATGATCTTCGTGGCTAAAGCGACTTGGGTCACTGCTGGTCCGGGCTACAACTGAATCACCAGCCCGGAAGAACCCTCAGCCAGATCCAGTGAGGTGCACAGGTTGGCAGACAGCACGCTTGTAAAAGGGAGTTTGGTCGCTTTCCCAAAGCTTGGTTTGTGGATGCAGGGAAATGCTTGTGTTTTTTTTCCCCCCTTAATGCACTTAGGATGCTTAAAAACCCTGCAAGGGCCCTCCAAGCCATCCCTACTGCCAGTCGCATCACTTATATCAGAATGCGGATTGCAGCTGTCACGCCGGCAGGCTAGAGACCGGTTATTGGAAGAGAATCCATCTCGCTGGAGGAGTGGGGCCCGTTCCTGGGAACGGAGATGCTCAAGCTAAAGGGAAGTTGGGTGGGACACTGGCTGCAGTTTAAGTCACTGCTGGAGACAGGCTCTCCTAAGAGAGGCCACTGAAAAGCAGTCCAGCACCAGTCGCCTCCTTACCAAGGAAGCTCAGTGCAAGCTTTTACTCCCACCCGAATGGAGTGGATCAGCCATTCCACGCCTGCAGCTTAAGACAGGGATGCTGTCACATAACCACAGCAAGGTCAGGACTCGGCCAGCCTTGGGCAGCTTCTTTCACCCCCCTCTTCACTCTCCCTGCCCTCTGGCCCCCAGTCACGGTGGATGCCGCTGGAGAGTGAAAACTACATGGCAAAACTGCCTTGTTGGCTTAAGCCCAAGATGGCGAAAGTTATGCCGCCTATGCACTGCAGAATGCTCCTCCCCTCTAGAGGTCCCAAGGGTGCACGCCCAAGCCAAGAAGCAGCCGGAAGGAGAGGGGATGGAGGTTCTTCCCATTTTGTGCCCTGAACTCTACCGCGTTCAACTCAATGGCAAAGCTCCTTGTGATCCAGGTTCTAATCCAGGGTCCAGACACTGGCTTTCCTCTGCAGCTGGCTCATACCACGTGCCTGTCCCATTTCAGGACAAGGGGCTGCTGTACATGCAGAAAGGTGAGATGATTGAGCTGGCCACCCCTTAAAAGTTCAAAGACAGGTTAACACCATCTGCATTTGAAGAGGTGACTCTAGCTTCCTGCATTGGAATGTCAGTTCACAGCTTGCTCATCTTATCCATTGCTTTTCTAGAGGCCTTAGTGTGTCAATGAAGGGTAGGGTGACCAGACAGCAAGTGGGAAAAATTGGGACAGCGGGTGGGGGGTAATAGGAGGCTATAGAAGAAAAAGACCCAAAAATCAGGACTGTCCCTATAAAATCGGGACATCTGGTCACGCTAATGAAGGGGTCAAAGTAATGTCATGAAGATTTCTTCTCTCTCTTACAGTGGAACGCCACACAGATACATGCTACGCCTTGGATATGGGCCGAGGTCAGAACGGTGGTTGACGTTACATGTGCTTTCTCCTTGGCACTTGTCCACAAAGAAAGAGTGCTTGGATGCACCACATGGAGTCTGTCAAGATGATAGGATATATTTCTTTCCAGCATCGCATTTGCAATGCTTTCCGTATGCTGTCAACACCTCCAATAGGGGTTCCTCATTGCTGTGATTTATAACCCCAGCAAAAGGAGAATAATTTGGGGCCGACAGATTTTTTTTTTTAATGCAATCAAGCAAAATTAGCAAGAAAAACCTCCCCAACGACAGAACAGCTCTTCACTCTTGAACGCACTGGGAGTTCGGGGAAATAAGGGATCAGAAAAGACCCCTCAATTCCACTGCCTGCCGCCTTCCTGGGCTGCCTCCATTTAATCCTTGGCATCTCTATCTGCACCGCCACCTGTCGCAGTGCTCAGCTCTTTGAACACTACCGCGCAAAGTTAGTTTCCTATGGATAAATGTTTTCTTCCACACTGTGCTGCATTAACTTGGCTGAATTATTTCCATGCTAATGAGGTCCCTACAGAAACAACACGGCAGCTTTAGGGCACCTAGGAAGATAGATTCATGGAGACTGATGCATTAGCAGTCAGATTTCAGTTTTTTTTAAGTTGCCATCATTTGGAGATTACCTTTGGAATGCAACGAGATTCTCATCATCCGGCACTAGGGAGGGTGTCTTCTGTTCTAAGCAAGATGATTCTCTTTCTGTTTGCTGGCCAGGGACTTAGAAAGCAGGCAGCACTCATGCCGTCACCCCATCACGAGCAATTATTTTAAAGAAAGGTCTTCATCCTCAGTTTACCTGTGCAGAGCGCTGTCTATCCTGCCAGGTAATTAGGATCCCATTCTTCTTGCTTTGACTTCTGCAAAGGACCCATTTGTATGCAGCCCGTTTCTCTCAGAGAGAGAGAGAGAAAAAAAAGTCTAAAATGGTCCTGAGCCACGTGAGGTGCCAGCAATGAATTCTCCGCATATTGAAATAGACTGGTGAATAATTCAGCGTGAGCCATTTCTCAACATAAGCAGATAAACCTGCAGGAAAAGCTGCCGAGGCCCTTTGCCTTCTGAGCCAGCCCCGGGTGTCACGGGAGTCGCATCCTGAGATGCTTTGGAACGTCAGCTTACAACCAAGGCAATTGATCAAGCCCCAACTTTAAATCCCCCAGATACAAGAGTAATTCCGCGGGATAAGGCAGGAGAGCAGATGCTAACTCTGTAACTGGGGTACCAGTGCGAGACGAAAGAGGCAAACTGAAAGCCAGACAATGGGGGAAGCAGGCTTGGCATTTACAAACTTACAATACTTTGCACATTTCTAAAGCACCTTCCGCCTGAGACTCCCCGAGCCGTTTACACCGGCTCAGCCATCAGGAGTCACGCCGCCCCTTGCGTGAGCGATACAGGCCCCAAGGGAAAGCAAAGCATGGGGAAGCAGAGGCAAGTGGCCTCTCATTTTGAATGCTTCAGATTTTGGGTGCCCAACTTGAGGCACTTGAGCCTGGTTTCTGGAAGTGCTGAGCCCCCGCGACTTCAGCTCCAGTCCTTAGCTGCTGCGGGGGTTCAGTTCTTCTGAACGATCAGACCCAGAGCATCTCAAGCCGAACCGGCACAGAACCGAGACGGGGGCATTTTGAAAACTTGGGCTTAACTGCAGGTAGCCTTCTGGGCTTGTCTGCGTAGGGCAAGCGTTGGGGAATGGGATAGAGGGGCTATGGTTTTTTCTGCTTCTTTAGGATATGAATGCATGGGGGTCATTTCCCCTTTAAGTATCAGGAACATCATGTCTGCTTTGTCCTACTTTTGCTGGAAGATTCCCGTGGACGTTTCAGAGCGTGCGTCTTGTGAGCTCTCACATCTTTATTGAAAGGACGGGGTGGGGGGGAGGCTTGACTCTTTTCACAAAGACCTTCCTTTCGCCCACGTTTGTAGTAGAGGGAGAGTTAAATACTATCGTTATTAGCCAGGAACCACAAGAGTTTTAAACGGGCTGACAAACCTGTCCGTCACTCGGCTTGCAGTCACTAGCAACGTTGATTTGTCCTGTTCTCCAGCCGCCACCGAGTTCTCCAGGTGACCTAAGACCTTCCCCTTCAGTCCTCCTTTAGCCATCCTGAGGAAGCAGAAATTGAGCTTGGCGCTCTTACCAGCGGAGCTTGAGCGTGACCCCTCTACCTGGGGTTGAGAAGGCCACTGAGCTCTGGTGGGGACGGGAGGCTATTCCAAGGGCAGTGCTGTCTTGCAACAGGAAGTGGGGGAGAGGAAGGAAGCATGTGGGCTAAAGACAGAGACTTTACCTCATCGCCCCACTAAAAAAACCCAGGCAAGCGGGGGGTGAGGGGGAAGGGGCAGGGGAGATTCTAGCTCCGCAAACCCAGCTTGGAAGTAGGCCTCTCTTGAAATACAACAAACAGAGAATGAAGCTGCAGCCGGATTTTTCTCGAAATGGCGGTTTGAGCAAAGACACCGGGTTTTTGCTGAAGGTGGCTTTTACTTCCAGATGGAAAAGCCTTGATGATGAGGCTCTGGAATTTAAAAAACACCCAAGGTCGGCATGATATTGATACATTTTTAATAAAGCCTGCGGTTAAGGTTACAGCTGAAGTTTCCTTCGCTCCTTTAAAATCTCCATGTAATTAACAGCCACATCCTAGAGGGGAGGCAGGCGATTTGCCAAAATTGACCGTAAACAAGACAGGGGGTTCCCCCTCCCTTCCCCCTGACTGGAGCAATTTATGAAGGTACAATTCACATGCCTCCTTGCGACTCTGTGCTATTTAAAGCTGCCATAAAGGGTTAGAGATTGGATAGGGAAGATACAGAAGGACCCTCTATACTGTGGTATCAGAGAAGGATGGGAAGGGCACCCCGGCACCCCTAACATCTCTTCTGCTTTCCTACTCCTTCGCCCAGTAGCTTTCCTGAGAACAATTCCCTTCTTGGAGCTTTAATTGCCAGGTTCTATTTTGTGGGTCCTTGTTAACAGCAGGAATAAAGGACTGAGTTATCAGGGTCTTACCCAACATGAATGAAACCAAAGGCAGCAGGACTGGGCCAGACTTTTAAAGATATTTAGACACTAAATGCCCATTGATTTCAATGGGAGTTAGGCACCTAAATACCTTTAAAAAATCTGTCCCTAGGTGCTGGTGAAAGAAGCCGGCTTAGACAACAATAGCCAAGTTTTCAGAGCTGCTGAGCCTTGGCAGCTCCCATTGGCTTCTCCTGGAGTTGTGGACACTCACCACCAGTGAAGATCAGCTCCCAGGGTTTCCTTCTTATCCACCTAGCAGGGACAGAATAGGCCATGCAGTACAAGCTTCCCCCACGTTGCTCCACCAATATGCCTCAAGCCCTATTTTGTCCCGCCCCCACTGCTCACTCTCTGTGACCCATCTAATTTTTGGCCTCTGCATTGTGACTGCCAGCAAGGATGATGGTTAGATGTGGACACTCGTGCCCTAGGTTCATTGTATACCTTACTGACCATCAAGTGCCTGTCGGGTGGTGATGGTCTAGGCCGGACTTGAACTGGTGACTCCAAGGTGAAAAGCTTCACTAGCCTTTATGCAGCCAACCAAAAGCTGCTTGAAGTCTTCCGAAGGACATTTCTGTCCCTGCTTGCGCCCTTGCAAAGGGGTAGGGACTGAGCGGCCACGGTTCGAAAGCAGCACATTGATATTCCGACCGGATCTTCACAATACCAAAAGTAAACATCATGTCTATATCAGTTCAGTCTGGTCATTAATACCCTGGATGCTTTTCATTAGCATGAGACGGGACCAGGGCATGCCTTGGGTTTTAATGAATAGCCAGCCCCATCAGCGTGCGGGAAGACGCTGGCTACAGAGAGCACGTGCTTAAAGAGCATCCGGTGCGAGAATGTGGCTTGCCCTGTGAAAGCACATCAAGGGACGCACTGGGTGTCCCCTTCTGCACAGCTGCACGCGGGTGGGGAAGCAGCCAGTCCAGTCCATGTGCAGCCAGCAGGCGCCTTCACAAAGAGGAGCTCTCTAGATACTGAGGTTTCTTTGAAACGACGAAAGTCACGGACTGGGTCTTCTCCCCACAGTTATTGAGAGCAGTCAGACTGGACTGAGCCATTTGCACAGGCCAATGGAAAAGCTGATGAGCTTTACCCACAATGCCCGGCTAATGCACCTCAGCCTTGCTTTGGAAGGACACCTCAAGGACCAGTGGGTAGTTCATTCTCTATGCAGTCCCAAGGAGACGGCCAGCTGTGACATGGACGCCATGGAGCAGCCTATGTGAAATAAGCTGATGTTCTCGAGGAACAGGGCTGAGACTGGCTCCCTGACTGCATGCTGCTCTGTGCGGGCAGAGTCCCCCTGGGGTCAGCAGGGTTCTGTCGGTAAACCAGACTCCATGGGCATGAAGCAGCTCAGAGGAGCGGGGCCCAGATCTCAGCCTGATTCCTAGAGGTCAACAACTCACTTCACATAGGCCACTCAATGGCCTTCAATGGTCTCTACCTCTGCTAGATTTGAACCTTCGACCTATAGAGGAGAGGCTCCAGCCCCCATTCTCTCCCCACTCACACTCCTGTGAATCAAGAGTCATTCCACTGGAGCTACACGCTAGTCTAAGAGGGTGTGATGAATAGAAAGCCAGGCCCTTTGCAGCTGTCTATTAATTCCATGACCCATCTCCAGTCCCCCGGGGTCGTCTAAATGAACCGCTGTCAAGTTCTTTAAATATTAGGGGCGAATCGTGTTGTTTTTTTCAGACCCTCAATATGCTGCATTTCAAAACTTTCAACTGTGTTGTGTGCCTCACAAAGGAGAGGGCAAAATGTAGTACTGCCAGTCCACCTGGGTTCCCTTGCATACGGCAGTCTACCTACACCAGCTTTGTATATTATATCGAATGGAGAGAGAAGCTACTTCCCATGTTTTTATTTGATTATAAAATGGCTGTATCTCTAGTTGATCCCATTGCTATTTTTAATAGATGCCTTATTGAGATTCAAATGAATGTTTCAAATCCTGGCTTCTTTGCATAATTCTTTTTAATTAACACTTCAAAGGTTTAAATACAAGATCTGTGCTATTTCCCTAAGGAAGTTCTACTGAACCTCACTTACCCCAAAGCTTCCCCTCTACAGTTCTGGGGGCTAGAGCAACTTAAGTGTCTTGCAACACCCTCCCCGCACACGCACACACACACTCTACATGGTGTGATCTGGATTTTACACTTCTCTTCACAATCAGCAAGTCAATAGCATGACAATACAAAGCAAGAGGTGTGAAAAATCTCTTTGTGTGAACAGAGCTTGTCATATTTAGCAAAGCTCAGTTTCTCTCTCTCTCTCCTTCCATATATATATATATAAGCACTCAGAATGGTATCATCAGGAATGTTTCTTGTCTTCAGACATGGAGAAGCTAGAACATTACCCACACCCACATATGTTCAGCGATTGCATAAGAGTTAGAATTAGGAGCAGTTCATTATCTATTTACCTTGGGGGGGAGGAGAGGGTAATTAGAAGAGGCTAATGTCTGACCAAATACTCGGCAGATGCATAGTGCTTTCATCCACAGCTCAGTAAGCACTTTACAAAAGAAGGTTAGTATCAATATCCCAGTTTTAAGAGGTGGGGAAACCGAGGCACCAAGCAGCAAACATAAGGTGATACAGTGATTCTATAGCAAAACCAAAAACTGAATCCAGCTCTTGACTCCTGAATGCAGGGTGATGGGCCCAGCTGGTCAAAAGTATTTAGGCTCCTAACTTGCATTGAGCCAAACTCCTGTTAAGAACTATTTCATTGGGTTCGTTACTGTGCGACAGGTTTCGCTTTAGGAAAAGGAACTAGGTCCTTCCAAGGAGCAGAGTCTATGTTTGTTCAGTAGTTCATGACCAAGGCAGTAATTCCATGAAGGGCCCAATGAAATAATATACAGTAATATCTATCCCAATATAAAATACTCACGCCTCAGTTTACAGTGGAGAAGCAGCAGCCCTCGGCTAACACAGAAGGTGGGGTATGAATTATGATAGACATTGGTAATAACGTTTAGCAATGAGTCACACTTTTCTAGCAACTTGCAGGGCCGGCTCCAAACTCAGCCTCGGTGCTAGTAGTCAAACTGGGTTCTTTCCTGTTGCTGCATCAGCACTGCTTCTAAAGATTGTGTGCCAAACCAGGCCCCCAGTTGCCCCCGGGCTCCATTATCTTCCAGCGATGCCCCGATGGACACACATGCAATCCATTTGCCATTGCTGGGGTCGCACAGTTGTCACTGATAGGAATTAACGAACGGCTCTGCTGATGAGGCACAAGGAGAACTAGAGCTCAGCTCTGCCCCCCAGAGCTGGGTCAGCGTTGCAGGGTGAACTGGAGCGGAAAGGGACAAAAACTCTAAACAAGGGAGCTAATCCGATGCCATTTTTACCTATTCACTTTTCAGGGCAGAACTGCACTTAAAAAAAAGATCATAAACTGCATTGACAACGGCCAGTGTTCAACGGTCAGAAGCTGGGCTACAGAGAAGCCACACGATTGGCTTAGAAACCCTGATATTTACACTAAGTAACTAAATAAATGTAGGGCTCCTTTTATTTCCTGCCTGATTTTTGTTTAAAATTATATTTTTATTGCTGTAGGATAATACACACCCGTGACTAGAGCTAACAAAAGATTGAGCCGTTAGTGTGCACTTGGGTCGCGTTTCCGAGCCTTTCTCTGAAACCACCAGGGCGAGAAACTGACTTTTTCAAAAAATGAAAGTTGAGATTCGGATCAAATCATTTGTCCAGGGGACCTGAGGCTTCACTGCCAATATCACGAGCGCTGTCAGTGGTGTAGAGTCGCAAGGAGGTAACGGGCTCAGTCTGCAATAATGCAGATTTAGGCTGGATATTTATTAGGAGAAACTTTCTAGCTATAAGGAGAGTTAAGCACTGGAAGAGGTAACCTAGGGAAGTGTGAAATCCCCGTCAGTGGAGGTTTTGAAGAGCAGATTAGACAAACTCCCGTCAGGGATGGTCTAGGTCAGCGATTCTCAAACTGTGGGTTGGGACTCCAAAGTGGGTCGCGACCAGGGCCGGCTCCAGGCACCAGCTAAAGAAGCAGGTGCTTGCGGCAGCCAGTACCAAGGGGTGGCACTCCGGCCGCTATTGAGGCGGTACGTCCGGGGTCTTCGGCGGCGAGTCCCTCAGTCCCTCTCCGAGTGAAGGACCAGCCGCCGAATTGCCGCCGAAGAGTGGAGCAGCGATCGCGCTGCCGCGGCTTTTTTTTTTTTTCCCCCGCTTGGGGCGGCAGAAAACCTGGAGCCGGCCCTGGTCGCAACCTCATTTTAATGGGGTCACCAGGGCTGGTGTTAGACTTGCTGGGGCCGAAGCCCAAACCCACTGCCTGGGGCCGAAGCCGAAGACCAAGTGTTTCAGCCTTGGGTGGTGGGACTCAGATTACAGGCCTCCCGCCTGGGGCTGAAGCCCTTGGGTTTCAGCTTTGCCCCCCGCCCCTCCAGGGCGGTGGTGCTCGGGCTTTGGCTTTCGGCAGCGGGGCTCAGGCAGGCTCAAGCTTCAGTCCCCCCTCCTGGGATCGTGTAGTAATTTTTGTTGTCAGAAGGGTGTCATGGTGCAAGGAAGTTTGAGAATCCCAGGTCTAGGTATACTTAATCCGGCCTCAGCACAGGTGGATAGACTAGCTGACCTCCTGAGGTCCCTTCCAGCTCTACATTGCTATGATTCTATGACATCACACAGAAACTAGATGTCAAATAAAAATATCGGCCCCACTCCTGCAATGAGTTCAGCCCATGCAGATCCCTGCATACCCCGGAGCCCCAATGACTTAAATGGGCTCAGGTTCTCGTTGCAGGCTCAGAGACTTCCAGCCTGATGTTGTGCAACACGCATGGAAATAAATCTCAATTTTAATTCTTCCCAATGCAGAAATGAGGAGACACAACAAAACTGTATAATTACGGTTTAATTAGAGAAAGTCCCAGACATGTAAAACAGGTAGTTTGACAGTGGCTTTTGTTCAGCTACAAAAGGCATTAATTTGCAAATACACTTAATATTCATTTTTTTTGTTATTCAGAGTAATATTTTAGAAGTCCTCCATACAATGAGAAATCCGGACTAAGTATTCCAGCAGCATTTCCAAGCACAGGAATCTAGCTTTGATGTTCCCCTTGATAACATCTTTTGGAGCCCTGACTGCATCAAATTAAATTCTGATTACTCTGATAGTGCAACGCAGCTTCCAAATGTATTCAGGCGACTTTTTTGTTCTGCAAGGAAATGAGCTCTTGGTGCAGATGCTCATTAGAGAGCGGGGGACGGGGGGCGGGAGGGGGAAGAAATATACTCACAATGGTGAGGGCAGGTCTTCGCGCTCTGATTTAAGTATTAGGCCCTAAATTCTGCTGTGCTTAATCAAGCCAAACTCCTCAGCCCTTGGGTTTTCAATATATAGCCATGGGATGTCAAACTCAGTCTGTGGAGAGGGCTGAACTGTACTTTTAATTCTGGTCCATGGCCCTAGGAATATATTTAGGGCTCCATACAACCCTCCATCCACACCAAAGCGTTGATCAAGGGGAGAATATGGCCTTTCTGTGGTCACTACATCTGTGTTTTATCTGTTATCAGAGTTAACACCCTAGTGAGATAAACAGTAGTGGGGGGGGAGTTCACACCTCAGCAAGTCATTGCTTCAGGCTGCCTGCAGACTCGGGCCTGGTCCTATCCGGGGGCTCTTTGCACTGGCGTAGCTACACCAGTGCAAACCCCTAGTGCAGGTATCAGAAGTGACCAGCACCATTATCAGTGTGGCTCACATAAATGGCACTTGTGCAAGTCACTTTTTGCACAGTGCAGGGCCTCTACACTAGGAGTTTCATTGGTGCAGCTAGACTGGCACAGCTACATCAGTGCAAAAATTCCCTGGGTAGGCAGAGCCTCACTGCATCAGTTAGGCCTGGGTCACATTTGGAAGGTTTTCTTGGCAACCCTGAAAGTAGATTCTGCAGAATCCAGCTGGCTCGTGAGGGCCACATCAGTGTGTCAGTTAGGTTGATGTTTGATACCCCTGATGCAGACTCACGGTCTAGAGGCACAGACCTGGCCAGGGTATCAGGGACCTCTGAGGGGCTGCTGCAGCTCAGCCTGAAGCAGCGCTTTCAGAATGGAAAAAGGGGTACGCCATTGACACCCCGCCCTGGAATATTCTCCCCTAATTCCCTGCTCTTTCCACGATGTGATGCCCCGTGCACCGGCACCGTAGTGCACAGGGAGGGCACCGCCAATGGGTCACGTGTGCGTTCCAGGCGGGAAACACCTCTTGGGTTGGTCTGGATACGTCTCCTGCTTGTACACACTTGTGCCGGGCCTCTGACAGGAGACCACTGAGCAAACTGCCACCTCCCCAGGGCGGTGCCTCACAGACTCTGCTGTGTCTATGCTCTCAGCCCCCTTCCACTAGGTCTCTCCCTGGGCAGGCGCAGTCACCCCCACATGGCCACTTCACCTCGCACTCTGCTTCCTCATCCACCTCTAGTCCCGACCTGAACCTTGTGCTCTGAGCGAATGCGATTCCATCGCTCGGACTGACAGCCCTGGCTCGCCGGGTGAGCATAGCTTGGTGTGCGTTCGACAGTGTCCGAGTCGCTGCCATGTCACAAGCCAGCCAGCTCTTGGTCACCAAGGGGTATCCTGGAAAGAGAAGGCAGGGCAGCCCCTTTGCACTTTGGCTAAGCCAGCCTGACGGCTCAGAGGAATGCCGATGCCTCCACGCAGACAGAGCTCACATCCAGAACAGGACTTCACCCTGTCAGCTATGGGGCACTGACCTTTTACAGGAGCTGCTTCTCAGCTAGCAGGTGCTGGGCAGTTCAGGTTAGAATGGACAGCAGCTGCGAACCCCCATTAATGGATCTGGAATGGGACTTGACCAGTTTAATCTCATTGAAAACACTGGGCCTCATTCTGATCCCACATACCCCAGTATAAATCAGGAGTAACTTCACCAGTCAGTAGAGTTACACTGAGGGAAACAAACGTGGGTGAGATCAGAATTAAGCCCATTGCGTTTAGATGCATCAAATCATCCCTTTTTGTTCTGGGTGTCCCTTTAAACTATTTTAATAATAATAATACTTGCCCCTTACCCCCAAACCGCTGCAGAAACATGAGCTACCCTCGCAATTTATGTAGAGTGGAAGCTGTTTGGGGCAGGCACCATCTCTTTGTTCTGTATTTGTACAGCGCCTAGCGCAACGGGGGCCTGGGCCATGTTGCGGCTCCTAGAAGCTACCACAACACAAATAATAAATCGCAATAATAATGCCCAGGCACAGCAGACAAGTTCTGATGCATCATCACAGATAGAAGAACCAAGACGGTAAGACTATGTCTTTACGCCCACCAAGCCGTAAGGCAGCTATAGCGCCAACGATTGGCATAGCAGCAACTTATCGCAACTGCCTTTTTATCCTCTCTCTAGTGCCACCCATCTGCAACACTGCTAGGGAAGGAGAACAAACCCAGTGCAGGCTCATTATCCCCATTTTAAAGAGGGGGTAAGGCCTGGATCTGTGTTTAGGGGTTGCTGCACTCAGTGTTGCAACACCTGATTTAGGAGCCTAAATCTCATTTTTCCAAAGGGGATTTCAGGACTTAAGAGCCAAAGTCCCCTTGGCAGTCAATGGGATTCAAACTCCTAAATGCCACCCAGTGAGTTAGCAGCAGAGCTGGGATTAGAACTCGGGAATTCATGGTGACTGGTCCTGTGCTCACTCCACTAGATCACTCTGCCTCTTTATTCATAGTATTTTTGCTGTAAAATTCATGTGCTTCAAGCTATGTATTTTAACTGTAACTTTAGTGCCTTCATGGCCAAGATGGAGTCTGCTCAGCAGGCAGCTCTGGCCAAGAAAAGGTGTGTGCGCAGGAATGCAGCAGTGAAAGTCCCTTCCACTCCAGGGGCACCTGTTCCAAACCCCTCAGAACGAACGAACGACCACACACACACACACACTCTCTCTCTCTCTCATTCACAGAGGGATGAGAGGGGAATCTAGGGGGAGCAGTAGAACAGGGTTGCATTCAACACAAGGCCCAGGGTACCGTAGTCTGACAGGGCAGACACCGAGCAACGTGCCTGCACACAGAGTTCAGGAGTCCCGGGCAGAGTTCCAGTCCAGTGGGGAGGCTTGGGTGCTCCCGGTCATCTTCAGCACCAGTGAACGTTCCCCAACAAACCCCTCCGGAGCCCTCTTCTGCCGCTCTCTGCAAAGCCCCACCGAGCGACCACCTCCCCACTTAACTGGCTAGCAGCCTTCCTCCTTATTCCCAATGCAAGGTCACAAGCGCCAGGACTCCCAGCCCCATGCAGCTCTGGGCAGCAGTGATACTGGGTTCTGCTCCGGTTTGTCCTGCTCAGGCGATTCCTCCCTGGCACAGGGCCCCTCCTGGCAGCTGCTCTGTCCCTCCCAGGCTTTGGGCAGGTTCTCGCTGCTTCGCTCTGTGAGGGCCTGCTTGCTGCAGCCCTTCTGTCTGCAGCTCCAGCCACACACCCTGTCGCTCCCCCGCTCTCTCTGTCTTCCCCCACTCCTGCCAGCACGTCCTGCTTCTGTAACAATCAGCACTGCCCCCCACTCAGAAAAAAGATTTAAAGTGGCTGTGCTCTCTAAACCCCAAAGGGGTTACATAAAAAGCGCATGGACTCTAGCGGCTCTCTGGTCTAATGCTCCTTATTTAATGTAACAATAGTGCAGCTCTTACCTACACTCTCCTGTACAACTCCCTGGGCTGAACAATGTCTCACTACAGAGGTCAGTCTGGGGTGGTTTGGTCCTGGTGGGTGGCAGCTGAGCAGGGCCTGTGCCATTTCACCCTGCGACAGCGACAATGGGAATCCACGGACCTGCGAATCCCAGAGCTGGCCTTTGCACGGCGCCGCCGACCCAGGGGGACTGCCAGTGAGGGCTGGGACAGATTAGACGTCTTGTTTTCATCCGACTATCGGCTAGACGCTCTCCTTGTTCATGGTACCATGCAGAGGAGTGTTGGAAAAGCCCTAGTGGCTTATGGAGTCCATGCCCCTGCGAAGGCGCAGGATATGGCTCTCTCTCTACCCCCATAGCAGCCGTATCTGCTATTCAACAACAAACTGGGCTCCTGATCCAGCCGCTTTACAGCCTGATCCTAGCAGGGTGCTAAACTCATTCCCAAGCAGAATCCGAGGGCCCATTGACCTTCCGCAGCATGATTGATCCGGGGTGGGGGGGGGCATGGCTGCAGAGGGGCCCGATCCTGCAAAGGCTGCTAAACCAGGGGCAGGAACGTATCTTTGCACTGGGACGATTTTAAAAGGTGCCCTTTTACGGAGCATTGGCACACTGATTATGAAACGTGCCCTGGTCCCGCCCGGCCCTGCATCCTAGCCCTTCCGCCTCAGTCTCGTGCCCAAGCAGAGGTGGTTTGGGAATGGTTATAGGCACTGCAGTAGGATGGTTCTCTAGCAAAGAGCCATCCCATGTACATCTACCCAATGCTGTTGCCTGCCGTAGGGTTTTATATTGCTGCCCAGCACTGCAGTATCTGATCCTGCAGCCTCTTTAGCCATGGGAAAGCGCCATTGTTGATGTGCACTTGGGCCCTGCAGCGTTAAACTGGGCGTCCCTAATGCCGTACTCATCCTAACAGGTGGACGGCTCGAGCTGCTTGGCTTGATGCTAGGATGGAAATGAAATGAAATAGTTTTGGTTGAAGAGCTTATCAACTCCCTCACTGTGATTTAGGCATCTTTAAGCCTCGTGTTTTATTAATTGTCCCTGTTCGATGAACAGCACTGAAATGCATGTCTGCAAACAAGGGCTTGTGTTGCAGTATTATGCGTAAGGACTGCCACGTGCACGGGCCCTGGATGGTAAATATGCACTTGATGAACTGCAACGTGGAGTGAAATAAAGGATGAGATTTTAAGTCACCTTCCCTGGAGCAGGGAGTTAGTGATTCTTGTCCTTCGCTATTCTGCCCTCCTGTAGTCCTGTCCCCTGAAGTCTGGCTGTACAGCTGCCAAACCTGTTCACACCTAGCTATCCAGAGACGTTGGGGAGGTGACATAATGGCCCTGCCCTGCTCTGGGGAGCACTGATGGTTGTTTGATGCGGGAAAAGGGAAATTAATTGGTGATGTCACATCTACGTAGGGGACAGCTGTCCACACGAGGGAGAACCTCCATCAGTATTCTCCAGTGAACCCTACCCCACCATGTCAGCAGCCCCAGCAGGGAAGCCAGGGGCTGAATGGGGCCTGGAGGGCGAGCACCCATGGTGCCCCCAGCCGTTGTTCCAACGTGGGGCAGAGGCAGAGAGACAGGGTAACGAGGTGGCAGTTACCCCCGTGCTTCTCATGCTGTAGCTTCTTTTACGAAGAGAAGTTTTCCTGCTCCAGGATCCTTCCCAGATTAATATAACGGAAGAGCAAGTCTTTCCAGACTAAAGTGTATGGACAGGTTCTGCTAGTAACGACGTAATCAGCTTCCTTCTAAGGATACAGTGGCATGGGCGGAGATTTTACTCTCTGAAAGACACATATGGGGCTGCCCTGTTATCCCTTAGAAACAAGGGCTCTATTTTATGAAGGGCCACAGCGCCCCCCAGTGGCTCTGCAGAGCATTGGCAAGCCGAAGTTTCTAAACGGCGCATTAGGCTGCACAGAGGAGGTTCAGTCACAACTGGATGCCTGGTTCTCCGACGAGCCTGTGGTTAGATGGGGAGGGGGTTGCTGATGCTTGAACGCAACAGATTTTCTCCTGGGCGTTCTTTGCTGACGGCTCGTTCTTCACAGCGAGCGTAAGAGACGGTCACAGCTCACAGGCGTTTCCCCTCCCTCGGCATTCCCGCGAGCGCCGTCGTGACGTACACAGCCCCGAGCCCAGGGCAGTGCCCGTGGGGCTCACGGCAGAGGCCTTCAGCCCATTATTAGAACAGGGGCACAGGGGGAAGCTGGCCGGCAGCACCAAAGTGCCGTTTGAGGGAGGAAGGCTGGTCCAGTGCTCAGGGCTCGAGCCTCGGACTTGGAAAACCCAGGTGCAATTCTTTGCCCCCTACGTCCACGTATGCCTCAGTTTCCCTGCAGGATATGATTCCTCGGTATGGTGAGGCTCGGGAGGTGCTCCCCTGCTCCGGGAATGGGAGTGCTGGAAATGTCGTCAGTCGATTGCTGTGTCCGCTCCTGCGAGAGAACTGGAGCTGAAATCCCCCTCGGTCAGGTTTACTTCGGCGCTGGCAGCAACAGGCTCCTGAAGGCAGGGCTCAGTCTTCCCTCCTGCCACGGCTGATCCTCTGTTTCTGCTGTGGGTGGCCGGGGAGGCCTGGCTGACTTCACTCGGTGCTGATGTGGGTGAGCGGCCCGGCCCACAGCACCTACTGAACCAGCGCTCCAACGCACGCCGCACAGAGAGGCTGCACCACAGCCGCCATCCTCTAATCTCCATTTCCCTGACCCCCTCCCGGACATCCCATGGGCGGCAGAGCCAGGGCAGCGCTGAGGCCAGTGGGAGAGCCTGCACTCCAGCCTGGAGGCGAGATAAACTGAACCCACCACTGACACCAACACAGGCGTGAAAACCTTCCTCATTCTGGGCATCCTCAGGCCCCGGAGCAGCCAGTTGCACTGAACGCTCAGACACACTATAGATCGGTCAGAAGAACGGCCAGACTGGGTCAGACCAATGGTCCATCTAGCTCAGGAGCCTGTCTCCCACCAGCGGCCAGTGCCAGATGCTTCAGAGGGAATGAACAGAACAGGGCGATTTTGAGTGATCCCTCCCATCAACCAGTCCCAGCTTCTAGGTCCAGTGGGTGACTTTGCCCAGACTGGGCCAGATATTAGAAGAGCTCGGACTCCGGCAGCTCCATTGCAATGCTCCACTGTGCTCAGCGTCCTGAGCCCTTCTGCAAACGCTGGCCTGATCCTCTGGGAGCTGTTCCAGCCCGGCCCGGGGTTCCAGCAGACGGGTTAATTGAAGCCGGTGGGCTGGGGAAGTCCCACTGGCGCTCAGGTCTCTCAGCCCAATCATCCTTCCGCAGTCACGCAAGAGAACAAGCTGGAGGTTTTTGCAGTAAGGTGCCCGCCCAGGGAGCAGCACCGCACCACCGAGCCAACGCACGCACCTGACAAGCTGGCAGCACTCTCACCAACCCACAAGCTGTGCAAGCCCCTCTTCCTTCCCGTTAGGGCCAAATCCTGAAAGCGTTAGCTGTGTGCTTTGGCCAACTGACCACAATGGGGTGATGGGTGGGAGTGCTGCAACACTGGGGCTGGGCAGCCAATTGTAGAGGCTCGGGAGGACTGTTAGCACCAAACCCCTCAGGGGGAGTCGCTGCCCGTGCGGAGGCAGCGCCCTGACGTATTGCGCCGAGGCCTGTTGATTTGGCCTTTTCCAAAGATGCAGTGGGCCTTCCCCGCCCTGCACTGGGGAAATGGCTCCTGCAGACCCTCTTTGGGGAGTCTGCGCTGTGGGTGATGCCTGGGCCCCGTTCAGAAGTGCAGACCCGGGGGAGCAATGCGGCTAGGCGCCTCCCCCTGTTCTTTAGCACGTGTCCCCCTTTCACAGCTGGCCATGTGAGCTGGGCTTGTGGCCCAGTGGGCGGGACGTTAGATGTGAACTCAGGGTACCTGGGTTCCACTCCCAGCTCTGCCGAGTCACATTGTCTCTGTGTACCTGTTTCCTCTCTCACCTTTGTCTGCCTCGTCTAGGTGTGCATGCAGCTCCTAGCACAATGGGATCCCAGTCTTGCTTGGGGCCGCTAGGTGCTACAGGAATATAAAGAAGAGCTTCAGTGACCTAAAATAACAATCTTTGCAGCCCGTTAAACTGATTATTAACTAGGACTTTACTCCCTACCCCGCAGCAAAGTCACTCCGGCCCAGATCCTCAAAGGTATGTAGGCACCTAACGCCCTTGGAGGAGCTGGGCTAAGCACAGAGGTAAAGTGAGCAAATCGGGTACCATTGCCTGGAAAACGGCAACAATCCTCTTGACACTTTGTCCCCCCGAAAATGAGGTCTCTCTGCTCCTCCAAATCCACCCAGTCTTTTCTGGCATTTCCAACAAAGAGCTGAGCATTTTTGTCCTAGTTTTTCCATCTGAGGTGCCTTCCCATGTTCCTTTCGATGTAACTTTACATTTGCATCCTCGACTGAATTACAGCTCCTGCTCCGTAGCAATCGCAATGCATTTATTCCTACACTTCGCTCCCAGACGGGCATTTGATCAAACATATATTAACGTGAACATTAGCATCCACAAAGAACCGGTGTCAATCAGCTCCTTGACACCCATTCAGGCCGATTTTCAGAAGAAGCGATGCCAGATTGCTGACAGGTGGTGGTTGCAATTCATTCCCCGCCCTCCTCATGCATATTTTAAGACCCCTGAAGAATTGAAAGTGAATTGAGTGCTTGGGCAAGGTGCTGAATTGACAGCTCTGGTAACCAAAGGCCTCTGTGCACAGAGCAGGGCAGCAGCTGCACACGCACCCCCCCCACACACGCTGCGTTCGAACCCCGACCGCTAAGGGGCAGAGGAGAGTTCAGCCTTCAGCTTCGCGGCTGAGACTGCCAGCTAGTGGCTGGGGCCAGCAACACCGGAAACTGGACTGAGATCACCAGATCACGCCTCTTCTTGACGGCATGTGCCAGGGCAATCCAGCTCCGGCAATGCCCAAGCTGAAGTCTGGCCTTCTTGCAGTATGTCTGTCAGTCTGACCCAGGACTCACTTCTGCTCCCATTGAAGCCAGGGGGAGCTTTGCTATTGATGTCAATGGGAGCAGAAGCGGGGGCACGCAGCCCATCCGATAGAGTCTAGCAATATCCAGCCCCATAGAAGGATACACAGATCACTCACGCCAGGCCTGAATTCGGTCCGAGGTGCCCTGTGATCGCAAAGCCCCCCGTTCCCTGTGCGTGATCCCTTCCCCGACGTTTGTCTGTTCAGTCGGGAAGAATCCTTTTCACATTCCGACCGCCAGTTCGCCAGCGAGCGTGCACCACCCGGGCCTGCGCGCTCTGGGATGGAAGAGGCGGGCGTGCCTGACTTCAGCCACAAGTTTTATTGTTTTAGTATGAGCTCACCACACTTTAGCAAGCCACTATTGGGGTCTGTGGTACATTAATACACATCGGTTGTAGTTACACTCAATGGACTCAGATTTGTACAGCGTTTGTACATAGGAAGGGGAGGGAAAAGAATCAAATAAAACAAACATTAGCAGTCAAACCATTTTTTATCTTACTCACAAAATTCGATAGCCAAAAAAATGACTAAGCTACAAAATTGTAATACATACTGTACGGGTAAAATGTTATCATCCATTTATACATCTACTATCGCCTTTATTCTGGTAACTTACATGGAGGCCTATAGATTTTAGTGGATTAATAATTCCCTACAAGATAGTGGTGAACTGCTAAAAGCTGCTGTCACAACGGGGTATTGGAATCTTGTGAAGGTTTCATTTGCATCTTTTTGTTTGTTTTCATGAAACCATCATGCATATCCACTGAAAGTCAAAGGAACTGACCAGAGGAGGGGATGGGGCAGTAGCTGGTATGTCTTGACTATAAATTTCGGACCCATGACTGGGTACGGGTGTTAGCATGGGACTGTGTGTCCACGTCACTTTTCTGAACTCTGAAAAGGATAAAGCCAGTACTGCCATCCAAATGCTTGTACGATTTCTCTTTAGCTAGGATGAGAGGAAAAGGTTGCTAATCTGGATCTTCAAGAGCCTGTCCGGCTGGCATGGAGACTTTATTCTTCAGATGATTTCTCAGCCTTCAGTGGGAAAACAAAACAAAAAACTCTTCCAGCCACTGAACTAATACAATGGATAGAAAGTCCAATTTTCAACAGCGTGGACTCATAATTCCTACGGATTCAACTACTGTGCAGGCCCTTAATTGCTCTTCGAATGGGAAGGGCGCATGGGTGGAGCAGACAGCTCAGCACTGCTTTTCCAGGTCACTAGCTCTCACGCAAGACCCCTTGACTGGAGAGGAAAAATTCTCCCTTCTCACCCACACTGCAGTTGTTGATCCCTGAGGCATATTCTGCACACAGCCCTGGGTGTGACATCAGCATGGAACATGCAATGGAGACAACCGGGGGGGTCACGGAGGAGAAAGCAGCCCCCTATCTTACTTCAGATTTGAAGCTCTGAACAAGATCACTGGGATTAACGCTGGAGAGATTTTCAAATGGGAGCTAGGCACCCAACTCCTACTGACTGCCAATGGGAGTTGGCTGCATAACTTCCCTTTGATGACCCCCGCGCCCACACACACTTCCCCCGCAAAAAAAAAAATACTGAAGATGCCAGTTACACAGAATGTTGCAGAGTACTTTATGTACCACTGTACTGGGCAAAAGTCGCGTGAAGCTTATAAATAAATGTGGTGGAAGGGGACCCTCTGACTTGTCACTTTCTGTGTTTCGTTCTAATTTGGTCTCCTAAAATCTACGGGTGCAGCTGGCACCTGAGCAGAGGGCCAGCATGAGCTGTGTGCACTCGGGAAATCCCTCCCCGCTGTCTCTGGTGCCTGTTTCACTTCTGCAGGACTTCAGTGGAAGACAGGCCTCGTGCTGGCCCCGCCGCACAGGGAGGACATGCACCCTGTGTGATCTGCATTCCTGAGCCATGCAGCTCCTGGCTGGGCTCTCCTGAGCAGGGGCATCTGTTTCGGTTGTAACTCTCCCGCCCGCAGGGCGAGCTGGAAATGGGGCGCTGAGCCTACATGGCTGGGTGCACAGGGGCAGAGCCTGGGGCTGCACTGGTGTGTCCCAGAACGGGTTCGCCCCACGCTGGTGCTCTCTGTGCAGAGATCTCTTTCCAAAAGGGCAAACTCAGAGCCTGCGGGACAGCGTGTGATTCAGTGCGGCCCATTGCTGTGGTAAGGCCATCCAGGCCTATCCCTGGAAGGCTACTCTCCCCTCAGTTATATCCTAGAGAGCATTAGATCCTGAGAAGACAGTCAAAGCCAGCTTACAAAGCAGGCTCTCTTCTACCTTCTCCCGGTCACCGAATGGGCTCAGGTACACTGGCCTGATACATCTTGATAGGTCAAATTCTCCTCTGGTTTCAGGGCAGTGCCACTCGCTTCAGAGCTTTGCCCCATTCAGCCCAGCCCATAGAGCACACCACCCAGCGGGCAGCTCCTGTTTGAACCCGGGGAAGCAGGAGGGTTGCAAAGCGACGCAGAAAGTTGCCATTTAATCCTCTTTAGATAACGGGGGCTTGTCACTTGCAAACTAGACAGAAAATAAATATAGATTGATTACAAAATCGAACCCCCCCTTCCCACTTGGTAAGTCCCAGGAACTCCTGTGAACTCACATGGGTGCTGCCTTCCCTAAGCCCTGGGAGGCGTTTTCCAAAGCCCGTGGCATTGCCCCGAATGCTCCCATTGATGTCAGTGGGCATTTGACCATTAATTTCAGCAGGAGCAGAGTCAGGCAGCCAATGCTGGACACTTTTGAAAATACCACCCCCCAAATGATCAAAACGGCACCTCCTGCTGCTCATGAGTTTTGCTTGGTTATTACATTTTACACACTTGTGCTGGGATTTTCAAAGGAGACTAGGGGAATCAGGTGACAAGTCCCATTGTCTAGCAATGGGCTTTTGGCTCCTTAGGCTCTTTGAAAATCCAAGCCTGAGGCAATGATTAGTGCTTTATTCTTCTATGCAGGTAGAGGGGGCTGGTTCCACACCGCAGGACCTGTCCCACCTGAACTCCCGTTAACCCTCTGAACTCATTAGCCAAATTTAGGCTTCTTCTCCTAACATGCCTCACTTTCCTGAACCCACCTCCTTATCTCAACCATTGAAACAGATCCGGTCTCCACCATTCCCACCAGGTGAAAAGGGCCTAGCTCTATTTCACCGCCCGGCAAGCGGTCTAGTGGCTTCCCGAGTGCAGGAGACTTGGAGGGGTGGGGCAAAGCTCTTTCCCAGTTTGCCTCGGGCTGCCCCAGACTCTGTGCGGCTGGAGAATTTCAGAGTAGCCAAAAGTGGCTGAAGAAAAATCAGACAGGAAAACGAAGGGCCAGATTCCCAGCTCATGTGCAACGGTTCTGCTTCACAGGAAGTCAACACCTATGCCGTGTCCTGCCACGCTGGGAGCTCTTGTCCACGTCCACGGGAGTTCTAGCCCAGGATGTGCAGCAGAGAGCTGGAGAGCGGAGCAGAGAGGTGGACTTGATCTAGGCATTTCAGAGAGGCACAGGGCCGCCCAGAGAAGAGACGGAGCTGTTCACACCCTAACGTCGTTTGGCCGCGTTATAGTAAATATAGCCAAAATGCTGCATTTCCAGAGAAATAGGAAACAATTTGATTTGTGTACCTCCCAAAAGGGATTCTGCAATTAATTCCCTTGGAGGAGGGCGGGGGGAAGGATCAAACAGCATCAAGAACAGTCGTTTGTTTCCATGACGAGCCGCTTCTCCCCCAGAACCAGGGGATTGCCATTAAATTTTAGTCGTTTCTCTGGTGCTGCAATATGTCAATCTAAGCCCTGCCCCACATTCCAGGTACTGATCCCCCCTTGGGAAGCTGCCCCATCCCTCTGGTCCCAGGGTATCGAAAGGCGAATGCTCCTTTTCAGAGCCAGGGGTTTGTCTCAGACACTTAGGACCATATTCCACCCTCACTCCACCCAAGTATCATCCCATTCAGCCCAATGGGAGTTTAGTGCAAAGACTGAGACTAGAATATAGCCCTTGGCATAGGGACCGGTCCATATGCAAATGCACACAGGCAGTGGGGTTCCTCCTCCTGCATGGACAGTTATTGCAGATGGCTACAGAGGTGGCCAACTGGCTCTCCGCACCCACAACGGCAACAGTTCTTTGTGCAAATCTGGGTGCTCAGTTGTGCCTGGATTTCTGTGCACATGGCATGGAGCTCCTGCTTTACAAATGTGACCTTCAGTGTCATTTTGGAGCCCAAACCTGCACCCCAAACTCCCACTTACAGCAAGTAGGGGGAGTCTGAGGTGCCCAGCAAATAGAGGAAAGAACAGAAATCTGCTCTGGTTACAGCTGGAGCTCGTCTGCTCTAGACGGCCTTTGTTTCACTATCCTCCTCAGTCCCTGGTATACGGCACTCTTGCACGAGTGCTCCCAGCAACATGTTACCCTCTCCCGTTGGATATTGTACTGAGAATGGTAGGGGCAACCCCAAAGCAGCCTAATGCTAGGCTGGCCCAACTCTTCCAGCTAGTGATTACCGTTCTGTGGATAGCAGTGGAGAGGGAATCAGAGCCTAGCAGCCTCTGTCCGATGCGACTACATCCTGTGTGTGGGTTTTCTGCCCAGACCCTCACAAACAGGCATACAAAGGTTCTAGCCAGCTGCCTCCAAAGCTTTGCTGTGTACGGGCCTACAGTGCCACCACATGCCACAACACCCCCATGGGCCCTGGCTCTGGGCCCCGGCACAGCCGGTCCTGCTAAGAGACCTCTCGGAGGAGAGAGGCTAAGGAGACCTGTACTCACCCCCACCAGAGGCTCCCTCCCCTTCATCAACTCAGAGTAAACACTGACTCACAAACAGCTGAAATAAATTATATCACCTGAAATCAGATGAGGTTCCACCTGTGCTATCATACAGTACTAAGTGGAGTCTCCGAGGGCTACAGCTGAGAGGTCTTCTATGCAGGGAAGGGGGAGGACTGTCCCAGCAGCTCTTCTTCTACAATCCATGCTTACTGGCTTGAGCACAGTCAGCCTAGCAGGTTTGACTCATTTCTGTAGTTCTTCATACTATGTGAGTGGGTGGGTGGGGGAGAGGGTCAGGGATTACCTGGCGTGGAGAGTGCAGCCTTTGGGAGCACACTTAGGAATTTTCTAATGCCCCAAGCAAACCCCTTTGCATTTCCTCTAGGGTTCTAGGAATCACTGATGACGTTTCAGCCATCAGCTCTCAACCAGACCACATTGTTCAGGTAGGATGAATGGAGATTGTTCACTCAGCCGATACAAATTTCACAGTCAAAACCGATACGGATAAGAAAGCAAAACAAAAGGCTCTTTACACAGGTAGGTTGCCATACCGCTCCTTCTGGAATGATGCTCGTCTTAGAAAATACGAACCAAGGGATTGTCCTACTTAGGTCAGTTAGTACATTATAAACAGTCCTGCTTTTAAAGTGAAAATACTGTTGCTAGTCTTTAGGAGGTGCATCCTTTTCCTGTTGGGGCGCAGAAGGAGATACTGGCATGAAATGGTCCTCTCCAGCTCTTCTTCTCTATCAGTGCTTCTCCTGGAAGAAATGAGACTGTGTTAGGAAAACAGAGGCCTTGTCAATGAATATGTGATCAAGGTAGATCGAGGTTACCAGACTCGCTGGCTATTTATCCAAGGAAGCCAGCAAACTTCAATTAAAGGACCCCCAGATCATCTAGTCTAACCTCCTGTCCACCATCACAGGCCACCAACACCACCCAGCACCCGCACACTAAACCCAACAATTGAAATTAGACCAAAGTATTACAGCCCACAGGAGACTTGACCATTATGTGTTACCGGCAGAGAACAGTGTGGACCAAGGTGCACCAAGGCACAAGGCCACTGCAAAGACAGGGAAATGCTTAAGCAAGAAAAACCCAGATGACCCTGGCAAGTGACCTGCACCCACACACCGCAGAGGATGGCGAAACTGACCTCCCCCCCAAGGTCACTGCCAATCTGACCTGGGGGGAAATTCCTTCCAGACCCCCACCACATCACGAATGCCTAGACCCTGAGCGTGTGAGCAAGAACCAGCCAGTCAAGCATCTGAGAGAGAAAACGCTCGGTGCCATCTCAGAGCTCTGTCCCTTCCTGTCCAATGTCCCATCTCCAGCCCTGGCCATCCCTAATGCTTCAGAAGAAGGCATCCGAAGAGGGGAGGATGGTCATTTTTCTGCAGACAAGGACAATCTGCATGGGGAAATGGCCATGCCGCTGCAAGGTACCAGGTACTTAATCAATCTGACCCATGCTACTGGTGAGGAGAAAAAATTCTGAGACCACGGACCTTCTCCCTAGGCTCTGAGAACCGGAGAAAGCATAAAAGTAAGCCTCCCCCACAATGGTCTATACTGTGAAATACACAGAGATCTGATGAACTAAGGAAGGTTCTAACTTGTGCTGACATGGGAAGAGAGACATACGAGTGCTGATCTGGGAGAACTGTCCAATATGGAAGATGCATATGGAACTTCTTAGCTGCACCAGGTCAATAGCCCAAGGCATCACAGTGTGCACATTACCAATTTCTTTGCATGGTTTTTCTTTTCTTTTCTTTTTTAAACTGGAAGCTCTAGGACCCAGAGGTTTTCAAAGCCTCCAGCAACAGCTGAAATCTGTACTTTCAGTTTCAGGCCAGTCCCAGCTGTGGGTGCAGCTGCTCCAGGGAATTGGTTCTAGTGCACTCGGGAAGGAGAGCGATGCAAAGCCCATTGTTCTTGCTGTGGAACGTCCTGGTCAGAGCCACGCTCCAGGGGATGAGCTCAGTGTGAGACGTGCCCCTGGCACAGCGGAGACCCCACGGAAGAGGTCCTGCCTGGACATTTTTTTATTCAAATAGCTCAGTATTGTATAACCTACCTCCTGCTTGTGGGATTTATCCTGTTGATGGATCCCATTAGCAGATCCCGAGTTTCCAACAGTCTGTAACAGAACAGATGAGACTTGGTTGAAGATGGGCACTGATAAAAAGCATCAAACTCCCCAGAAGCTTTGACATCTGAGGTGACAACTCACTCCCTTTCATACAGATCTGATATTAACTGCTGCGTGCTGGGAAATTAGAATTTAAAGATCCCATGGTGCTCTTGGCAAGGAATTCTTAACCTCTGCATCCTGGCCAATTCCCCAGGGGGGCGGGGGGAATTGCATTCTTCCTAGCAATGAAATTCCCCTCTGTAGTTTCCGCTGGGCAAGGTCCCATTCTTTGCGCTCAACTCCTGGGTAGCGTTGCCTCATGCTGTTGGATTTGCTAATCTGCAAAGTGATTGGCGTTCTTTGGGATACCAGGCACGACAGACACAGTGCGGGTTCACCACTTAGTGCCGGACATCTCTAGAGATGAGTCAGCCAGGCAGAACAGGCTTTTGTTTCTACCTTTAAAAACACAACCAAGTTAAATGTTGATCGGGGCTCTCTAGCAGTGAGAACAGTGTGCTCATCCTTTGCAACTACAAAATAACCAGCATGAGACGAGGGCTGGGAGCAGCCTGCAGTGTAGGACTACGGCATGCCAGCTTTCATTCAGAGTCCCTTCTACACTGACACGATTGACAGCTGTGAATCCACCACCAATGCATTGCTGATGGCAGCACGGGTGGATGTTATAGTGGAGACGGGGCTCTGGAGCTTTAACTATCAGAGAATCATAGGACTGGAAGGGACCCGGAGAGGTCATCTAGTCCAGTCCCCTGCATTCAGGGCAGGACTAGTATTATCTAGACCATCCCTGACAGGTGTTTGTCTAACCTGCTCTTAAAAATCCCCAAGGATGGAGATTCACAACCGCCCTAGGCAATTTATTCCAGTGCTTCACCACTCTGACAGTTAGGAAGCTTTTCCTAATGTCCAACCTAAACTGCCCTTGCTGCAGTTTAAGCCTGTTGCTTCTTGTCCTATTCCCAGAGGTTAAGAAGAACAATTTTTCTCCCTCCTCCTTGTAACAATCTTTTATGTACTTGAAAACTGTTATGTCCCCTCTCAGTCGTCTCTTTTCCAGACTAAACAAACCCAGTTTTTTCAATCTTCCCTCATAAGGCACGTTTTCTAGACCTTTAATCATTTTTGTTGCTCTTCTCTGGACTTTCTCCAATTTGTCCACATCTTTCCTGAAATGTGGCGCCCAGAACTGGACACAATACTCCAGCTGAGGCCTAATCAGTGCAGAGTAGAGCAGAAGAATTACTTCTCATGTCTTGCTTACAATACAGGGGTTCTCAAACTGGGGGTCGGGACTCCTCAGGGGGTCACGAGGTTATTACATGAGGGGTCGCGAGCTGTCAGCCTCCACCCCAAACCCCGCTTTGCCTCCAGCATTTATAATGGTGTTAAATATATTTTAAAAAGTGTTTTTCATTTATAACGGGTGTCGCACTCAGAGGCTTGGTATGTGAAAGGGGTCACCAGTACAAAAGTTTGAGAACCACTGTGCTAATACATCCCAGAATGATGTTCGCTATTTTTGCAACAGTGTTACGCTGTTGACTCATATTTAGCTTGTGATCCACTATAACCCCCAGATCCCTTTCCGCAGTACTCCTTCCTAGGCAGCCATTTCCCATATTGTATGTGTGCAACTGATTGTTCTTGCCTAAATGGAGTACTTTGCATTTGTCCTTATTGAATTTCATCCTATTTACTTCAGACCATTTCTCCAGTTGATCCAGATCATTTTGAAGTATAATCCTATCCTCCAAGGCACTTGCAACCCCTCCCAGCTTGGTATCATCCGCAAACTTTATAAGGGTACTCTCTATGCCATTATCTAAATCATTGATGAAGATATTGAACAGAACCAGACCCAGAACTGATCCCTGCGGGACCCCACTCGTTATGCCCTACCAGCATGACTGTGAACCACTGATAACTACTCTCTGGGAACGGTTTTCCAACCAGTTATGCACCCACCTTATAGTAGCTCCGTCTAAGTTTCCCTTACTTTGTTTATGAGAAGATCATGCGATACAATATCAAAAGCTTTACTAATGTCAAGATACACCACATCCTACCGCTTCCCCCCATCCACAAGCCTTGTTACCCTGCCAAAGAAATCTATCAGGTTGGTCTGACACGATTTGTTCTTGACAAATCCATGCTGACTGTTACTTATCACCTTAGTATCTTCTAGATGTTTGCAAATTGATTGCTTTATTATTTGCTCCATTATCTTTCTGGGCACTATCATTGCCTTTACCCTTGAGCTCTGTCTACACTACAGCTTCCCCTCTTGCTACAACCAGTAGTGGCTCAGGGCTACTAAGCTAGTACAGGCAGACGTAGCTAGAGAGAAGAGAAAGGCCAGGCTGAGTTTTGGAAGTTTAGATCCTAGAAATTCAGGTTGAGACTTTAAAAGGAATCTATTTGCCCAGTGATCATTCCTAACTGCACTTGGTATTGCTTCTTGCATGACAATCAATCACTCTGGAGTAATGTCCCAGGTTGCTTCATCCTGGCATTTGCAGGGCCCTCCAATTTTCTGCAATGCAGTAAATTCCCCAGTCCCTGCAGAAGACACACAGCCTGTGCCTTGAGTGGCAGCCGCATCCAACACTACAAATTAGACTTGAACTTCGCCGAATACAAGGTCGCTGGGAATGAATAAGCTGGAATGTAATTTGCTAGAAACTAAATACAATCTCCCAGAGCAATTATTACAAATTCTTTGAGAAGAAGCTTGAGTGCCAAATCCTTGTCATTTCCTGGAAAGCTATGAGATCAGGGTCTCCAAAGACATGCAGGATGTGGAGTTTTTTGTTTTATTACAGGCTAATACCTAGCCGTAGTCATGGTCACAGCAACAGTAAAGTGCCAGTTCCTTGACAACGAGATGGAGACAGTGCTATTACACCGCAGCTCCTTGTCTAATAGCGAGGCCAGCCATGCACGTCAAGGGAATCCAGAGCACGTCGGCTGATAAGCCTGCAAAGGGAAAGCAGCAGCACCTTGTGGTAATGAGCAATTTCCTTCTTTAGAGTGTTGCAAAGTGAAGGCAGTGCAGCTGAGAGACAAGGGGACATAGACGCCGATTTCGTGGAAAAATTGGTGGGTGCTCTGCACCCACTGGCAGCTCCCTGCCCCGTCCCCCAGCCCCAGCTCACCTCCGCCTCCGTCTCCTCCCCTGAGCGCACTGCGTGCCCGCTTTTTCGCCCTAGCTCCCAGCGCTTGTGCCGCAAAACAGCTGTTTTGCGCGGCAAGTGCTGGGAGGGAGGGGGGGAGAAGGGAGGATGCGGCACGCTCAGGGGAGGAGGTGGGGCCGGGGATTTGGGAAAGGGGTTGGAATGGGGCGGGGAAAGGGTGGAGTCGGGGCGGGGCCAGGGGTGGGGGGCGCGAGCACCCACCGGCGCCAGGGAAAGTTGGCACCTATGCAAGGGGAAACAGTGGCAAGCTGGATCCCCCAGAAAAGGCTACTGGTGTCTTAGGGATGATTGTTTCTGTAGGTCAGGGAGAGAGCAGAGTGGAGTGGACTTACACTGAAACTCAGTATCTAGCCAAGCACAACCAGAGTCCAAGATTGTTTCAGTCCATCCCATTGTGCCCACTGGCCTCCATTTAAGGGCTCAAAGTCCTTGGCCTTATCCTGAAATCCTTGTTTAAGCAAGTTCCCCTGGACGTCCCTCTCCTGTCAGAGAGAAAGACAGGTCTGCAGTTCAGGCACGGCACTGACACTCAGGAGATGGGGGTTCAGTCCTGACCCCACTGCACACTCTCTGTGTGACCCTGAACGAGCCATTTAGGCCCAGGTTTTTAAATGTGTTTAGGCGTTGCTGCACGCAGTGTTGCAACATCTGATTTAGGAGCTTAAATCTCATTTTCAAAAGGGATTTAGGCACTAAGGAATCTAACTACCATCTGTGTCAATGGGATTTTGCCCCCCAAGTGCCTTCATCCCTTTTGAAAAAGAGATTTAGGCTCCTAAATCAGTTAGAGATTGC
>NW_020664582.1:4525573-4527476 GCF_002925995.2 Terrapene triunguis | reverse complement strand
ATGGAAAGGAAGTATTGCCAAGATTTTTTTTAAACAATCCCTTGAAAATAAGTGTAGGTATGTGAGGCCTCACTTATGCAGATTATATTATTTATACAGCACTGTAAGTGTGCATGCCATTTTGCATCATTCAAATAAGAGAACTCTCACAATTTTATTATGAGTCTCATGGTATTTGGCGTTTTTCTTAAGGCCCCAGCTTCTGGAGGCATGTGATTACACAAGAATCTCAACTTTCATTAAAAAAAAAAGTCAGTTTCTAGCCATCACAGTTGCAGAGAAAAGATGGGGAAAAAAGAAGACCCAGGTGCATCCTAAAGGCTCAGAAAAAAGGCAAATTAAAAATATATATATATTTAATAACATCATGACTTTCCAGGGCTTGATTCACAATTTTTTTATTTTTACATCTGGGGTTGGCAATCCGGATAAAATGAGGCTCCTGCCTTGAATATAAATGTATAGCTCTCTGTAAGTACAGCTGTACGGCACATCTCTAAAACAAAGGGGAATGCAAATGTTGATGAAGGACTGAGATCATTTAGGATTACTCTAAGTAGGTGCATGCTAAACTATGCCCCAGCTGGCGCACATACTGTGAGACGGTTCCTCTGTCAAAGACACAACGTACTATGAACAAAGCAATGTGGCTGGGAAGGAAGGTCATAGGCTCCGTATTGTCATAATCTGTATTTTGATGTTTCACAATAAAATGACGATAATTTTGCAAGGATTTGCTATCAGCAGACAGCACTTTCCATTAGCAACCAGGCCTCGATCTGGATAAAAGTTCAAAAGTGATTAATCATTTCCAATGTCTCCATTGTTGGGTGCCCAATCTGAGACGCCTCACAGGGGCCTGATTTTCAGAGAATTCCAAATGCTCGGCCCCTGAAGTTTAGGCCTATTTGGGGTGTCTTAAATTGGGCACGCAAAAATGAATGCACTTGAAAAACCACCCGGCAGTTTGGAACGTTGAGGTTCTAATGGTTTTCTGCATGCCCTGCCCTCGGAGATGAGGGCGTGCCGCAGCTCCCAGAATCACACCCACTGGGTGTGGTGGACAGCCAGCACTTCTTTGACGGGGTTCACATACACAAGACACCAAAGGAAGCCGCAGTGTAATTTGCTGAATGATAGCAAAATTCACAAAATTATGGCAAATTCAATGATACCAAAAGAATCCCCAGGCTGCGAAAAGTCCTTCCCACCTTTGTCTGTTCCACCACAAACATTCACCCCCCGAAGACCAGGAGCTAGGTGAAGCCCTCCCAGACACCTGTGCCAACCAGCAAGGATGGGTGCGCCTTGCTCTCACCAGCACTATCAGCTTTTCTCTCAGGCCTTTGATGTCGTCTTTGAGTTTCTGCTCTTTCAGCCTCCACTCTGCTTTGTGCACCTCTCGGCTCAGGTCCCGCTCTGGCCCGGGCGAGTGACGGTTTGCTTCCAGTAGCAAAGCTCGCAGCTCATTCAGGCTCCTGAGGGAGGGATGGGGAGAACCTCACAAAGGGGAACGTTTATTCGGTTGTCTTTTGGGCACAGCACACGTGTGCGTGCGTGCGTGTGTGCGCGCGTGTGTGCGCGTGCGTGTGTCCGATATTGCAACTTCTCTCAGCTTTGAAAGAGGACATCTAACAAGGTGTGGTCTGAGAGAGGGGGCCAAACCGCGAACCTTGGGTCCAAACCCCCCTCAAACGTTGGGAACATTCACCTCAGGACTCAGCTCACCTTTGCAGCTGGATTCCACCAGTAGGACAGAATTTCAAAAGAGCTGAACTTCCAATATGCTGATTTTTTTTTTTTTAATTTGGCCACTAATTTCAGTGCCTCATTGGGAGCTGAGCTGTGTCTTGAAAACCTGGGATCGTGGTAGGAGCTGAGTGCTCTTGATAATTCAGCCATT
>NW_020664582.1:4445581-4525563 GCF_002925995.2 Terrapene triunguis | reverse complement strand
ACACACACACACACACACACACACACACACACACACACACAAAATGCCCACTAACTCTTTCCCATCATTCTCCCGTAGAATCAAAGCAAAGTCAGTGAATTTAAAACTCTAGCAGGCACAATAAGGAACACAACTGGCACCAATGTCCTTTGGTCTTCATATTTTGCCAATCAGATTTATATCCTTCTCAGAGGGAAATCAAAGAGGTGATTTTTAAAAAGGCACTTAGACAGCTGAGCACAGAGGTGGGTACAGCTGGCATTATCTTAATGGAAGGCCCAAATTCCACAATTGATCAAAGTAGGGCCCAGTTTCCACTTTCATGCAACAATGTTGGAGTTCAGTGTATGCAAAAAGGGATCATTAGGAATGGGCTCAACCTGCAAACTCTGGATCCAGGTGTCAAACACCCCAAAGCTCAGGGATAGGAGGGGCGATCTGGAGTTTTGGTTTGGACCATCTCTGATAAGAAGTCATTTTCAGCATTTTCATCAGTGACTAGGGATTTTGGGTATGTCAGTTTTTGAGGCCTCAGCATGAGACACCTTAAAGAACTGTGACTATCAGAGAACAGGTTCTCAGCACCTTCTGAAAATTAGGCTCCTCCAAGGGATGTCAAGTT
Source organism: Terrapene triunguis (assembly GCF_002925995.2). Classification (NCBI taxonomy): domain Eukaryota; kingdom Metazoa; phylum Chordata; order Testudines; family Emydidae; genus Terrapene; species Terrapene triunguis. The sequence goes on along the minus strand of NW_020664582.1, from coordinate 4,524,941 downwards.
GGATACCCCAAAATTGCAAGTCCCTGAAGTAAAGGCTGGCCCGAGGAGTCTTTTGAACTCCTTCTGTGTGTCTTGCCTTTTGGTTTCTCTCTAAGCTGGCATCAGAATACATACTGTGATTTACCATGACTCAACACATGCTACAGTTCCGGGTAATACTGCAGCACATGCTTAAGTGCTTTTCCGAACTGCAGTCTCAGTGCTTTTAAGCTTTCAGACTTATTTTTATCAAATGGAAATTTTAGTCCAACTAACAACTCACTTACCTTGGAGCAATGTAGACCCACCTAGGACCTTTCACTTATATAGGGGGATGTGTGGAGGCCACGTTTATAAAAGAACAGCATGGCACAGAAGCACTAATGGCTCTGATATTAACGTCATCATGACAAATCTTGTTGCAACCCGTAGCAAGGGAGCGGAGACTGTTTTAAAACGACAGCAGCTCTAGGAGAACATCAGTGGCATCAAACCAAACAAAGCTCGACTCCCGTATGAAGGGCAACAACAACAGTCAAGGCTCAAAGATGAGCTGCAGGTGTCTGTGCACTCGGCCGGCTTGGCGCGATGTTACTGGTTTTGCTCCAATCACACCTATGGCTTGCTCTCCCAAAGCATTGGCCACTGTGGATTGGAATCCAGTCACTTGGCTTTTTTCCTCTTTCCTCAGGGGATGCCACATTCTACCTGTCTAGGGGCCATTTTAGTGTATGCACGCTATTGTCCTCTGACTACTTAACTACCATCACTAGACTCCTGGCCGTAAGGGACAATTGCACTGATTAGTTATAGCCACGGCCTCGATACAGCAAAGCATCTGAGCACTGCTTAACTTTAAGCACTTTTAAGTTCCATTGGCTTCGCCCAGTGAGTGGATTGTGGTCACTGACTTCACAGAAGTAGGAGCAGGTTCTGAGGATGCAAGACTTGCCTCTGGTGTGACTCTCAGTGACAAAAGCCATCTCACTGCAACTTACCAAAACCCACGAAGCACCTGTTTGAATGCACGAGAAAGCAGGAGTCTGTATAGTCACAAGATACATTTGTTTATTTTAAATATTTGAATAATTCATGTTATGTTAACTTAACCAAGATATTTTTAAAAAAACAGAATTTACCCTCTGTCAGTGACAGTCTCTTGCTTTTGTCCAGGCATTCATTCCAGCAGCAAGCTGCATTTTCTTGGCCTTAATTTGCATCAGAGTGTCAATATGATTGCTTTCTCTCTGACTGTTAGTTCTTTCAAGACACGTTAGGCCCAGTCGAATGCCTAATAAAGTCAATGGCTGTCTTCCCATTGACTTTAATGGGTTCTGGATTGGACCTTCGGTTCTCTCTTTTTATTTACTCTTCTTAGGACTGGACGTAGACAGAAACTCTTTTCTATGACACTGGGGTTTTCTACTAAAGAACTCCCTGTGTATTTTCCCTGAGTGCAGCTATCCTGGGGCCTTAGCTCTGTAGCTTTCCATGCCATGCCTTTTGGAATTGCCTCCTTTGTATTTAGAATCCATGCCTAGCTAGGAGAGAGATGTACGTTGGAGAACCCTTCAAATACCATTATTAATGCTTAAGATTCTTCCTTCTCTTTTTGTTTCTTTCCCTCCTTTCACACCCAATACACATGCTATTTTACTAGCATTAAGCTTCAACCTAACAAACACACATGCAGCTGCTGAACTTTACTACCATGCAACTGATGGGACTACTCAGGGCAGTAATATTAAGCACATAGTAAATGTTTGCAGGATTGGGGCCTTAATTTGGAGCAGTGGGGTCCCTTCCAAATGCCTATTCTCAAGCAAACAATGTATATTCCAAGACTTGCGTTTGGTTGTCTGTATCCCACTGGGACAGGAACTCTCTCTTGCTTTGAATATTCTTTTTATCTAGCTTCTGGCGCAAAGTGTAAGTACGGGCAGAGGATCCAAACACGCAGAGGCTGTGCAGTGATTTTCCTATCATCTAGCACAAGTGGTGTGAATAAGTCACAGACCGACTCTTTGTCCTTATGTCATCTCATAAAGATGGAAGGGTACCTACCATGTGACAGACAGCAGGGCATCAGAACAACAAGGCTGGTGGGCTAGAGAAACATATAGTAAGCTCAGAAGAAACAGATCCCTCCATGGTTATGATAGTTACTGCCTGTCCTCCAATCAGCACTAAGATGTGGATGAATCACCTTGAAGTCAGGCATTTCATCAGGTGTGACTAGTGCCTTGATTGGCAGATTTCCCTTCTCCCCTCCGCCCCCCATTGTGAGACCATTCCCATCAGCTGTTCCATTATAACCTTCTCTTATAAACACCCTGCCAGACAGGGACTTATCAATGCCCCCGTCAGTGATGAGGAAATTGAAAGACAGAAATCAAGTGCTCTTTCCCAACTTCATACAGCAGGTCGGTGGCAGAGCCAGGATAGACCCATCATGTCCCAACTACCAGTTTCCTGGCTTAACCACATAGCAGCCTTCCTCCCTTATGGCTCCCATTGACTTCCACTGAATGAAGGATGACCTCAGGTGAAGTCCTAGGTCAGGCTATATCCTAATCTCATACCGGTTCTGTCTTTGCCTTTCTACCCTGACTGTTCAGCCCTTCTGTAATGGCGACACCTGTGCGAAGCACATGAACCGCCTCCGCATTAGCTACTCCTGGCTGCCAGCAAGCACCTTCTAGTCCAACTCCCCACGCAGAATGGTCTCCTTACAAGTGCCCTCACTTCCATGAGCAGGGAGACGACAGGCTCCTTTACCCAGAGCAGGCAATGCCTAATCCTCCTCCCCCATCATGGGCCCACCCAGTAATGTGATAGGATTGCTCAGAAAAAACAATGAAAGATATGGATAAAAGATCCAAAAAAAATAATCAGATGGCTTTAAAGCCAAGAAGCCCAAGCAAATTATACTACAGGGCAAAATTCAGGTTAGCCCTATGAGGAATAATAGGGACAAAACAACATAAACAGAAGAGCCCAAACCCATACATTGGCATGCTGAGAAGGATGCAGAGCCTCCATGGACTGCAGTTTGTTCTCTAAGACAAGCACTTTTTCCTGCAATCTTTGGATCTCCTGTTTACTCTGGGCTTCTGTTTTCTGTAGTGTCTCATAGTCCAACATCTTCTTCTCAGCCAGAGAAATCTGCTCTTTCAAGAAAGCTATTGCTTGAGCCTGATCTTTATATTCACTGTGTAGCTTCTCCAGTTCGTGCACTCTCAGTTCAGCACCTCGGCACTTCTCCTTCATGTCCTGAAGTTCTATAAGGTGCTGGTTTGTTTTGGTTTCCAGTTGCGTTTTCCAGTTGTTGTTGCTTTCTTCCACTTCGTCACTGGTCTCCTGCAGCTTCAGCTTCAGACTTTCTTTCTCCTTTATGTGAACCGCAGTCTCGATATCGTGCTTAGCTTTAAGGTTCTCCAATTCAAGTTGGTGCTCCATCTTTATGCTCTCTACCACGGCCTTCAGTTCTACTATCTCCTTGTGTTGGGTGTCAGGGCCTGTGTTCAGGGTGGCTTTGAGGTCTTCCAGAGATTTCTGATGGTCAGATGCCAAGGTGTCCAGCTTGGACTTCCAATTGTCCATCAGCCCCATGTTCTCATTGGTGGCTTGTTGAACTTTGTGTTTCAGGTCAACGATTTCCTGGGAATATTTTTCATTGACGGCTTTCAGCTTCTCTATCTCCTGCTGGTGCTTCTTCAGGGTCTTTTCATGCTTCTCCTTTAACTGGCTGCTCTCTTTTTGGTGCTCCTTGCTGGCAGACAGCAGCTGGTCTCGCAGGCGAAGCGCCTCTGACGGCAGACCAAGATTGTGCTCAGGGGTCTCTGCCTGGTGAGAGTTCCTTAGGCACTGTCTCAGCTCCTCCACCTCACAGCGCCTGACACTCAACTCTTCCTCCAGCTGAAGGATTCTAGACTTCTCTGCTACCGTAGTTAACTGAAACAATAAAAAAAAAAAAAAAAAAGACACAAAGTAAGTTCTCACCTTTCCTTGCTGTCTGCTTCTCTTTAGTAGACGTGTTCCAGGGACAGTCAAATCCCAAGCACATTAGCCAAAGTTTAAAAAGAAAAACATCATCCTCAATCCGATTACAGTTTTTGCACCAGGGTAATTAACAATACTTTCTTGCTGATTTTTAATGCATGCGTCCAATTTGAACCGTTGGTCTGCGTCAGAAACAACAGGTCTCTTTGAAACAACTGCCGTAATATTAGCTACTAAAAGGTTACAGGGGTTTATTCAAAATAATGTCCTGAAATCTCATCCTATTTCTGAACGGGGCTGCTTGCCAGGTGATGCATAGAAAATGCTACTGTACACTCAGGAATACAGTAGATATTAAAATCAGGATTGTACACATCATGAACGGTTCCTTTTATTGCTCAGCTCTTCAGAGCCTCTGGCACCTTCACGACTTTATGGTTTACCCTGGTGTAAAAGGAAAAGGAATTTTACACATGGAGTCTGGTTAGAATTTATTAGCAAAGTAAAAATAAGGTTGAATGCTAGAAGATGTAAGATAATAAACTGCCGGCCATGGGTTACACTGCATGGCAGGTTTTTGAGTAGCTTCTTAGCTTTCTGAGTTTAATCTTTCTGGCCTGAGTTGACTGCTGATCACGTGGAGGTCTTGGGTTGCGTGGGCACCTTTGGGTACAGAACAACAGACCTGATAAGAGGAAATGTAAAAACAAACAAACAAGCAGATCTACAACATTTACTCCTTTAGCACCGAAACAGAACCGATCCATTCTGACATTTTTCAAAGCTGCCTAAGGGATCTGGATGCCTGACTCCCGCTCATTTTTAATGGAAATTGGGTGCTCAAATCCCTTTCACCAGTTTGGAAGACTCCAGCCTGGCCTTTTGGGTGATCTCTACAGATTCACAACAGACAAGTTAATGTAAGGGCCCTCAGGCTCCCACGCAGCCCTCACACCCTGGCCGCTACTAGGCAGCCCCCCCCCAAACTCCTGGACGTGAGGGACTAGAAGAACTCTGACTTCTCCCGGAGGCCCCACCCATGAGGATCATGACTGGAGATGATGATCAGCCCCACCGATTGGCCCAACCATACTATTTAAGCCAGAAGGCGGCACAGGGAAGTTGTTTGAGTAACTGGGAGATCTCCTGACTGGCAGCTGCACTGGATCGGACTTATGCTTGATCCCCCATTTCTGATTCCTCCTCTGACCTCTGGCTTGGTTCCTGATCCCAGCTCTGACCCCTGGCTTGGACTCTGGCTCTGACCACTAGGCCCTGCTCTGACCACATCACAGTCCTGACAGTCTGCTTGTCTTTTTTAAAATCAACTGCTCTCCCCACCACGTCACACCTTCATGAAAAACCTTTTCCTCACCCGCCCCGAACAAGGCTCCTTAAAGCCCTGATGTATTGCTCCTCTTGACAGCCTTTCTTGCATTCACTGCAACAGCCTAACTAACCCAAGTGACCAGACCTGTAGTCTAAGACTTTGGAGCAGTTCCATTCAGACTCTTCACCCTTATCTTCGATCTCAAATTACAGCACCCACAATAGGAGGAAGGACATTTGCAACATTGATTGTCACACTGTTATTTCCTACTGTAGCTCAAAAGGACCTCCGGAAGCAAAATGAACCGTGCAAGGTTTAATTGTTGTTATTTATTTGGTGGTGTTAATCGAATGGTGAGTTGTGAAGAGCTCATGTCAAATGGCGTCATGGGGTTGAGAAGCAAACTCAAGTCAGAGAAATGAGTCACCACACAAGAAGCAAAGGCAAAATCAAATGGTGCTACTATTTCCAGAAAGGGAGTGCAAATAAAGTAAACAACAAAACAAAAACCATGGATGCCCAAACTCAAACCAAACAACAAAATCCAAAACAAGGCATTGTTGGCATCAATGCAGCTGACAAGCACACTGGTTTGCAGGCAGGGCAAGTGGGGTTGGGATTACCCTGGTGTCCTCTAATTCTCTGAGGAGTTTTTCAGCCTGTGCCTTCTCAAACAGCAGGCTCTGCTCGAGCTCCCGTATTCGGGCATGCTCCAACTGCGTCTGAGTCTGGTCACACATAGGGAAGAAAAAACAACAACGACAACAGGGGAGAGAGCAGAAAACAGAGAGAAAAGGCTGCAACATCATGTTCCATGTACAACACAAGGAAAGGCAGTTCACAACGGGAGGAGAATAAACGTCTGAACAGGCAGGAAAATTCATCCAAACAGAAATAGGTTACTAAGGGATTTTACATGGTCCTCAGGGTGGCTATTTAAGACACAGTGGACTCCTCTTATAGGGCCCATTTTAGCAAAGCATCCCTATTCACGAAGGGGGCTTAAGTCCCACTAAAGGGGATGAGACTTAAGCAGGTGCTTATGTGCTTTCCTGAATGGGGGCCATAGTGAGAACACTTCGGAACAGAAGAAATCCACCCCAGCGCAGTGCGCATCCGTACAAGGTCTATGCACCAATTCAAGACCATTCACTGTAGGCCTTGTGCTCACTCTTAGCAATGTGGGCAGTTGGAGGCTGCCTACTGGCAGAGTTGCACACTGCAGTGCACAGAAAATTACCGGGACTCTCATTCGCCTTTTGCAAGAAAGAGAGAGTTTGAACTATGACGTAGTTGACGACAAGCCGTACACGGCGTAGTGACAATACCAGAAAATATACCTCATGTAAAGCAATGGAGGAAATTTAAGTAGAAAACAATTGTATAACTGAATGCTTTGCATTTGTACAGCATCTATAGCTAAGGATTTCAAAGTGATTTTCAAATTTTGAGTCTCACAACCCCTCCCCTCCCCCGTGTCTCAGTTTACTTGGGTAAACTGAGGCACAGAGAGGTTAAGTTATTTGCCCAAGTTCTCATAGACTCATAGACTTTAAGGTCAGAAGGGACCATTATGATCATCTAGTCTGACCTCCCGCATGATGCAGGCCACAAAAGCTGACCCACCCACTCCTGGAATAATTCTCTCCCTTGACTCAGCTGTTGAAGTCCCCAAATCATGATTTAAAGACTTCAAGTCTCAGAGAATCCTCCAGCAAGCGACCCCTGCCCCATGCTGCGGAGGAAGGCGAAAAATCTCCAGGGCCTCTGCCAATCTACCCTGGAGGAAAATTCCTTCCCGACCCCAAATATGGCGATCAGCTGAACCCCGAGCATGCGGGCAAGATTCTCCAGCCAGACCCTCCGGAAAAAAGTTCTCTGTAGTAACTTTTAATATCCCATCATTGACCATTGTTACTAATTACCAGCGATGGCACGATATTGACCTATTGACTAAACTCACGTTATCCCATCAAAACATCCCCTCCATAAACTTATCAAGCTTAATCTTAAAGCCAGAGAGGTCTTTCGCCCCCACTGTTTCCCTCGGAAGACTGTTCAGTGGGTGAGCCAGGATTAGAACCCAGAAGTCTTGACTCAATGTCCCTTGCCCTAACAACTAGATAACACTCCTCTATCGGTAGCAAAATTATTATTTAAGCACATCAGTGTCGGTCACCGATATCATGTAAATTCCCTGTGAAGAAGGGTTGGCGGAAAATCAACAGGCAAACTTCGGCTTTCACATTTTTAACTTTCAAAACTATTTTCTACTGAATACAAAGTTGATCCACCAAGACCACAGCGTGACAAGGACTATAAGGTTACTTAAGTTGTTCTAGGCAATTTTCTGTCCTTCACTTGCCACTTCATTATTTCCTCCCCCCATTCCCAAGCCTGAATTCATTCGCATTTTTTTTTCTTTACAACCTGATCTGAGATGGAAAAGAATGAATGAGCTTTGGCTCCTTTTCTGTGAATGGAGGAAGTTTACGTTTGCACCAACCTGTATTTTCTTTTAAAGTCTGGAAAATATTATTAAATATCAGATCAAATATGGTGAAAATCAAGACTGCCAGGTACATGCAATATTATCATAGCCATGTTGGCCCCAGGATATGAGAAAGACAAAGGTGGATCAGGTAATATCTTTATTTGGACCAACTTCTGCTGGTGAAAGAGACAAGCTTTCCAGCTCCACAGAGCGCTTCTTCAGGTCTGGGAAAGGTAATCAGAGTGTCACAGCTAAATACAAGGTGGAACCAATTATTAAGTATAAGGAGTTAACACGTTGCAAGAAACCGTTCAAAATGAAGCAGGCAATTAGAGCCTCTGCAGTCAGAGGACAGATGAGAGCTAGTGGGTTACAGATTATTGTAATGAGACATGAAACCAGTGTCTCTGTTCAGTCCATGATTTTTGGTGTCTAGCAGAGTTATGAATTTAAGCTCGTAGGCTCATCTTTTGAAGGTGTTGTGCAGGTTTCTCTTAAGGACGAGGCCTGAGAGGTCAGCTATGGAGTGACTGTTCACCCCCAGGTGATAGGGTGTTTTTGTCTTATTACTTTTCTGTGTGAGTTCATTCAAGACTAGTAATTGTCTAGTTTACTGGGGCATTCAATGCACTGGATGAGGTTTTCCACAGGTTGTAATAGGCATGTGTAGGACCAATCGATTGTGAAAGGTGTGCTGTGGGGGGTATATTCAGGACACTTCAAGTTTTATCAGTCCTATTTGACCCCAGGTGGAGAAGACAAACAACGTCTCTTAAAAGAGGTCTCCAAGCATTGTCAGGCTTGCCAAAGAACCTTAGTTGAAGCACAGACATGAGCTGGATATTTGTAAAGGAAAAGGGAGAAACGTTGACTGGCTTTTCCCCCCAAATCTCCACATAGCTCAAAGATGCTCTTCCTAAGAGCTGGACCAGGTTCTGATTTCACTTACAGTGCCGTTAATCCTGAATTATTCCATTAACTTCAATGGCTTTAGTACGCATTTACAACAATAACAGCTAGTCTTTGACTGAACCTTCAGCTATATGGACTCACAAAATTATCTCAACTAGCAGTTCAGAATCTTTTTAATGGTAGTAATTTCCCACCCACTTTTGTTCTCCAAGGGGTCAGGTATAAGAGCTCCAAAGGCGGGATCTTTTACTGATCCATTTCAAAACTAATCCAGGAATCTCGCAAGATACCTGACACTGATACTTCTGTTTCTGGTTCAACTAGAAATGCCACAGAGCAGCTTCCCTTAGTATTCCAGTCATCCTGCTGTTAGCCAAAACCCTGGAAGACCAGAGGCATACGGAAATGAAAAACAGAGGAGAAGTTAAATGAATGTTTCCAGACCTCAAATATGTTTTTTTTCAACATGAAGATGAACTCACATATCATCTTTTACTTTATACAAACTCTTTCATCCAGCCCTAATTAGACCAGACCAAATTCTGAGATCCACTCAGCCCCAAAATTTGAGGGAATTCAGATCCAAACTTTATGGCTCAGGTCCAATTTTAACCCTAATTACTACCCACACATTATGAACTATACAAATAGCTAATTTCTCACTAAAATGCATGAGGTATCTCATGAATTCCAGCAGATGATCGCAACAGTGTCTCCTAAGGATTTTAAGGTTTCCTATTACAAGATCATCTATTATAAATAGGCTTTAGCTCTTTCTTGCATTTGCCTCCCATTTTCTAAAGGCTAAAGGCTATAGCAACATAATGCTGCCTAGAGATGGGCCTGGAGCTAGGTCACACTGTGTTCTGTGAGATGTTTTGAGCCAAGCTTCACAGCTCCTCCCTACATCCATCAGGGAACTCAAATCACAGATCCAAATATCTCCAAATTTTAGAGAATTCCAAATCTGAACATGAGCTTTGTGGCTCGCTCCTGTCTTTATGCCTACTAATATTTGGGCAGAGCCCTCTAGACTCCACTGAAATACACTGGGTTAGAGTTCTGGAGGAACAAAATGGGAAGATGATCAATTGAGAGCATCTTTCTTCTCTTCAAAAATGATTAAAAGTCTAGAAAACATGACCTATGAGGGAAGATTGAAAAAATTGGGTTTGTTTAGTCTGGAGAAGAGAAGACTGAGAGGGGCATGATAACAGTTTTCAAGTACATAAAAGGGTGTTACAAGGAAGAGGTCCTTAATCACTGAGGATAGGACAAGAGGCAATGGGCTTAAATTGCAGCAAGAGTGGCTTAGGTTGGACATTAGGAAAAACTTTCTACGTGTCAGGGTCATTAAGCACTGGAATAAATTGCTCAGGGAGGTTGTGGAATCTCTATCATTGGAGATTTTTAAGAGCAGGTTAGACAAACATCTGTCAGGGATGGTCTGGATAACACTTTGTCCTGCCATGAGTGCAGGAGACTGGACTAGATGACCTCTCGAGGTCCCTTCCAATCCTATTATTCTATGATTCTTCAGTGGGGATACTGGCATGCACCGTATGACAATCTGATTTATAGTATTCCTATACTCTACACACACTGTACTTGCTATTGTTTATTGCTTATGACGACATCAGCCTTCTCATCCCTAGGATCACTACAGAAGCATATAAATGGAGAAAATCTAATCAAATTGTTGTGCAGGTCCCTGTCCTCCCAGTATAAATGAGATCTAGCTAGACAGCCCTGCAGCTTTTATAGCTGCTAAAATTGCAGTCACAGACTACAGGTGGCCAAAAGAACATCTCTAACCTGCACAGAGCTGCCCTTGGTCTTGTCACCCTCCTTGATAAAGCACTTGTTGTGCTAGGCCCCTCCTGCCCAAATAAAGCAGCTGATCTTGCTCACATCCTTGACTAAAAGCCCAGTCACTGGATCGTCCAGTTGAATGAATGTTCAGGAAAGTGCCATGCTTGCTTGTTTGCAGTATGTGGATGCAGCAATCCTCTCACAAAGGGATGCGCTGGAAGGTCACCTCTGTGTAGAACGTGGCTGGCTGCGAGCACACCACTCTGTTTTATAAAATGACCTACGCAGACGCCATCGGCGACGTCTACATCACTGAGTGTCTCAGCATTTGGGGTGGGTCGGGCTCTATTTAAAAACCTAACACTGCTGTTATGTTCACCCCATAGGCACTGAGTCTAGTGCTTCTGCCTGCTTGGGCAGCACAGACTCTGAGTTCAGGAGTAATTTCAAGTTACTTCCTCCCCAACCCCAGAGAACCAAGACACCATTAAGATGATGCTCTTGGGCTCTGTGGGGAGGTAATGGCATTTTGCAACCTTAGAGTCTCCCGTTGCTTGATTGTACAATGTGGAAGGACCTGGAAACGACCTTTTAATGAAGAATGAAAGCTGGAACTTCCTGAAGGACAAATGTTGCAATCACAGCTCCCCAAAGACAGTCAGCAGGGCAAAGGATGTAGGAAGGTTGGGGTGGGGCAACTGACAATGGGTTACTGGGCTTTTTGCCTCTAGGGCTGTGTCTACACTGACATTGAAAAAATCGAGGCTGGCCCATGCCAGCTGACCTGGGCTCGCAGGCTAGAGCTAAGGGGCTGTTTAACCGCAGTGTAGACATTCAGGCTGGGGCTGGAGCCTGGACTCTAGGACCCTGCAAGGTGGGAGGATCCCAGAGCTTGGGCTGCAGCCCCAGCCTGAACATTTACATTGGAATTCAACAGCCCTGTGAATCTGAGCCCCGCAGATACCCCAGTTGGCTAGTTCAAAGCTGAACAAAGATGGTAATGACTGAAAGTAGTAACCACTGGATGGCTCTAGGGTGGCTTTACATGAAACGAGCTAGTGTGTTTCACTAGGGAACACATGTTCACCGAACAAAAAGGCCCTCTGGCTAGAATGTTCAAAAGCCCCTACAGTGATCAAGGAGCACAAGTCCTTTTGACTTTCAATGGGGCTTTTGTTTAAGTCATTTAGGTGCTTTTGAAAATCTCAACCACCATCACATTCAATCCCTTAGGGTCTGTCTTCACTGCAGAGTTCTTAACTCAGATGATCAGCACCTCTTAGTTCGGGTGCGAGCAGCCCCACTGCAAAGCCTTTGCCCTCACTGGCACTGCACACCACACGTCACTAGGACTTCTGGGGGCACATCCCACAGTTCTTTGTGCCACTCCCTGATTCTGTCCCAGTGAATTGTGGGAGAACCCATCTGTCCTTCTGGGCACACAGGGGACTTGTGGGAAGGCAGTGGTAGATGAATAGCACTTGAGTGGTTTAGTTTGCGTCCTCACTGCAAAGAGGGTGGGTTACCAGCCTGAGTGAAAACCTCATTCGGACTGTAGCCTATCGCCCAGCTAGCCTGGGCTGACAGCACTAAACTTGGGTGAGAGGGTCTGATGTGTAAATGATGGGGTGGAAGGTTAGGAGCAACACTTGAGTAAGATCCCAAGTTAACTCCACAGTGAAGACCCATCCCAAGGGGTCACTCTCAGGAGAGAGACCAAAGACTGAGTAAACCGTAGCGAATGAATTACCCTGTTGCTCCGAGAGGTGATTTCCGCCAGGCACAGATGGAGAAGCTCGACACTGATAAGGAGCTCCACACAGGGGTATGTGTGTGTAAAAGATAAAAACCACATCCGGTACAACCAGCAAGCTTGGTTTTATTTTTCTTACTCGCAATTGCTTCATCTGCAGAATAACCCAGCCGCACATCATGTAATAATGTCCAGGAACCGAATATCACTGAGGCACTTGGCCCTGGACAGCCTGTCATCCTGTGAAAATGAAACACACCCCTGTTCCATTGCAATTATCCCCTGGCTGGTTTTAAACCCAGAGCTGAGGAGTTCTGTAGGCACGGCTCACTGCACTAGAAAAGCTTTGGCGAAGCTCTCCTCACAGGATCCATCTGCACCTTTCCAATCCCCCATTCTGCTGCTCTGCCATCTCCTCCCAATAAAAAGCAGAGATTTATTCTTAAGGGTGGTCAAAGCAATTCTGTGTCTCTAATGTCCAGAAAAACACACCGCACCCCAAGAGCCGCCTCGTTCAAGGCTTTGCCTTCTCAGCCAGGTTCTGGCCTCGTATCGATTTACTGCTCAACTACTGATTGCTGAAGCAGCTCCCTCGACATGCCTGGCTGACTTAACTAGCCTAATGCTAGAGCCCAGGGAAAGGGGAAGGGGAGATTTTGGACACTGCTTTGCCTTTCCGCAAAGGAACCTTGCCTTTTTGAAAGATCACTCTTCCTTACTCCTCCTGCAAGGGAAACCTTGCCTGACCTGGAACCTGAGACAGAAGGTCATCTCCCAATGCTGATCGCTTTTGTACAAAGCTGGCTGCAGTGCCGTTGTGCAGAAAAACCCCTACGCCTTCCAAAAAAGGGCACTGCAACGTCAAACCACAACTGCCTGTGCTTGTGAGAGGAGGACTCCACCGAAAAGTCCTGGAGGATGAAGGCTTAGATCGGAATGTGTGGTGTTGTACCCAGATACAGCTGGGATACAGCTGCTCTCCCACTGGATATGGATCATATACCTTACTGAAGCTGCTAGTAATGAGAGACAGGCCAGGGACAGTGGTTGAGCAGTGGGAAAAGGTATGTTAGAATGCATTAACACACACAATTTAATTAACCTGGACGTTTAATATGACTTAGGACAAAGTCAGGTTTAAAAACCATGCAAGCCGGTCATGGTTAATCCTAAGTGGATTTCTAGGAATAACAATGACCAGCTAACACCTTGTGGGAAATTTTTCACAATTCACTATCAATGCCTTGCTGTAATAAGTAATGAATCAGCCCTACACAGCAATTACTAACACATCCTGGTCACAGAGCTGGGCAAAAGGCAGCAGAAATTGTTAAAGGAAAGTTTCAAATGCAATTGCAGACAATACATTACAGTGAGTGTGCTGCAAATTACCTCCAGATCTCCCTTGGTAATGGATTCTTCCTCCACTCGGAACTGCAAGTCCTCCACTTTCCTGTGGGGGTGAGGGGAGAAAAGCCAAAATCAGTAATGCCAGGATTAAAATTGTATCACTAAGTAGCTGCCACAAAAGGCCCCTGCAAAACAAAAGGACAAGAGGAGTGGGATATGGATAAATCATATACGCAAACAACTCAGCAGAAGCTAAGCACTCCCTGTGGAAGGCAGTTAATTAGCATAATTAATGCAAAGCAGATACTCCTCTTTCTGCAATGTGCCGTACCACACTCCTCCAGTGAGCATGGCTGCTGTACAGCTCCATATGGATACTGGAGATACTGGAGGAGTTGGCTTTGACTTTAATCCATTGGCATCATAGGACTGAGCAAGGTTTCTCTGCCAGCTATTCACTTCGCAGGCAAGCATTGGGAAACGGCAGTGCCAAGGGCCGAAGGGTTCATTGCTGGATATTCACAGACAATCAGGGCTTTTCCCTTCAAGGGTGACTATGGGCAGTTTTCACGTCCCCATGTTGTGGGAATGATGAACCAGGCTGGCAGAAAAAAATCTTCACAAGAGACTAATGCTGTACAGGCATCCATCTCTCTCTCTCTCTCTCTCTCACACACACACACACACACACACACACACACACACAACTCCACTACAAAAATAAAACCCACTAATGATACAATTGCAATTCAATCTTCTTGGTAAATTCAACCTTCTTTGTTCTTTTATCAGATTTTTTTTAAATAATAAACTTGTGCAGTGGATGTTGCCGTGGGAACCAGATGTAAGGACTCGGTGATTCTCCGTCCTGGATAAAAATAGCTCTGTCTGTATATATCAAACTTTAAAAACAAGCTTCCTTGTCTAAACCTCTTCTAATTAGAGAAGGCATCTGTTCTTGCTTAGGCAAGAACTCAGCTGTCTCAGGTTAAACAATCTCTTGCTTCTTGTAGCGTGGAAAGGGAGCTGGGAAAGAGTGGGAGTCCTGTGCATGAAGGAACATCTTCAGACGGGACATCTTTCAAATAAAAAGGGAGAGTGAGTCACTATTTTCCTTTTAACTACCAAACACACAGCCCAGGGAAACATCTTTATACTCCCACCATCAGCAGGAGGCTTTTTGTAAATGGAGTCCTTGGATCATTTGGCCAACTAGAGCAGACCTTCTTTCTCAGCGCAGTCTCAGCAACACAAGTCTCATATGCTAGCACATGTACACGGAAGTTGCTGTCTGAAGGATCTGAGATTTGGGGGAAAGCACATGTGACAGGGCACAGGGACAGGGACAGTACCTGGTGCTTGGTAAACAAAGGTTTAACTCCAACTCAGCTTTCCCCTCCCTTCCCACAGATGCCTTTAAGATTATCACCTTGCAAAGCAGGGTGGGGCAGGAAATGTCTTTGTGGAAGGTGGGATCCCATAACTAGAGTTCTAGGACTGGGATGAGCCCCAGGCTGGGAGTGTTTCTCTTTCCTCTCTGATGACAGAATAAGAAAAATGCCAAAAATATGTCAAGTATCGGGAGTAGCCATGTTAGTCTGTATCCACAAAAACAACAAGGAGTCCGGTGGCACCTTAAAGACTAACAGATTTATTTGGGCATAAGCTTTCGTGGGTAAAAAAACCTCACTTCTTCAGATGCTTATGCCCAAATAAATCTGTTAGTCTTTAAGATGCCACCGGACTCCTTGTTGTTTTTTTGCAAAAAATATGTTAACCCTGATATTTCAGAGGAAGGTTTTGCTGACTGCCCGATTTGTTTAAAAATGCTTCAATCCCACCACCTTAAAGCATCAGTTGGAGCACACTCAGTGCCATAAATGACTATGGTCACTGTCAGGGCACAATCCAGAAGCGATTTGTGATTCATTCTCCTTTCGGCTGTTCTCTCTCTGCGAGGGTAATCCAGCCTCGCTGCCCCCAAAGGCTTCAGCTTGTAATGGTTTGTCTCCAAACACACACCGGAGAAGACAAAGATGCTGGCAACATAATACAGCATCCTGCTGTATCCCTCTGTGCTTCCAAGGGGACAGCCAGCTCAGGTCGCCCCTGCAGTAGACGGCTCTCAAAGCCCTGCAGTATCGAGTGGCTATTAGAAATATTGGCAGAGTCTTACCCCTTGTCTCTTGCCAAGCTCAAGGAACTAGAAGTCACATGCTGCTAATTCTCAGACACTGACAGGACCCTGCAGCACCAGAAGATTTGCCGTTTCCACATAACTCTGCAAGGAAACCTGTCTGTGCACTCCTTAGCACATCATCTCGGTGCAGTACCATGGACAGCCTCATCATCACCAGCCATCTAGAGGAAGACACCCCGTTCCCAATACTGACCTACTGAAAATAAGACATGGTCCACCCAGCACTCAACTGGATAGTCTCATTACACTGGGGTGCACTGTTCTGTTAGGTTTACTGGGTCTCAGACAGCACACCCTCAATTGGTCCCTCTTCCACCAAAGAGACACCTCTACCCCGATATAACGCTGTCCTCGGGAGCCAAAAAAAATCTTACTGCGTTATAGGTGAAACCGCATTATATCGAACTTGCTTTGATCCGCCGGAGCGCGCAGCCCCGCCCCACCCCGGAGCGCTGCTTTACTGCGTTATATCTGAATTCGTGTTATATCAGGTCGCGTTATATAGGGGTAGAGGTGTACCTGGTGGACCAAATGTCTCCTCAAATGCTTTTTTCCTTCAGGCTAATACCTCTGACACCCATCCCCTGCCCGTGTAAGGGCTCTGGCGGCAGCAGCGCTCTGACTAACTTCACCGGCTGGTGGGAGAGCGGTGCCCTTTTGTGTAGTATTGTTAATAATCCATTTGCTGCGGCTTTCCATGCACCCTGAGTCCAGCCAGTGAACCCGGCAAATGTTCTTTGAAGTGCCGGTGTCCTGCTGAATATTGAATAATGTAATCTTGGGAATGTCAGCACTTCAGAGCTGATGGCTGTGAGTGGCGGCTGATAGCGTGTTTTGTCCTAAGTACCACCTATATTAAACAGCAACAAAGTGGTTCTAATCACACTAGTCTTTTTGGACGAGAACCAGAACGATCATTCTCCTAAGTGCGAAGTGTCCCATATCTTTATCTGTCCAGGAAAGAGACTGGCCAGCAATAAATGGAGGCTGGGAATTAGGAGGAGGTTTGTACCCATCATATGAGTGAGGCTCGGGAACAGCCTCCCAACAGGAGTAGTGCGGAAACAACCCAATCCATTTAAAAATGGAGCTTGATACATTTATGAATGGGATTGTAGGACAGGATGACTGCGATAGCCAGGGACTGGACTCAGTGACCTAGCCGGGCCCTTCCAGTTCGATGTTCATAGATTACTTTCCTCTTCAGATTTCTTTACATTCAAAGCGGCAGTTGAGCTGATTTGGCGGCGTACACGTAACACAGGAAGAGAAATAGCACTGGTGTTTTGGACGCGACAGGGGATACAAGTAATGGTCCCATTTCAAGTCCCCTCTAAACACTGCCAGGCAAAGGAGCGAGGAACTAGCCTACCAAACACTACCTTTCTATTGTGATTAACCGTAGCACTTCAGCCACCTTACTGGATAATCCTCTTTGGACAGAAGGCCTGAATGGTTTGATATGTTAACTACAGTCAGCTGGGCACGACGAATTTCCATTGCCATCTACTGCACTCACATTGTTCATCTGTTTCCCAGGTCTTCACACCACCTACTCGCTGCCCACACAAACAACAACGCCAATGCCAGCTAAAGCCCAGCGCATTTGACATGCATTAAAATCAGGGAGCCAAGCAGCTCCCGGAGTCCAGGATACATTTTAAAAAGCACGATGTAAGAGCTAGGCATCATCATCAAAGGCAAGGAAAATGCACCAATGAAATACCCTGGCCTGTCTCCCTCCAACTTACCATGTTGCTATATTACCTCTGCTGTTTTTACACATTTCCTATTCCCACCCCATTCCCCCTTTACTACGTTACCTTTTCTCCTCTTCCAGTTGGTTCAGCAGCTCCAACTTTTCCTTCTGCACCCCGTCTACCAGGGTCCGTGCTCGCTGGAGATTCGCCTCCGCCTCTGTGACATACTGTAACAAAAGGAAATCCCACCCCACAGCCAGCCAGTTACATTCGCAATACACAGTTGTTAAAAGCTTAACAGGGGACTGAACTGGATAGCTCAGGGGTTAGTAAATGATGTGTATGGAGGCTTTCATCTCTAGGGACCAGATTTTCCAATGAGCTCAGCACCTAGGAGTCTGTTGGGTACTGTGCCCTTTTGAAAACCCGACTCCAGCTAGCCATTCTGAGCACGTGAGACCTGGCCCAGAACGCTTTTGAAAATCTGGCCCTAGGTCACCAAATTAAACAGAGCCCAGGCTAGCAGTAACTAGAGCTGAGTCAACAACTTATCTGACAGTTTTAGCCCTTTTTTCTGCTCCTTAGCTAGCTACGAAGAGACTGATTTTTATGAATCAATTTGTTACTGGCAATTGTTTGATGAACGCTTTATGCAAACAGTTTTCAAGCTCTGGGGGCTGTCTGACTGGCATGTGGTTGGACAGCTATGGCACGTGGTATTGTTTCTGCTTCCTGAGTGGACAATGGAAGTTTTATAAATCTGAATAGCCAGTGCCCATACTAGAGTAAACACTCCTGTCCACCTGGGAATAAGAGTTTATGCACTTCCAGCACATACAATTTAATGTGAACAAAATACCATATGCACAAATGCTTGTGAAAAAAGGGGAGTGAACATGTTTAACTTTTGTGCAAATGTCCTTGCACAATTTTCCTGACTCTTCGCCCAGTGCTAGTAGTGACCAAACGTTACTCACAACTGGGGGCTATTCATTTAGTTCAGTACCTGGTGGCACTGCAAGAATCACGGGAATACAATCCCTGATTGGCAGCCTCAGCAGCGAGACCATGGAGCGAATGGCCCAAGGAGAACGAATTCCCCTTTCACCAGCAGATGGGCTCCTGCCACTCCAGTCTTCACCACTCTTGATCAGGCATTATTGATTAGAGAGACGCTTACAGGAATACTATGTGCTCTGTCTCTCCATGCTTCCCACCCTGACTGTGGAGACAGCAGAGCAGGCAGCAAGAATCAGTGATGGGAGAACCCCGGGTTGCACCACTTAGTCAGCTGTCTGGCTGCTTTGTGCGCGAAGGCAACACAAAATGGCCTAAGCTGGGACCAAGAATCTAGACACCAATGTAGGTAACGCAGTCAAACCTCCTGGAATGGACACAGTTACATCAGCATGAAAGGCGATTACATTAATGTTTTCCACCGGCACCAAATCCAGATTCTGTCTAATGGCAAAATTGTAGGGGCTTCAATTTCGTGGGCTGAGCTGCAGATATGCAATTGGCCTGAACAACTGCCGGCAGACGAGCTTAAAGCTAAGGGTGGAGCCCGAAGCAGGGAAGGTCTGAGATAGTGCAAGGGTTTTTGGCCCTGCCTTTGCCACATGCTTTACCTGCTCATGTTGGGCCTTCAGGATGGCAATTTCCTTCTCCACCTCACAGATGTGGCTGGTGGCCTTGGCAACCTCCGCTCTCTCCAGATCTCGCTCTGCCAGCAGCTGCTCAATGTGCTGCTGCTTTTCCTTCAGTGCCTCCTGCAGGGCGGTAGTCCCGGAGATCTTCCGGGCATAGCGAGAGGAGGTTTCCGTCAGCTAGAAAGAAGAGTTAAGCTGTGAAGGGTCTGTCGCTGTGCTCTCCCCGCCATGCAAGCAGCGTTCACCAGACAGACAGAGCGATTGCACACACACAGTGCCCCTTTGGAGCTAGAGTGCAGCTCAATCCACTGATCCAGTAGCCCCCAGATGCTGCGCTCTCTGGAGCTGGGAGTTCATGGCCTAGTTGGAAGGGGTGTGGGTGAGGTTCCTAGTCAGAATGAGATTGCAGATCAGCTCCCTCGGACTGGATAGCTCTTCTGGGCAGTGATGAGAAGGGAGTTCTCCAGGAACAGGGCTAAAGGGGTGTGATGGGTGCTGTGAAGATCACAATTTGAACTTTTAAAGAACAACTGCTCTCTCTTCCCAAATACGTTTTATTTATGACAGCCGCCGAAGAAACTCCCAAACGAAATGAGCTCAGCTGCCAGGGCTGTTCTCCACTGGACAGCAAGTCGGGGAAAGTTGGATCCACTCCCCGTGGCGGACACTTGTTTGTCCTTCTCTGCTTCAGCCCAGATGATAGTGGTCAACATTGATCGCCCTGTATATTCTATAGCTAGAGCTTTTATTAATAATATTTTGCATTCCCATAGTGCCGGTCTTCTCCAGGGAACCCCAAAGCATTATGCACACAATTCATAGGAATTCTTTCCCACAACAACAAAATGTGGCCACCTCTGAAGTTGGAAGGAAGCAGCTGTTAAATACTACAAGGCAATGCTATGCAACCATTCAGGACCGGAAATGAAAAATATCGCAATCTAGATGGCATTTTAGGAAGGCAGAATACAATTATCCATGGACATGACATCACAGTCAGTGCCCCTCCCTCTGCAAATAGTGTCATGGGATCTTTTATGACCACAAAAGCTCAGGGAATCTGTTATAGCACCATCCAAGGAGGGGAGGGAAGCTAAGATTAGTCTCAGTCTCCCCCACACTTCCCATTTCTTGGCTGACTGTGCAGTAGTAGCTGCACCAATGCACCTGCTAACATGCTCAATATGAGCCCTACCACTTTGCGGAGTCAGAGCAGAAGAGATCTAGGCCCAAATTGCACAGTGCATGAAAAGGTTCTCTCACCAATCCGCTCCGGCTGGGTCTGCCACCGACAGAGGAGGCCACGGAGCTGACAGAGCTGATGGACGAGCTACTGGGGCTGTGAGTTAAGGCTGACACTCCCATGGCCATCCGTTTGCTCTTCTTTGCTTTAGCAGGGCTGGTGGACGGGAACCCAATCCGGATCACCTTGTGAATGGGAGCGAAGAGGCCAAATTTGGGGGGGCACTGAAAATACCTGGAGCAAGAGAAAGAGAGAATGTCAGAAAGGGTATTGTCTCCACTTATACCACCCCCACACTGGGCAACACCCAGTCAGAGCTGGGAGTCCAACCAATGATACCCAACTTCTGGGAAATGTTCTACAGCCTGTGTATACAGGAGGTCAGAATAGATTATCATAATGCAGAGACTATGAATCGGGAATTACAGGGGATTTAACAGTCTCCTCGCCAACACTGTGGCCTAATGTGGTTCCATGCGTAGAACAGGTTAGAGTCTTCCCCTTTTCCGGTGTTTTGGGGGAGGCAGTTAAGGGCCCACTCTCTGGAAGGACAGGCCCAAAATATAGGTTTGCTTAAATAAAAAAAAAAAAATTTTCACAGGAGCGAATATATCCAAAAGCAAAACAAACCCCGTTTGCAGCGACCTACGTACTATATTATATCATATTTTTAATGTCGGTGAAAACAGGGTGGAGAGTTGTTGTGTTTTTGGTTTTAAACATTCATCCTGGAGTGTTTGTAACCCTGACACAGCTTGAAGTTAATCAGTAATGATTCTAGTTCAAACAGGAATTATTATGGGGGAGGACTCTGGCCTTTGTTATCCTTCTGGCTTTGAAATCTATGAAAGTGACATTGACCAGTCGGATTTCACTGTGCACACTTAGTGGGGGGGGGGGGGGGGGGAAGAAACAAGCATCAAACCACAGGAGGGGGCCAAATTCTCATTTCTACTGAGACCCCTTTATACCAACTTGACAGTGCAAAGGAGCCGTAAGGTGAAAGTAAATTAAATTCACACCCACCCTAAGGCCCCTTTGCACTTCCAGAGCATGGAAAGGAGCTTTAGTGCAAATGAGAAGAGGCCTTTGAATTATATCATCCTCCCTGAGCAATGTAGGGTTTTATTAGTCACACGGGTAAAGACATTTTGGTTTTGCTAGGCTGTTTAACCAGACAATGTACCCTTAAAAAAAAAAAAAAAAGAGGAGGAAAGGAAAGATGAGTGTTGTGGACTTGGTTAATGTGGGCTGGTTTAAGTGACACCATCCACAGCTCTCTTTTCTGCCTGGTACATCACTCCAGTTCAGCACTGTTAGGTGATGACAGAGGTTTGCCATATGGGGAGGCGGAAGGAGGAGAAGATGAGAGAAGATATGACTTTTTTTTTTTTTTTAAGAATGAGATAGAGGTGACCTTCCTCCAGTATATACCCAGGAGCAGAGTGACTTGTGCAGGATCCCAGATGTCTGTGTCAAAAAAAAACCCCTCTACCCACGTTGTCCTCAGGGAAAGGCACTGGCTCTCCTTTCCCCTGCTCCAGATGCCTCACAGCTGCCTATTCAGAACTGAACCAAACCCAGAACAGAAAACTACTTGCTTTCAGTTCACAGCAAACGGGAGCTGGGCTGGGCCTACAAAATAATTTCCCTTGCCCCCTGCTTCCAACCCAACTCCGTCCACTGAGATGACTCCACAAAACAATCCAAAGCTTCCTGCACTCTAAGCTCCGTCCGCCAGGGCAGGGCCAAGATTCCACATGTATGAACACCAGGAGAACATGTGCATCCCTCCAGGTGCTCTTTGGCTTGGGTTAGGTTGAGGCAGCATTGCAGAGGTCCATCTGGAGGAAGGAAGCCCTGAGTGGAGGACGGTAGGATTGACAAGAAAGGCTGTGGGGACTCTGTAAGGGGGCCCTGAAGAGGGAGAACAGGAGGGAGGCTGCAGCTAAGGAACTCTGGCCAGAGGGGACGGCTCAGGAAGCAACCGCCCTATTACACTTCCCAAACAAAACACTCCATGCAGAATGGGCTGTCTCTGTCTCATCACTGACTCTCCAGGTGGGGCTACTGAAGGCAAGGAAGACAGAGCAAGAAGATAAAGGAAACGAGAAGACAAGAAGATGATTTTGATGCAGATAAATGAAGAAGGAAAATACCCAAACAAGAGCCACAATGGAGACAAGGGGATGGGCACGTTCAGGTGCGATCCCATTTCTGCAGTTACTTCAACTCTAGAAGCAGGACCATGGGCTGATCCTGATGCTGGCGAGAGATTAAGGCACGTCTCACTTGGGGGCCCCATTCTGCACATGGGTGCCAGAAACCCACATTGCTCAAGCCATGGTTAAGCTGTCACTGGCCTGCTGCAGTTCAGCAATTGAAACCAGACAGCCTCTGCGTGTCACATCCTTTGGTGTCAGTGTAGTAGCCAAGGGAGACGATACAGTCTGGTTTGGGAGTCGTCTCCTAATGCTGAAAATGAACCACTGGCAGGAAACGATGGAGTAAAACCTATCCCACCGGTACATAAAATAGTGACTAATTAATAATGATTAACAATTAATACACAAGACCAATATGGATACGAATATTAACCAAGTATTAGCTTTACTGGCACACGACGTCGGCTTTCTCCAGATGTGAACAGCCGTTCCAAAATCGCCTTCCGTTTGTGAACTGGCTTGTAAACGTTGGCAGAAGCATGTGCGTCTGTCACAGGCTGATTCTATGTATATGGGAGGCTGCAGAACAGCCTGTTCTCCATCCAGAGGAGAAAATGATTCATTTGCAAGCATCTGTTCAAGCCCAATCTTTTCAAAACAACTTAAAAAACAACCCACCACTTGTCCCTTCGGTTGGCTGCCATGCAGGCCCTGGACCTTGGAGAAGATCACTGCTTAGGGCTGACCTCATTGCAGATTGGGGAACCAAGGAGGAAAAGCAACGTGGCTTTTGCAAACGAGCCAAAGCCCTGCTTGGCGTCACGCTGTTACAATAAGCTATGCATAGGAGAGCTGGTAACAGAATACAGAGCCCACCGTCACTAGTCTGCTAGCTTGGTTTTGGTCCAGACTGGTAGTGACTGCAAGTCACTATTAAAGGATGTCTGACTTGTAAGGGGTTGTAGCTGGAACACCGTCTTTCTCCACAGGTCATTAGTAAAAATAATACCCAGCTCTTACATAATACTTTCCTCCAGTAGATATCAGAGAACTTCCCAAGGAGGTAGTAACATAATCCTCCTTTTACAGATGGGGAAACTGAGGCACAGAAAGATGAAGTGAGTTGAACCTAGGGCCTTTGGCATCCAAAGTAGAGACCTCTGCCACTCGAGCCTAAGGAGTAACTCCCTTCACTGGCAGCACTAGTAGGCTCTTAGTCCTCATTAATGAAAGAGAGTGCACCGGGAAAAAGGGGAGGAAATGGAGACTATGAAAATTGCTAATGGAAATAAGAGTGTGAGTAAAGGTAACTGAGGGTCACAGAACAGCGAGGGTGGAAAAGAGAAGCAGGTAAAGACAAATACAAACGCTGGTGAATTAATGGACTGTCAGTTTGCTTCCCGGGTGGGAAAATAATGGGCCAGATTCTTCTCTCGGATATACCAGTATAAATCACAAGCAGTTCCCATCAGGTCAATGGGGTTACACCAGTGCGAAGACTGGTGGAAGACATAAGAGAGGCAGGCACAATGTAGCAATGCTCTGACCTTCCACAATGCTGCACGCGACATGCTGGGCCCTCGTGCGGCAGCTTCCGTCTGGGAATTGCTTTGTGAATACTGGGTACGTGCCCAGCAGCCCTGCGCAGCTACAAGGACAGGGTTGTCAGTGTGGGCATTCGTCCCCAGTGCAGGGCAGCAGGTGGGACGGACACTGCCCTTCGCCAGGGGACGACAACTTTAAACTCTGTGCTCCCCCCGGGTGCACCGGACCTGCCCTTCCCCCTGGCTAGCCAGGACCACCCCGTCACGCCACCTGGGACAGCCCCGGAGCACTTGGAGCTGTGCCAGAATGACCCCATTCGGAATGTTTCACAGCTGCCCCCACAGCGTTGTCTCTCAGGGGAGGCAGCCAGAGCCAAGCGCCAGGCTCCAAGCACCCTTTGCACACTCCAATCGCACCCCCAGGCATTTCCACTGGCTTTTCCCATCTCCCCAGAGCGCCATTCTCTCACGTTTTGCTCTTCCAGCAGTGGCAGATTTCAAAAGAGGGCAGCACCACCCCTTCATCTCCACCCCCTGCTAGTCTACTGTCTCCAGCTCCCCAGGGACAATGGCCTTCTTTGGAGACCGCTCGTGAAATGCACACACCCAGAGCGAGCCCAGAATAGGGTGACCAGAGAGCAAGTGTGAAAAATTGGGACGGGGCTGGGGGGGTAATAGGAGCTTATATAAGAAAAAGACCCAAAAATCGGGACTGTCCCTATAAAATCGGGACATCTGGTCACCCTAGCCCAGAAACCACCAGAAAACAGCATGGTGCTATCACATGTATGATCAGCGTCAGCCGTGCTAACATGCCACCCAAAGACCAATAGAAATTCACCCAGCAATGGCCTGAAAAACAAACCAGGATGAGTGTCTTGGTCACTAGATGGCAACAGTTAGCAAAGCCAAAGCATGCGTTCTGCCCCCCCTTGCTTGCGTCCCAGGACTTTGGGATTTTGCTAGGACAAGCCTGGCGCTTTAAAAATGACGCCACAGCAGGTCAGCGTTGGGGACAGGGAGTGTGGCAGGTGCCGAGTGCTGGCGCAGGGCATCCTTTGTGGTGCAGCAGCAAAACGAAAGGTGTGTGTTTTAGCAAGACGGCTTTCCTCCAAAGGCTTCGCCGAGCAGCTCACAGCTTTCGGCGGCTTTAACAACACAGACATCGAGGACTGGGGACATGCAGAAAAGCAGAAGGTCGGCTCAGGCTACAAGGGTCAGTTGAGATAACGCTGCCAAACCTGCAGTCAGAACACAGGAGGGAGGGAGACCCACTCCATGGGTGCCGGTTGAACTATTAGCCGGAGGTTTGCTGCTGATGTGCCTGTGCTGTACGGGGGGCTACATTGTACTGCTTAAGAGCTCTGTGGTTCGCGTGAGTCCCATGAGACCTGCCCCTATATTATGGCACAGTACAGATTTCCCCCTCCCTCCCCACTCCTGTTTAAACTGAAATCTCCACCCATTAGCCCCCTAATTCACTCCTGTTCGCTATTCTCCACTGTGGGACTGAACTGCCCCCACACCTGACAGCATGGCACAGGGTTTGGGGCCAGTGACGGAGGAGAAAGTCTTGCAGCCAGGAGACTTCGGTGACTGGCTTTGCAGGGGGCCTCCTACTTACCTGAACCACCTCTGATCCCAGCATCATGGCCTTAAAGCAGAAAGGTGAATTCCTGCTCATAGCAAAGCTAACCTGACAACGAGCAGGGAGCTGGATGCAGAACCAAGTTTCTCTTACAAATGGATGGGAAGTGGGGGCAGAAGCAGGACTGGATCTCAGTAGCAGAATCCCGGAGCCCTACGCTCAATACACCCTCCCTTACCTTCTACGTCCACACAGAAAACAAGTTACTTTGGGGCATTCTGAAGATAAAACCTGCAGGTACTTTATCACTGAGTGATGGAGAGCAGGAACCTGGCTGGATTCATTCCATAGCTCATCCTACAGCACCCTCCCTTCCTTTCTCTCCTTCGCCTCGGGACGTGACTGGACCTCGGGGACTCTCCGCTTCCAGTCATTTGCTGATTTATTGTGATGCCTTCATGCTGGCATGCGACAATACATAGTCATTCCTGTTTCAAATAAAGATTCGTGGCCAGCAGGCACCCAGGCTGGCAGAAATGAATGACACTGCTGCAGAAACCGGGACCCATTGAGTAATTGGCAGTTCCATGCTATTTTCGAAGTTACACTCTTGCCTCTGCCATAGCTGGGTTTCCTGAGGAAGCCCTGACGTAGTAATAATGTTTCATGGTACTGTTGCTATCCCATGTACCTTATTTACTAACCAGAGTCAGACTGCCTTTGGTCACTTATTTATAGCTGTAAATAGAGAGATCAGGGCTGTGCTAAGATTTATAGGACTCTGCACAACACCTGAAAAATTAGAGTGAACACCAGGGATCAATGAACCATTTCAGATACTGTGAGAATCCACCCAAACATTGATCCAAACCCTGACCTTTATCAGGTTTAAAAGGATTGAGAATGTTCCCTACCACTATTCCCATTAATGGACCTGCCGCAGCATCTGGAGAGTCTGTTCTGACTGTATTTCCACACGAGTCAAGCATGAGTTCCAGAACCCAGAACCAAACTTCCCCAAAGTTCAGGGTAACTCACGATCTGAGGTTTGGGGTCACAGTTTGCAGCAAGAAGTCTCATCAGCTCTCCTGCCCAGTTTTGCAGACCCAGAAGTTGGAGATAGTTTGGAAGAGCACACTGCCTTTCTGATATTTACCCAATGCCAAACTGATCTTGTCGACTTCACAGCTTTGCCCTTCACCAGCAGACAGATGCCTGCTGAAAGCTACACTGCTGTAGAAGGCACTGAATGGATTCAGGGGTTGTAAGTTCAGTCTGCAAACAGATGCCATGCTTAAGAATCACTACAAGCCTGGAGCAATAACTTAATTAACTGTTCATTCAGGGCTCATTAAAAGCCTCGCCTCCAGTAAGAAGAGATGCCCAGCATGTTGAGACCATCTCACATCCTTACTATGTAGAAAGCGGAAAGGGTGAATTATACATAGACTAGGGAAAGTGAAGGATTTGTGACGGAAACGTCTGATGGGGAGTGGTCTTAATAAAGTCACAGAATCACAGAAACCAGACGTGGGGAAAAACCCAACAATGAATCTCTTCTTTAAAATAAATAAACGAACTTTTCTCTCAAAACTTTTAAAAAGTTTAAAAATATTCCAGTAATGGGACTTCCACCACTTCCCTGGGGAAACTACTTCCCAGTCTAAAGACCTCACCATTAGAATATTCCCCCCACCCCCAATATACAGTCTAGATGTCCCCTGCTTAAATTCATAGCATAAGTTCTAGCTCTGCCTCCTCTGACCACCCTAAGCAGCTGGCTTTTGGACTTCACATTATATTGGTAGGTTTCGGGCACCCTTTCAGACCCCAAGTTGGAGCACAGCGCGCGTATACAGTACCTTGTACCAGCGACTGCCCCATCATTCTTCCCTAGAGGTTCATCAAGTTCCACTCCACACCATTCTCCTTTGGCAAAATCTGTCTCGCCCACATAGCGCACAACTCCCGTTTTCGTCCCGCCAACCTGTTGGTTATCAAAACGCTGGAGGTTAGAAGCGGAAGCACCAGCACTAAAGCGAGGACACACAGGGTGGGGAGACCGGGAGGATAAGGAATGGGATGCACAAGAAAAAAAGTTTGCAATATAGCCCTGCTGTGTCACAGTTAGAACACATGGATCCAGTTCAGACACTCTCCATTCCAGGCATCCTCCGGCAATGAAGTTCTTCCGAGAGCTGAGGACAGACAAAGATTTTCCTCACTCCCCGTCGCCTGGGAAGAAGATGCTAAGGCAGAGGTAATCAAATCTCACGTTTCAGCAGGTCAGCTAATTGCGGTAGACTTCATGAAAGGGCTTTCTGCCCTCACACACAACGAGCTGCCTGGATCACCGGTGGTTGGGTTTGGTTTTCAGCCTCTCTCTGAAATGGCAGATACCGAGCAAAACAGAGGCAGGATGCCAGGCATGACGGACGATTGGTCCAGTCCAGCACCGCACATATTTTATTCTTAGGCCTTGCCTACACTTAAAAGGTTTACCAGGATAGCTGTACCATCAAACCCTCATAGTAGAGATGCAGTTTATACCGACATAAAAGTCCTACTGCCAGTATAGCTTATACGAGTTCCCTGAATGAAAACTATCCCAGAAAAAGGACCTTTTTGCCAGTATAATTTCATCTCCACTAGGGCTTTTGGGTATTTCAGCAAAATAAATAAAATAAATCATGCCCCTAACTGACACAGCGATGCCTGCAAAGCTTTAGATCAGGCCTTAGAAAGAAACCAACACCAGAAGAAAAAAGCATGCACAATTACCCACTTGCACAGTCCGTGCCAGGTATGAAACAGTGTGAAGTTCTACATGTTTTGCATACTACTACTAAAAAGGTGTGTATGATTGAACAGCAATAGTACACCAGCTGCTATCTTTCTTAACATTAGAAGCTACAACAGGTTTGCTGAGTTATCTCCGTTCTGAGGAGAATAGTTAATATGGACATATAAACCTTATAAAGTTTTATATTGCAAATAGGTTTCCTCATGATTAAAGCGTTAAAGTAGCTTTCAGAAGGTAATAATGAAATAATAATAATACCACTTAGCTCTTAGATAGCGTTTTTCACCAGGGAAGCTGTTTGACCAATAGCTCAGTTCCAAAATAGAAAGGTTACTGCAGTTGCCTTGTTTCCAAGAATAATAAGAAATGAGACACGATGAAACTAATAAGTTAGAATTTTTGCTGACAAATGAACATCAAGTGACTGGTTTTGTTGCTGGGGTTTTTCCAATTAGTTATTTTTATATTGAACTTTCTGTAAACTGGTGACATAAAGTTATCCTCAGCCCTTTCACCCTGTAAGACAATGCCAGCTTCCTCAAACGTTATCTCATTTATGCAGATTTTTTGTGGGGGAGAAGGATGGTTACAGACTTACGGGCTCTGTGGTAGGCAAAAGAGTGAAATTTTTTTTTATTGCTGATTTAAGCAGGATTTTTCCACAGAGACACTAATTAAGGACGAATTAATTTGAATCTGATTGGACGAGGCTGCAAGGCTCCAAGGTAGGTCTCTGATTTGTCCAGAGGTCCTGGAAGGCAGCGCATCAAGGCTGAGAAAGTCAAGATTGCAAACTAAAAAAAATCAAGGGGAAGGCCGAGAATCCTCGCTGTTTGGGTCCACAAGCCACCTGCAGGAAGACCAACCTTCCAGAATCTCCAAGGCTGATCACCTTGGAGAGACAAAGTCACATCATCAACAAATAGGCCACTCCGGCCTCTGATCAGTCTTTCCCTGAACCCAAAGCAGGCCCGCTAGCACATAGCGCTGCGTCAGTGGATCATCATCATCTGGCTACTTGACTGCAGATTCAGCCCCGATACTATGAGAGCAGATGACTGCAAGTGCTGAAGAGTTTGCAACACCCCTATTATCTCAAATGTTCTATTTTTATTCACTGGACAACATCCCACCCTTTTTATTTTGTGGGGTGAAAGTGTGGCTGTGTCCATGTTCCCCAGGTTTAAACAGACCTAAGTATTGTCTCATAAAATTATTCAGAGTGCATTCTCTGTTTAAACGTCTTGAGAAGCTGGAGATTGCATGCTGTAATTTCTGGTAAAGAAGAGTTGTCAAACTTCTTAACAAGAGTGTTCTATTAAAGCCTGTATTAGACCTCTGCTGGGACAGGGGAGGAATGGGTTAGCCACCGCACAAGAACTGAAGTCTAACAAGGAAGCTTTAAAATTGGCTCGGAGTTTGTGGTCCAGACTTTAGATAGTAATTCAGTTTCAGTATTAAACATATTTAACCGTTCAAGCTATATATATGATTGACATTAGTAGAATTCTTTAGTTAGTATTTATAATCAAATGGACATCCACCTTCATCTTAGAATTTATAAGGATTGATTATTTAGGGTATTAATTTGAAGATTTAATTCTAATCCAACATCAAGACTAATTTGTTAATTTGACCTTGAGTTGATAGTTGTATTCATAACTGGAGTTTAATATTAATACTAGCTTAACTTTAGGTTATATGTTTCCCTGCTTTTATTTTGGTTGATGGGTTTTAATGAAGTTTATAAAGATACACGGAGTCACATTTCTTTCTACAAGCTATGTGGGTCCAGAACCTTTGAGGGCCTGGGGTGGATACCAGCTGGTCAACTTAAAAGTCTGACCAGCTCCCCCTGATTAGTCCTTAGAATCATAGAATATCAGGGTTGGAAGGGACCTCAGGAGGTCATCTAGCCCAACCCCCTGCTCAAAGCAGGACCAATTCCCAACTAAATCATCCTTGGTTCTCACAGTGCTACACTAAAGTCTTCTTCCTCCTCTTGGCTTGTCTACCCTAGAAAGTCACACTGCTTTAGCTATACGTAGATGGTTAAAGCAGCACAATCCCTAGTGTGGACACAGCTATATTGGTGTAAAGGTGATTTATACCAGCATAGCTATTCCTATTTGGAAAGGGGAATAACTCTGTTGGTATAGACATCTTATACTGGTAAAACTGTATCCACATAAGGACATTTACTGGCATTAACTATTTCTATAAAAAAAAAGTCAACTCCACTAACCAGAAGAGTAATAACCGGTAACATTTTTGTCTACACTTAACAGTGACAACAATACGGAGTTTTCCCCTAAAGTAAGTTTCAATTCTTCTCTTAGCTACCCTGATATATTCCATAGAACTTGTCACCATCATTCAGGATTATCTTATCCCCTAAGCGAGCATAGACACAACTGTCCCATAGGGTTGCCAATTTTGGTTGGACCTGGTCGGGAAGGTTTCATCACATGACAATCTTTAATTAAAGTTTAATCTTTAATTCCTGGAGACTCCAGGACAATCCTGGAGGGCTGGCAACCCTACTGTCCTGTGACAAGCAGCGCTCCCACAACCCCGAAGGGACTGGGGAACACACTTATAAGTCAATAATGAATAGTCAAGACTGTCATATTTGCATGATAGCATTAGAACCAATTGTTGAACGTCCCATCCCCTGGCAGGCATACAGGAATGTGTGTGTGGTGAACCCAGAAGATTCATCTGACTCAGACATGCAGATTTATTCAACCTTGATAATCTGCTAATGCTGCTAAAATAAGTATTTTTAAAAAAAGCCAGCTGGCAGGTTGCATCAGTCCATGAGCTGAATGGTTTAATCAAAATGTAGGCATTCATTTCCATCAAGCACTCAAATGAGCTCCCAGCTTTATCTCCTTGGAATGAGAGTAGTAGGGCTGCCCAGGAAAAACAAAGGCAGCAGCAATTGTATGGAGGCAGCCAGAGAGATCCGATGGATAGGGCATGAGAGACGTATACACGACTCCGGAGTTCTTTTCCCAGCTCTGCTACTGGCTTGTCCTGTATCCATGAGCAAGTCACTTCAGCTCATGGTGCCTCGATTTCCTCTTCAGTACACGTCTGCTTTTATAAAATACTCCACAACCTATAGGTGGGAAAAAGCGAAATCTGACCTGGCTTTAGCATCGCCACTTTGGCCACTATCAGCAGACTAACCTCTGGAGGACAGCAACAGGCTGTTGGTGTTGCCAAGGTCACTAGGGGCATGGTTTCTAAGGAAACCATATTTGTGATTTTCCTCCTTATGAAACCAGAAGCTGGGCAATGCACTCCCGAGCTGCAGCTCCTGTCTCCAAAGCATGTTTTTATTCACCTCTAACACCTGTGCATTGCTGCACCATGGGACTTGGGTAGTACATGCAACGCCATAGATTAGTGAAACGTGCTGGACTAATCTCTCTGCAGAGTAAATCTATTTATTCAACAAGTAGCTTCCCTACTCCATACTGTCCCCCCATTTCAGCATGTCTGTTCTGAAAGGAGTGCATAGTTCATTCTTCAGGTGCTAAATTAGTGTCATTTGTAATTGGAAACAATACATACACACAGAGCCATGAATGAGAAGGACTACCTGAGCTGGATGGGATTCGAACTGGCAACCTAGAGAAAGGATGTGTAGCAGCATTGCCAATCTGGAGAGACGCCCAGTATTCCCTGCTACTTTAAGTCATGGTTACTCTAAGAAGCAAAGACAAAGCAAACGCTACCACCCACCCCAACTCGGGGACTGTGCTCATAGAGTCTGCTGAAAATTTAAAAACCACCACCACCACCATTAATTTTGGCCTTTTTAGAAAATGAAAAATTTCCCACAAAAAAAACAACCAACCAACCCCACTTGGTCATGTTCCAAAATTTGTAATTAAAATTTTAAATTGAGATTATCATCAAAAATATCACAAAAAAGAAAATGGGTTTTCAGAAAATGAGAAACTTGGATTATTGTTTCAATAAAAATCACTAGTAATTATTATTTTTTGCAAAAAAGAGGGAGGAAGAGGTCAGATTTGAACCCTGCAAAATGGAAACAGCTATGATTTTTATTTTTTTTTTAGACTAGTTCTAGTCCTCCAGGCCTTTCAGCTTCAGGAAAAACATCCAGGACAAACCGTTTCGCCCATCACAACCCACCCCCCTCTGACCCAAGAAAGGGGCATCGTCAGGATGAACTAAAACTGCCTCTGATCCAAACACCTGTAAACTGTGGGGAAGTTTGACTCCAGACTCACCCTCTAGATCTGCTTAAAAGTCATTCACTGAACAGTATCTTCCCAATCCTGCCGCTCTCTAAGCACTTCAGGAGAAAGCATTTAGCTCAAACCCTATGACAAAGTGAAGCCAGAGGAGTAGATCAATCTTGCTTCTCATTCCGAGAGAGGGCAGAGCAAAGGAAGATGTGTGAAGCCAAAGACACCTACTGTGTCACTTTCAATAAGGAAGGCATAAAACATGTAATGTAAAAGGAGAAAAATGGAGTCAAACCACTATCCCAAGGCTGAAAAGTCAATGATCTTTATCCTTCCAGACACCATCCCACCATCCTCATTAGAGTTTCTAACGTATTGTTTAAACAACTTTGGCTGATTAGGACTAGACAGTGTTTCAACCTGGCAGCTATAGAAGCAGGAGTCATGCCTGTTTCCAGCCTCCTCTCTCTAGTCTTCATTTGCTCTTTTCTCCGATTTTCCCTCTTCTTCACCATTTCTCTCCTTACATCCGCTCCATTCGCCCTATGCCTAAAGGCCCTGCTCTCAGCACCCCTCTCTAAACTGACAGACAGAGATTGCACTGCCTGATTAAAACATTTTGGTAGCTACTCTACCAATCCCGACTCACTCCTTTTACAGTAACCCTGAGCACTCTCCAAGGCTGCAGAGTACTGCTGTCATTTGGAAGGCTGAAGTAGGAATGATTACCATTGTACGTGAAGTACATGACTGCAATTGTAACATGCTGACTGTGTGACACCTCTTCCATTAGTGGTTCATGCACATAGAGGATAAGGAGTCTACTACTACTAACAGCCAGCAGAGTTACTTTTCTGTAGCTCAACTGGTAGAAGCCTGCACTTTGGCGCTGAAGATCCCAGCCTCCAGCAGTGCTAAGCATTCATGGTGGGGAACTGTGTTATACAAGCATTAAATTACGGAGGGCATTTTTTTGGCCAGTGCCTGGGGAGTTTTGTTCCAGATGCTACAGAATGCATGGGAAAGAGAGAAAACATGATCTTCAAAAACAAGGAGACAGACACACATTGGAAAAAGAGAGCCCGACTGGCTATGTCCCAGTTTGGCACAAGGTCATTAGTCACTCACTGCAGAGTAGCTGGCAGCATGGTTTTAAGGTGCAATACGTGTCTCTTCTCATGTGGTGACGTAGGTGCCATGAATAGTTTGTTTAAAACAAAATAAAAAAGGTTATTCGTATCAAGTCAAGTCAGGTCACCATCCAAACCAATAGGGAAGTGAGGGTCAAAGGAATGCACAAGACCAGAAATACAGGACAGAGAAAATGGATTGTCCCCAATGAAGCTGTAAAGGTTTTTACCAAAACCTCAGTCGGGAGTCTCCACCCAGCACCCCAGCGCAGCTGGATTTGAAGAGATGCAAGTTCCATTAATGCAGCCGATGCAAGAGACATTTGCACACATCTCTCGAGCAGCAATGAGAAAATAATCTTTTCAGGATCCAATGCAAGAGGAAACCCTAGAATTACTGCTTCTCCTTAGGAGGCTCTCTCTGTTATAAAGGCTGTCCATGTTATAAAGGCTGTCCATGTTAATAACACAGTCCTATCTGCTGAAGGCCACTTACAACTCCTCTTTAATGATATATATTGCAAGCAGAACACTAGTATTTGCCAGCATGCCAGCTAAATGAATGCTTATGAGGGCATGCGTGCACACCGAGAAGGCCTCCAAAGGGTTGATTTGAAATGAGGGCAGGAGGGTTGGTTTGGGATTGTTATTTCTGTGTGACAACAGCAAGAAAGCCACATTTGGGACCATAGAAGGACCACTAGACCAGGAGTTCTCAACTTTTGCTTTCTGAGGCCCCCACACATGCTATAAAAACTCCACAGCCCACCTGTGCCACAACAACTGGTTTCCTGCATATCCAGTAGATTAAAAGCCAGGGCCGGCATTAGGGGGTAGCAAGCAAGGCAAATGCCCAGGGTCCCCATGGCACAGGAAGCCCTGCCAAGCCAAATTGCCCAGGATTCGGCTTCAGCCCCAGGCGGCCGGGCTCGAGCTTCGGCTTTCTGTCCTGGGCCCCGACGAGTCTAACGCCGGCCCTCCTCTCTGGTTTATTTTGGCAGATCCCCTGAAACCTGCTCGCAGCCCCCCAGGGGGCCCCGGACTCCTGGTTGAGAACCACTGCACTAGACTAACAGACCTAAGGGGTTGGGGTTTTCCTGTCTCTCCTGTCAATGGCCGTGACCCCGTAACTCCCCATCATACAACATTCAGCATCCAAAGAAGCTGCCTATCCTTGTCCTGTTATCCAGGGACCTCCATAATCCAGCCAGGGCTTTGTTTCTGGGCTAGGCAACATATAGGCTTCAGTCCACTAGTTCTGTAGCAACTTGGACCTTGTCTACACTAGAGACCAATCAATTGTAAGTGTCTCTCACTCACTGGAATGTGCCTGTTGTTCACGCATAAATTGGCCACGGCTGATCATCTGCCAGACAACAACCGGTGGAGTTAATCTGATCATTTATAGGGTTAAGCCCTGCGTCCAACTCATTATCATTCAGACGCCTGTACGCCATTGTAGGCGCAACAGACTGGCACAACTAGTGTGCAGTCAACTCTGGCAGCTATGCATCTTTGACAGGGGTCACAGCTGACAGTCCCCTCAGCTGACCAACCTCACTAGTTCACCAGCTGAGAGCCCCCCCTCTACCATCTTTCATGGTAATGTGGGGCAGGGGCGTGGCCAGAAAGAGGGGAACCACATGTGGGGCATTTGGGGGGAGGGAAGGGAAGCTAGCGTGCTAAACAGGCTGGCCATCTGAGTACAAGCCCACCTGACCCCCTGGCTCCAACATCCACGCGTGCCCCACGCCATAACGTCCACACTGCTATTTTTAGCATGCTGGCTTGAGTGAAGCTAGTGCCTGGCTGTCAACCCGGGCTGCGAGGCTCACTCCCAGCTGCTGTGTAGACATACCCTAGGACTTTCAGAATTGTTACATCTTGTCTACACTGGGCTAGCAAGCCGTTTTCCTTTAAACCCCATGGTGGAGGGTGGGGGGGTTAGAGTCTGCTTTGGGCCAGACAGTGTGAAAAAGAGGGAGGAAGAGAAGAGGGAATGGTACCTTCCACTTCAGGAATTCCTTGCCTCAAAGATGTACGAGTTAAGCCTCACAATATTATCACCCTCCTTTTAAAATGGGGAACCTGAGCCAGAGAGCGGCTAAGTGACTTGCCCAAGGTCACATAAGTCAGTGGCAGAGCCAGGGACAGAACATAGATGTCTTGAATCTCTGTTCTGTCAGGATCCTGGGCAAAGGTAGGCAGAACTAGTGGCAGGAGTTTGGGATTCCAGAACTGAAGCCGGGGATCAGAGCCAATATCATGGTCAAGAGTCAAGATGAGGGTCAAGCCGGAGTCAGAGTCAGGAGTTAAGCCGAGGGTGAGAGAAGGAGACAGTCAGGAATCAGACTGAGGATCAATACTGTATCTGGGTCCGTGTTATGGTTCCAGGGGTTGATTGGGAGTCAGAATCTAAGTCTGAGCCAAGGTCAATACGGGGAGCTCAGGAACAGAGAAGCAGCTCAAATAAATTTGTTAGTCTCTAAGGTGCCACAAGTACTCCTGTTCTAAAAGCAGGGCAGTTTGGGCAGCTAGTTAGGGATCTGCATCGTTGCCTGATAGCCCTGCAGGCCAGGTTCAAGTCCTGCCAATCCTTACATGTCCCATGCTTTAACCATTACAGCAGGCTATAGATATCCATTAAGGACAAGGGGGGCTCCTACAGAGTCTCCCCAACATGCATTTCCATCCACACCATCACATACTCTGAGCAGGCTGGGTGCCTACTTCATGCTCCAAGAGCACAGGCTCTGAGTTGGGGTCCGAGTTCACCCCCCACCTGAGGTTTGGTCTTATTGGCTACTGAAAATCAACACTGACCTCAACCTAAGCTACTTCCCTGAGTTCAGCTGCCCCTACAGTCCCCTCCAGGACGGCCTCTTCTTTCCTACTTCCTTCTGTCCCAGCGAGAGGCACCCACGCAGTTATACTGTGGTTGGAGCTACCTCAAGTCTTACCGCAGGGATTTTAAGGTGACTCAGCAGAACATGCCCACATTTCTATATAAGGTCTTAGAGACGATCACACTGTTACATTCGCCGGCCCAGACACAGATTGTAGCTCTCCCCCGGACTGATTTGCAAGAAGGTGATGAAATATTTATTACGTCTTCTCTGAAAGCACTAAGTACCTCGGTGGAAGCAAAGAACGTGAGGGGTCTCCCTTCTGAGACTGATACAAGCCCAGGAAAGGCACTTCCTTACTGCCCTCTGCGAAACCTTCTATTGGAGCACCTCCCCTCCTGTAAGCCCACGGCCATTCGGATGAACTTGGCCGACTGGCTAAGAAAGAGAAGGGCAGAATTTGCTCCACTACCATTTTCCTGCAGCTGAACTCCAAGGGGCTCAGGCGCTGCTAAGTAATTCAAGGCCAACATATGGCTGCAGAGAAAGTAGCAACCTCACTGCTCCATTAGAGAGGTTTAGGTTGTAGTTCTCGTTATGTGTGAGCTATTAATTCAAATTATTTAGACTCGGGTGGTAAAAGGCCCATTTCAGCTTCAGGCTGCCAGACTGAGTTTATATCTTTTAAAAAAAAATGAATCAAATGAATTTGATTAGTTTATTCATGAGACATCTCTGTAGTTTGCCAGGAGCTAGGGGTTGCATATACAGCAGACAGAAAGAAATAATTTGCAATGCGCATCGGAGAGAAGAATCTAATTAAAAATCCTTCTCAAAGGGGCGAACCCAGAGTCTGTTTCCACCAGGCGTAGATATCCAGCTCAGCTGATTCTCTCTCTCGCTCTCATTTTATACTTTCACCTTCTTGGCACTAAGACTCATTACATTATCTAACATTTTTCATCTACAGTGAGTTCTAGCTAAAGCATAGATTTTTGGACCTATAGAATAATATAGAATATATAAGATCAGTTGCTAATATATAATATATTAGATCAGTTGCTCATCTGCTTATCTGCAGCGTCAAGAAGTTTTCCATTAGGTGCTGCTTTGTACAGCCCCAGCTCTGTATTTATGGTTCCGTATTTCAGTGCTAAATAAAGACCACACTCCCGGTTAGGGTTCGAGAGGAAGATTAAAGGTAACAATACCTCTATAGAGTGCTTTTTTCCCCTTATTTTTTTTTAAATAGACAGACATAGGGAACGGTCACTTGCCCCATGACTGAAAAAACAGCCTTTTCTGGGGTGGAACACCCTCATGTGTCAGCAAAGTAACACACATTTTGATCCCCCCGCGCTCCTCCAAATTAATTTCTCCAAATGAAAAACACAGAGATTTTCTTCATAGGCACAAAGAAGGTGGAAATGTGGCCAAGACACCCAAGTTCACTCTTTTCTCCTAAAAACTTGTTGTGGAATCTTTAATGACCACATGTCACAGGCCCCAATTCTGCACGACATTACTCTGGTTTCACACAAGTGTAACTCCACTGAAGCCAAATGTAACATAGTGGCGAGTCAGGACTTCTTTGCAAAGCAAGGGCAACCTTGAGATGTTCTCCTAACAATCCACTATGCGATATGCTTCGCCCACCCACAAAGATTCGCTCATTCTGGGGGCCCAACTTGAGAAACTGCGGATATGCAGGGGTACTGAGCATCCACAACTGCAAATGCAGCCAATGAGAGATGAGAGTGCTTAGCACCTACAAGAGGTCAAGCCCAAGGCGGCTTGGGTCGGGCACCCAAAAATCAGCTGCCATTTTTGAAAGTGTTAACGCAAGTGATTTTCCCAAGGCCACCAAAGTTGTCTGTTGTAGAACCAGGCCTAGAAGCAATTCTCCTGACTGCCAGTCCACCGCCTTGTTCACCACACCATCATTTCATTTACCTGGACATCAAACTATGGGGGGCCCCATTTTCCAAAGCAGCGACTGCATCTTAATAGATCTCCCCTCCCATTTGCAGTCACATCATTTCCCTGCGGCAGCTACACCAGTTGCGTACATGGGACAGTGAGAGTATTTCATGTATTCTTAACGATTTTTAAAGGAGTTGTTTTGTCCAGTTAATCACATTGTCTGCTCTAGCTCTTCACTTCCTCTCCCCACTCCTGTCTGTTCTGTTTCTCTCCGCTGGAAAATGGGGTGGAGCCAGCACCATGCGAGAAGCCAATTTTTCTCTGATGACCACCAGTTACGGTATGTCTACACTGCAATTAAAAACTCGTGGCTGGCCTGTACCAGCTGACTCAGGCTCAGGGAGCTCAGGCTAAGGGGATGTTTAATTGTGATGTAGACATTTGGGCTCGGGTTGGAGCCTGGGCTGACGGACCCTGACAGGGGTCCCAGAGCATGGGCTGCAGCCTGAGCCCAAACATTTACACCTCAATTAAACAGCCCCTTCTCCCAAGTCCCGTGAGCCCAAGTCAGCTGCAGGTGTCTAACGGCAGTGTAGGCATACCCTGAGTGCTACACAGACAATACTTTGGGAAGCTCTGGTCTAGCTAAAGTAAGTTTTAACTGCTCGGCAATAATTTGCACGACAGCAGGAGAAGAGTTCTACAACGTTGGCTTTAGAACATCAATGTCATTCTTACATCTGCGGGAAACACACGGTTTGCAATCGCCAAAGGCAAATATGATCTCATTTTCCTTGTGGAAAAGTCCATGCCAACCCTTTGCCCAGCTGCTGAAGTGTGTCCGAAGGGGGTTTCGAATATAGACACAGATGAACATAAGGTCACTGAAAAGCGAAAATGGCTTTGGGACACAACGGATTCCCAGTGAAGTTAAAGAAAAGCCAGAGGGAGACAAACAGAATTCCAGGGGCATATGCAGAGTTTTAGAGCTTACAGCAGTGAGGTGTCAATCCGACAGAGGACCCTACACCACCTTCCCCGGCTCTGTTGACAGAGCATTTACACAAAATACATACTCTCCTCTACTTGAAAAGCCTTCCACGGAGTCCAGCTGCCCCCAGCCACTTCCCAAATGACAAGATCCACAGCATCCTCCAGAAAAGCATAGACACGGGAAATAAAGTCAGGTAAGTACTGTCGTATTAATCGGTAGAATGAATGACCGGAGAGATTTACTTACAGCAGTTGAGGCATGCAGGTTTATTCCGAGTGCTTATTTCCAATTACGATTCCTTTTCATGTTTCAATACAAAACATAATTAGTTGCATTTTGCACTCTGCAACAGCAGAGATTAAACCAAGGACACATCACTGGACGATAGAACCCCAGGATCTCACTGCTGTTTATCCTCACCCTCCCCTCCTGTCATTTCTCTCTTGCATCTCAGCCTAAACTGCAAGCATTTCAGAGACCATTTCTTTCTAGGCCTGTGTCTACACAGCGCAGCAGGGAGCTCAAGCCTCATTCAGACCTCTAGGAGCCACTGGAATACAGAGTCTGCATAAGACTAAATCATAGCACATGTTTATTCTATAGCTTCTGCTTTTTAGGATAATAGCTTCACTGAAACCCCCTCCCAAAAAAATCTAAGAGTATTTCTCCCTTGATCTTGGGGGTGGGGGAGTGATACAGTTGTTATTAATCATTTATATTCCATCATCACCTAAAGGCCTCAACCAGGAGGGGCCCCATTGTGCTAGGTGCTGTACAAATATAGTACATGACAGAGGCTATGCCAAAGAGCTTCCAGGTAGGCCACAAGAGGTGAATGAAGCAAGACTGGCATGAAGGAGGAGGACAGGGTAACCAAACAATAAAAGTCTGCACTATATACCACTGTCCGGACCAGAGTTTAGAAAGACCACAGTTGTTGTAGATCAAGGGTTTGTTTTTTTTAAACCCACCTTATAAGATCTGTTGGTCTGAAAGTAATTTAAAAAATTCTCTGGTCTGTTTTTTAGTTCCACAACGGGAACCGTTTGTCTTTGGGGATTGGGGGGGAGGGGGGAAGAGGGGGAAGGATCAAGAAGGATAAAACTCATGAAGGTAAATTTTTCCATATGGGCCACTGTCTAGAAGCCTTTTATTTTTGACCCAGCAACCTCATGGTGTCCCTTTAAGGTGGGAGCTTTTCCCTCCCTTCAGCTACCATTGCCACAGGACCAGGCAGAGACACACTGCATCATTCATTCGCAAGGGGGGGAGGGAGGAAAGGAGAGGCAGACACATGTGGTGTGAATTAAGGAGGGCAAGTCAATCGCAACACTGAATTTCCTGAGCGGCCGTTTTCCACCACAACGTTAGCGGGATTTAAATGCCGTTTCTTG
Organism: Terrapene triunguis; assembly: GCF_002925995.2. Classification (NCBI taxonomy): domain Eukaryota; kingdom Metazoa; phylum Chordata; order Testudines; family Emydidae; genus Terrapene; species Terrapene triunguis. The sequence goes on along the minus strand of NW_020664582.1, from coordinate 4,483,904 downwards.
CGCTGCTTTTAAAAGTCAGCTTCCTCTCGTCTTTACTTCTGGGACCACAACAGTGTCAGCGTTACATTTCCCACGCTTTGGATTCGAGCACCCACCATCACGTTTTCTCCCCGATTAAGTATTGTTTTAAAAAAATATTTTAAATAATGAACTTTTTAAATGGGAAAAAAAAAGTGACTGGACAGGCCAGCAGTTTTCTGGTATCTGAGCCTATTTCTAGTTTTGGAAGCATATTTACAGTGACAGTCGCTTAACATTTGGCTGCAACACATTTTAAAATCCTTGGGGCAGATTCTCTGCTGCGCCCAGCTTTCGTTTAGATGTGCCCGTGCGCGGCCTTTCAGGGAGCCTTTTACAGCTCCACGATTCTCTGCCCCAACCCCAGCCTTGGCATGGACTGGGAGCTGCTCTCTCATTCATACCAGCAGGCTACGGTCTCCAAGAAGCTGTGGGGAGAGAGGCAAAGGAACTGGGTCCACTGGCTCAGTGCCTGCTGGGGAATTCCCAAAGTGGGAGGTTATCCCTAGCAGAGGGCTTAGGGGAGGTTTCTGCTCTCGGAGACCACTGAACACAAACAGAATAGTTCTCAAGTTGGGATAAACTCTCCCAAATGCTGCCATCAGAGGAACTGCTGTGTTAGTTCGACTGCAGTGAGTAAAACATTGCCAGCCCGGTGGTCTGAGCAGACATGCACTGAGCACCAGGGCCTGGGGAATTCAGTTTCTAGTCTCTCAAAAATAAATAAATACCGCCAGCCCCCAACCTGTATTTTTTTTTTTTTTAAACACAAAGTAGTTGATTGAGCGGGTGCAGACAGCAGTGAGTCAGAGCCATGCATCCTGCTCATCGCGCCTCCTACTCTGATGCAGGCAAGCCAGGCAGCAGGGGCCAGGCCATCATGATTTGAGACTACACGGGAGAATTCTGCCAAAAGTTCTCAGGGGGTGGGGGAACATCAGCTTCTGCAGCCGGGGAAAGACGTCAGCGTGGTTTCACACTGAGTGACCCATCAGACAGGGACGTCTCTGGACTGCTCAAAACACTTGATGAGTTTGCACTGTCAGTCCTGATCTAATGAGGAGGAGGTGCTGAGTACTGGAAGGGAATTCCTACAAGAGCAGGCCCTCGCCAAACAGCCTATGATACACTCACTTAACTGGAGTTTCTGCAACTTCCCAGTTCTCTAGCAGGTACTGGGGAGACAACCATCCTGCATGGGCAGGGGCATAGCCTAGATGACTTACCAAGGCTATTCCGTTACTAATTGCTAAGATTAAGGACCATACTTTGCTCTTGATGAGCGTCAGGGAACTTCCATTGATGTTAATATGGATGGAGGGCAGTATGCAGGTCTCAGAAGAACTAGTTTGGGAAGATGAATTGCAAACCACTTGGGATCAACAGCCAGGTCTTTATGGCAGGTATTTGAGAGACTAAATACAAGACAGAAAGAGATCAACTCAAGGGAAAGCAAATCAAGGGGATACTGAAGCAGCCAATACAAAGGCATTGTGAAATTCTTTTCAAACGATGTTAAAATAAGATAGTGATGCAGAAGGAGAGAGAATGAGAACTGAGATGACTGGTAAAAGAAGCCTTTTCTGGCAAGGTCTGAACTACAAGAGAAATGGCAGAAACAAAAGGCAGGTAAATGCTGTATTATAAAAAAAAAAGTATGGGCAGAGATTTGGTTGGATAAAAATCTGCACATTTACTTCAGTGGTATTTGCAACTCAGTTACAAGGGAATTGTTTTCAACCCAGAAGAATGATCACAGACAGCTAAAGTCTTCTGAATACTTGTGCAAAACTGTATTTGTGCCAGTGTTCACATGGCCAACTTGAAAATGAGTTAGGCCAGGTCTACACTAGAAAAGGTCTGCTGGAGCTATACTGGTATAGCTATGCCAGCAAACCCACCTAGTGTAACTGCCGCTTATACCAGTATTTTTGTCAATAGAACTTATACTGATTCCCAGAGCAAAATCAGCTATGCTGGCAAAAGCACTTTTAGGCTGGTATAACTGCACCTCCACTAGGGTGTTTGCTGGTGTAAAAACATCCACAAAAAAAAATCAAAGTCACACCCCGACAGACATAAATACTGGCAAAGTTTCTAGATAGACCCGGCCTTAGGCCCTTGCTCAGGGAAGCATTCCTATGTAGGACAGCACTTAAGCACATGAAGTTAATGAGATGCACATGCTTCTGTGCTGTACGGAATAGGAATGGACTTAAGCGTGTGCACCAGGGCTGTTCTGAACTGGGGACTTAGGCAGCCCCATTGACTTAGTCCAGTCTCTCCCGCCCCTTTTTTTATAAATCCAGTGCAGGACTGTTCCTTCCTCAATAGCTTCTTCTCTGATGTATAAAAATTTCAACCAGCCACTTGGGAAGCATAAATAATGGCAAACGACTTAGGTGAGCACTTAAAGTGACCAGCCAATACTCAAAGCCCGTAGCTGCAGTGAGTAGTCCACAAGCGACTCATATCTGAGCTACGTTTGCATAAAACATCAGCGTGTCATTGTGAATGACGAACCAATTAAGAAATACAATGACTGCTGGCAGATAATTCGTACACAGCAAAGAGGGCTCTGTTTATCTAATAAATCATTTGCTATGAATAGCTCACCCAGCTCTTCTGCAGACAAGCCTTTTCAGGTCAGAAATCAACACTGGCTTAGAAAGATGTTTAGCCCCTACTCACTAGGCACTTGGGAGCATTGTTCCTAGCTAAGTCCTGAAGTCAATTTTTCCAGATTCATCCTCCTACCCACCCTGAAATGGTCTATACCAGCTTAGCGGAGAACTGAAAACGTTGGATGCTACTGTACTATTGCCCAGGCAGATCTGTCTATCTAGCTTGTCTAGTGCAACCATCACCATAGCAACCAGGTGTCAAAAGGTAGAAAAAGCAGACAGCTCGAAAGCAGCAGCGGAAACTTTAAAATGGTAAAGAGATTGCCTAGGACTTACCCAGACCAACCACTTTGGAACCTGTCATGTTTGTCTGTTAAAATTACCTTTATCTTTTGATTCTAGTAGCGTTGCAAGGGGATACAGTCACAGAAGATTTCATGTTCCATTGACTAATTCTTCCTGACGTTTGGTATCATAGTAAATGCTTATTTCCCCTCCCCGCTGCCCAAGGAAACAAGTAAGACCTGTCTCCAGAGTTAAAATGAACCATAACATTCAAACTCACTAGAATCAATACTGTTGATTTCATATTATTCTTTCCCCCTTTAGGCATCTATTAAAGCAAAGTGCTCAGTACCATGATGCGACTGGTTTAACCTAGAACGACAAACGACCACTTTTAGCCCAACTGAGCTTTTTTAGATTTAAAGACGTTGGATTTTCAATTGTGGACATACAGAACAAAAATAAACTAGCTGGAGAATCCATTCGGCCTGCCTATGGGAGTAGCTGGTGACCAGCGATCCTGCCAATTTATTACGCGACTGTTGGAACATACCATTGGGCTAGTCAAATTTCAGCAAGGGTGATTAAAGCTGTGTCTGGTTCAAGATGACTAGTTCTGTAAGTTCAGGATCTCAACACTTTGTCTTCAAGGCACTCAATACCAGGGGACCTAAAAAAATTGCCTAAAGCTCCAGAATGAGGACTGTGGTCAGCAACTCCACTGCCCTGGCAAAAGGCAACTTTCCACCATCGGAGTAATGCTGGTGTGTGCAGGAGTCAGTACTGCCTTCAGGTTTGGTCCCAGACTTTGGAATTAATTCCCACAGGAACTAAAGACTGTCATAAACCTCACCAACTTTTGCTCCAAGTGTATGGCCTTCTGCGACCTGCCTTCTCAGATATAAACAGAGAGCAGCGGTACTCTTAAAAAAAAAAAATCCCCAAAATGTAAACCCGCTACATCAACACACAATTCTCACCCTAAGGAGTGGAGGAAGGACAAACTTCATGTAACAGATGCTGGATCACGCTGTTTAATGCCCTGCAGGAAGGTGCTCAGGTGAGGCTGTTACAACCACCTGTAGAGCAAGGGGAGAGCAAACAAGAATGGCCCTCCAAAAATTATGGCCACCCTTTTGAAAAGTGGCCACTGCTTTCAGGTGTCCAACCTGAAATCTTTGTGCCTTATTTTCAGCCATGCTGAGACAACATAAATCGAGCAGAAGTCAATAGGAGCTGTGGGTCCCCTGCCTCTTTGAAAAAGAGATACCAGGTCTCTACAGTTGAGCGCCCTGAATCTGAGGCACTAAGGAGTAACATTCGCTCTGAGAGCTTCCTGGCAAATGCTGTGTGAGAGCTTTGACCACGTGTGACAAGACAACTGGTAGCCTTGGGGGCAGATTCAGCAAAGGCACCACAAACCTCACCAGCTCTCAATGTATCACCTGGATTAGAAAAGAGTAAACCTTCTTCATCTCTCTATTTCGCAGCCCTGCCCTCGTTTGCTCTCCTGTTCCTCACCTCCACTCCTTCTCTCACCCCTTCCCATCACCCACTCTCAACCTCCTGCCAGCATCCTGTTTTCTCCCAAACCTTCCCACCTCCCCTCCTCTCCCCGCAGCTGTCTGTCCCTCGCCCTGTTCTTGCACGTGGGAATAAACCAGGAGTGCAAAATAATGTAATGTCTATAAAATCCCCAAATGTCTGCAAAATCAAGTGATCTCATTGTCTGGTATTTGTAATGCTTGTTCTTCATTTCTCACTACCTGTTTGCTGTGTCCTTACCTTCCCTTGTCTCTAGTTGGATTGCAAGCACTTCCCAGCAGGACCTGCCCATTCTAGTGGGACCATTGAACGGAGATCAGACTCACCAGCACACGATCTCCAAGCCGTAAGTCTTTATCGCCCTTTTTCACGGACCCGCTGTCTGACAGGTTAGATCCAGATTCATTTCCGGTTTTCATGGTGTTGTTCAGGACGCTCTCCCTCAGGGGGATGACACGAGTGGAGAGAGGCGGCGTAGCCGTCCCTGAGTGCAACGACAAGTTCTGAGTTGTCAGGGACTCCACAGAATGGGCATCGCTGCCCGAGCCCTCCGCCACGGGCTGGCGGGTCAGCTTGGAGGGCCGTGTAAAAATCCCCTGCAGCGGCTGGCACTCAAAGTAACGTACGCCACCAACGGAGCCGTCATTCTTACCCACCGGGTCATCCAGAACAACCCCTGCCCACTGGCCGGGGGCGAACTGGGTCTCCCCAAGATACTGGATCACGCCTGGCTTCACTCCGTTCACCCAGACACGTTCGCCCACCACGAAGTCTCCCAGGAAGTCATCGCCCACCTCAGTGACCTTTGATCCTGGCTTCTCGGTGCTGGCAGTGGAGGTGGGACCCTGCTTGTGCAAAGGTGAGCCTGCAAATTGAAGGAAAACAGGACTTGGTGTGATGTGAAGCCAGATTACTAGGAAAGTGTATTAAAACTAGAAGATCCAGTACCATCATTCAGGTTACCTATTTATACAGGACACAGACAAGGACTGGAGCCACAGTGGTTACTTACACATCTGGAACACTGACCCGCCTCTGCAGCTGAAGAGGGGAGTTATTCATAAACAATTCAATTTCAGCCCAGCATCTGCCTCGCTGTGCGTATTAAGAACCCACCTGTGTCTGTTTCCCCATTCACAGGAGGAGAGTCAGAAATAAAACTACTTACTGCCAACCTCAGAGCAGTGTTGGAAGGATATTAGGGTAGGTAGTTACTGCGTGTATGCTGCTTTGCAGAAGTAGCACCAAGAACAGTAATAAAGGGCAGCAGAAGGAACCGTGGCAGATGCTCAAAGAGCCTATGAGGCCCAAGGTAGCTCATTTTCCACCTCTCCTCAGGGAGGAAATCACTCCTATGAAAAATGGAGAATCGATTTTCCCTGGTGGTGTTAGGGCAGTGCTCACTATATGCAAAGAGTTAATAGATAAAGCACTAGTAGATGGCGCTCGAGGGCGTGTAGCATAGCTCCTGGCTTTTGTAGGAACAGTCAAACTTGCTGTTGTTGTGCACTGCAAATGGCTTCCTTTGTGCGGCTCTTTGCATCCGGCTTGTAAGAGATGCAGCCAAGACTCAGAAGTAAGGGGACCAACTGGACTAGTCTCAGTATAAGAAAACAAAGACGTCAAAAAGCCTAACTCAGTCCTCGCACTAACAGCTGTAAATCCACACACTTCACTGGGACTGAAACTTAATAATAATCACCCCAGAGCTAGATGAAATCCAGAATAAGGAACTTCCTTTACTGGTACCTTTACTGGACTCAGGCATGTCGAAGGGTGACTTCCTGCACCACTTCCCTACCAGGTGAGGAGCGGGAGAACAGCAGATGGTTACAGGCAGTGAGACAAGTTCATTCCCCTCCCCCTGAAGCCCTTCCTCCAGGGTACCAGGCCTGGACCGAGGCAGCAGCAATGCATCTAGCAGGCCCCAACTTGCATGAAATGGAGTTCAAGCAGGAATTAATGCAACCGACGCAAATGAAAGCTACCAATGGGGTCAAAGTATGGAAGGTCAAAGTCGGACAATCCCTGTCACCAGCCTTGCTTGCAGCCTGGGTCCAAGGAAGGGGGGAAAAGGTTGCATTTGGACCTTATTAAAGAACAGGTTAATGGGGGAGATTAGGGAGAGGCCTAGAAAAATAACGTGGGAGTTTGGAAAATAACGGCTTCTCTTCATGGTGCATTAGTCCACAGCAGAGGGGTGTAAATTCTAGTGAGCACTGTGTCCACTGGTGCGCACTGAAAGTTCCCTGGGGCACATTAATGTAGTACTGTTTGAAATGGAACTATACTAACGTGCACTAGGGACCTTTTAGTGTGCAGCAACAGGGACCACACGGACACTTTGTGCACAACACGTTAGTGCGCACCAGGACTTACACCCTGCTGGCTCGGACTAATGCGTCACATAGACGAGCCCTAAGAAACACTGAGTCAGGCACCCTCCCCCGTTAGCCCACTGGACTTTCAGACCTCCTTGCTGCTCAGTAACACTCAGATCTCAGACTGTGCTTTTCAGTGCACGCCACCTACCCCTGGCCACGTGCTGTGTTAGCTATGAGCCAAGGTGCTTCAAATGAAATAAAAGCCAACCTGAACCTTCAGCCAAAACGCAAAGTGAAGCTTTCTGGATGTCAGGCATCACAAAAGCCACAAGAGTTCTCGGGCAGATGCTCTGGCGGTTAGGCTTCTGGCTTCAAAAAGGTTAACTCGGAAGAAAGCAAACTCATTCCAGTCTCCAAGAAGCCTCACTTCGGCAGCTGCCTCTCTGCTCACTGACTTCAGCAGGGCTGGAATTGGAAACATGGAAATACCACGAGACTCTCGCGGCACTGCCAACCCAGCCAGGAACGGGAAATAACAGAAGTCGCTCACGAAAGCCGGTTACCAGGAAGTTTCCAGCCCAATTTTGCAAACTGTACAGCAACAAATAACACGACTGTATCCAGTGCTGCCCAGAGCCTGCCATTCGAGGAATATGAATGAAATCTTATCAACCCAGTGAGAGAGAGAGAGAGGTGTTATCGCCCCTATTGTTACCGAAGAGGAATCCGAGGCACAAAGCACAAATCACCCCTGGCATCGATGGGTAAAGCTCCCTTTGAAGTCAACAGGAGTTGTTCCCACTTCCATGAGTGCTGAATTTAATCCACTGTGCTGTGATCCTGCCCAGTATCATACAGCGAGTCATTGTCAGTGGCAGGATTAGAGCCCACAGGTGCTTTGCTCTTCACCTTGTGCCACGTCCACTAATGGAAGAGGTTCAGATCGTTCCAGCAAGCACTCAGATTTTTGAGCGCTTACTTGAAGCGACCTGCAAACCTTGCTCAGGTTCCCCACTCACTAGCACTCATCCTCTGCCGTTCCCTCCAGCTCTTTCCGAAGTAATGGGCATGACAGGTCAGGTGCCAACTTCGGGAAAGTCCAAAGAACAAAAAAGCCCCCGAACCAAGATGCTCCCAGCTTTGCCACAGGCGTAGCTGAGCAATAAAAACAAAACCAGCAAAGGTGTTCTACTCGAGTTCTGTTAGAGCTAAATGCACTCCCTGAAGAATGTAACGTTGCTGCTAAGACAACCAGCAGGGAAATAGTTCTGAGCGCTGACACTTAAGTGATCATCAGGCTTCAGAGCCAACAGACAGCCATTGCAGTAAATGAAACTCACACGCCTCTGAGAGCTATAGTGTCAGTCTGTCGGCAGACTCAGGAAGAGAGCACTGCATCTAGCCACACGTGGATAATCTAAACTAAAAAAAAAAAAAATAGGGCCCAATCATGCAAAATTTTGCTACTGAGCATAATCCAATCAAGGTCATTGAGGCAACTCACTTTAGTAAACTCTATGGGCCAGCCTGAGATATATCCCTACTCACACTAACCAGTACCTTAACGCTGTGATTAGCCCGATTAATTTCAATGGGACTGTCTATGGAATACAGTACTACCCAATGAGAAGGGGTATCATACAATCAGACCCTATTCTTCATGTTACGTTTTTAGAGGACTAGGCCCTTAAATTCTGCAGAACCTGATAGGGCCAACAAAGGAATGCAATAAATGTTTAGCACAACGACCCATGATGGCTCAGCCCATTTCCTCAAAGCTGTGAGTACACTTCTGATCCTGAGCTGTTTTCCATGCTGGTTTTCAACCCTGCTCTGAAATTTGCCCATCCTCAGATGTTTTCTCTTTAAAAAGTTTTTATAAATGCCTTAAATTACTTTCAAGCCCATCTCTCTCCCATTTTGATAATAGCTAGCACATTAAAGGTATACTAACAAGTAGGCTATGTCCAAGAACTAGCTTTTCTGTTAAAATGGTTTTGCAAAACAAGATTTTCAGGCTTTTCGTTACATATTTCAAACACAAAGAGGAGGTTGGAGGGGGGAGATGTTATTTGTTTAATTACCTTCAAACATTTACCAGCTGGAAAACAAAACTATCAGCACTGGATTTGTGCATGAGAACCTTGAAGTAAAACTGACTATAAACCGAAAATAAAACAAACCATTCTAGTTTTATGGTCCACAAGTGCAAGAAAGTAAACAAATAGTATAAATCGGGAACAACAAATTGTGCAGTAAAGATTCTTTCAATTTTAATAATCCAGGGTGCTCTCAGTAACATGTATCTATCTATTTAGATAATCTTGACAGGGATGTGTAATAAAGTGAAAATTAAAAGCACAATTTATATTCCTGTTTCAGACCTGGATTCAGTAAAGCACGTAAGCACATTCTTAAGTGCTTTGCTGCATCATGGGCCTTAGACACTGGCTTAGCCTTTATTGAAGTGTCCGGATTCATGGATGATCAAAGCAGTTTTATTACAGTGTATATCCAAGTCCATCCCTAAAGAGCTTCAGCACAGCACTCTTTGCACTTCTGCAGGGCTTGTCAACTAGGGACCAAAATGCCGTTTATATTAAGCCTCACAACATCTCTGTGAGGTCGCTATTATTACCCTCTTTTTTACAGATGGGGAAACTGAGGCACAGAATGGAATACAGACTTGCCTAAGTTCACACACACCAAGTCAATGGCAGAGTTGGAAACAAATTCTGGAATTCCATCTGCCAATACACCAGCATGTACTAACTCCTCCCAGCCGCATATATTCAGAACAACTGACTTGTCTATGAAAGCTAAAACGATGATTGTTATCTTTCCTGTAGCTGATATTGTGCTCACCAGGAGAGAGGAGAGCTTAGCAGGACTTCATTCAGCCTCAGTTTTAGATCCCTGCTTAACAAAATTGTGGCAGCAGAACTACAGTAATTACATCATTTCAGTCACACAATCTAATTACCATAATCTAAATGCAGTAAATAATTAGGAGAGTTTGAAAGGAAGCAGACTCCTGAACAGGGCTAGCAGAGCAATCTCACAGTCAGGGCTATTATTTGTTAGGACTGGGTGAATGGTTCCATAAAACAGTTCCTCATTTTCCACCATGCCTATACCGAGGGAGCGCATTACATCATCTGCACTATTTGTATATAAAATAATTATCTGAACCAGCGCAAGCATAAAGTGAGTAACCACACGATGAAAAGATGGCCCTTCCTCGTCCTATTCCCCCCGACTGTTTATCATCTACAATTTGAGGCGCAAACTTCAGAGCAGGGACTGTGTCTTTCTAAGATTTCCATAAAGCCCCTAGCAGACTTTGGGGCTCTGTAAAATATTAAACAGGAGAGGCACACAGGTTCACAATAGCCAAACTAAAACCAATCTTTGCCCTTTCAAATTTTGAAAAACAGGGTGGATGAGGCCATATCTTGTATTGGACCAACTTCTGTTGGTGAGAGAGAGAAGTTTACACAGACCACTTCTTGAGACCTGCAGAAGAGCTCTGTGTAAGCTCAAAAGCTTGTCTCTCTCACCAACAGAAGTTGGCTCAATAAAAGACATTACCTCACCCACCTCGTGTCTCTAACATCCTGGGACCAAACAGCTACAACAACATTGCATCCAGTTTCAACTCTTAATTATCAGCACAATTCTAGGAACATCAGAACAGCCAGACCCCAGTGGTCCCTCTAATCCAGTATCCAAGCCATTGATGCTTTAGAGGCAGGTGCAGGAAACCCTGCAGTAGGCAATTATGGAATAAACTGCCCTCAAGAAAGTTTCCTCCTGACCCCCAATAGTTATAGGTTGGCTTACTCCCTTGAAGCATGAAGGTTTCTACCCATTTCATTTTTAAAAAAACTATTTACCACTGTAACTCTGAATAGTCTTGTTCTATACGACACTACTCCAGAGATGTCTGGCAGTCCATCCGCAGTGTGGAGGTGACCTGAAGGGGCCAGCAGTATGGGGAAGTGGCTGGCTACGAAAGGCCAGCCTTCTGGATGCCTGTCCCCAGAGCACAGGGAAAGACAACATCATTCCCATGCTCTGAGCTTGCCCTCTACTAGGGTGACTAGATGTCCCAATTTTATTGGGGCAATCCCGATATTTGGGACTTTGTCTTATATAGGTACCTTCTACCTCCCACCCCCATCCCCAATTTTTCACTCTTGCTATCTGGTCACCCTACCCTCTACTGGGTATCGTGATGAGATTGTCTGGTGAGTTTGAGACACTGATCACTACCACGTTGGAGCTCCATGCCCTTTGCCACTAAGCCTGGAGTCACAAGATCTAATGGTTTGCCTGCTCCTACTTTCTGATAAGATCCCATGGAGCTCCCAGGTGTGGGACCTGCAGTATCCTGCAGCATCTTTAAAATAGCCCATTTGTTGCTGGGCCTCCCCTGTCTGCTGCCGTCTAGTTATATTTTACTGAGGCCAGTGGGACACCAGACTCGGGATGCCAGCAACCGAGAGGAGAAACAAAGGGATAAAACACAGGGCAGTCGGAGGTAGAGATGTGAGAGAAATCTCTGCCTCGTGACAAAGCTGCCAAACACAACTGGGGAGTTTTCCAAATCAAGGATGGGGGCCAACAAATGACAGCGTTTGGTGCTTTCTGCTCACTTGGAAGGCAGATCTCTCACAGGGGGAAAACCATCAGCAACATCTGCACTGCTGTTCGCTTACAAAGTTAAGTGACAGACCCAGGGTCACCGTGCGAGTCAGAGGCACAGCCAAGAATAGAACCCAGGAGACCTGCTCTAACTAATTTCCCTCCCTGTAAATAAAAAGGTGGCCTGGGTCTTTTGCCCTAGATCGTTTGGAACGCAAGTGGATTGTATGGCCAGCTCTGAGCCACCAGACCCCAGAACTGTTCTTTTTGAGGTGTTCGGGTCCTCTTAAACATTTAGGCCATTCTTGCTTGCTAATTAACTGCTTTGAGCTCCCTGACATACTTGGCATGTTAGGCAAGATTCGGGTCTAGGGTGACCAGATGTCCCGATTTTATAGGGACAGTCCCAATTTTTGGGTCTTTTTCTTATATAGGCTCCTATTACCCCCCACCCCCGTCCCGATTTTTCACATTTGCTGTCTGGTCACCCTATTCAGGTCCTGTGATGGACTGTACATCACGTACCCCCAACCCTGTTTTCAGATGCCAGCACTTCAAGGGCATAACACGTTCCACTCCAGCAAGGATTGAAAAGGTTTTAATTTGATGCACTAGATCCTTAGCCCAAACACTAACAAGAGACATGTTGCTAAATTGCAAGGACTGCTCCATACGGGAGAGCGCCTCTTCCAGCCCTTGGACATTCCAGCAGGCAGGAAAGGGTAAGAAAGACATTTCCTAGTAGTTACAGGAGCAAGGAATCATTCTGAAAGCGCTCAGCGTTGGAGCAGCAGGTACAGGACAGATGCACATTGTGGAGACTAACAGGGGTACCCTTGACTGAAGCCCTCTCATCATTAGGCAGGTTTTGGTAGCATATACTAAATGGAAGCCACATGTCTACTCACTCAGCGCCCTTTGATTTCTCACAGCACATCAGAGCTGCTGCTCTTTTACATTCCCCAGATATTGTCATCGTAAAGTTTAAATCAAGGGGGAAGAGAGAGCTTGTTCCCAGGGGGAGAAAATAGAACAAGAATTGAGCAGGAAAATGGTGCACTGTAAACATTAGCCATCCTGTACCCTACAGAACCCCGCTCTAATCCTATTATTCCCCAGCTATGTGCCAGGCACACTGGTGGCCAGAAGGAGCAGAAATTCAACAGCAGTGCTGGGTTGCCATGGGGATCTAGAGAAAGCCAGCTAATTGATAAAATGGAACCTCATTAGATAAAAAAATAGAGAGCGACAGATACCACTTTCTCCCCAGGGAGGTGACGTGAGGAAGCACATATTAAATTTACCAAAAGGCTTCACAATAAGGGCTTTTTTCCCAGTCTCTATTTTAAATCCCAGAGGTGCTGTTTGTTTTTCCCTTGGTAAATTGGACAGGTGCTTACCAAATAAAATATCGACTTACCCCGATGAAGAGCGTGTCTCAGACTCAACCCAGTACAGGACACAGCTCTTCCCATACCTGCTACCCACCCACCTTCCCGGAAAGCTCCTGGTAGGCAAGGTGTGGTGGTGATGCCATTCCATTGCCATGGAATCTACTAGGAACGGTGCATCTCATGGTTAGCATCTAGGGGCTTGGAACCTTAACGAGGATCTATTCTCCTCCTCACGGCACGTGACCTCGGTCAAATCACCTTGGTATTTCTCAGGGTCCCCAACTATAAAATAGGAGTCACAACAGCTACCTCAGGTGGGGCTCGATTCGTGTTTGGAAAGCAATCGGATGTCCTCCGGTAGAAGAGGACTCTGTAGGAGGGCTAAGTACCATGGTTATTCCATCCAAATCTCTGCAAACTGCACAGCTGCAGAAGGGCCGCTGCTAGGAAACTGCCAACGTGCACCCCATGGCAAAACAGAGCCTAGGATTTGCTATACTAGGGTCCATCTAGTCCAATGCCCTGCTTCCAGCAGTTTCCAACATACAATAGCTTCAGGGCCGCTATAAAGAACCACGCCAATTAGCCAACGCTGTATGAGGGGTAAACAAAAATCCTTCCTCCTCCAGCTCACATCCCTATGCAGGAGATCTCATGATCTTCCATCACAGCCTTAGCTCACCTGGCTACAAACATGGGGGTAAATCCTGGGGGTGCTGAGCCCCTGCAATGCTCAGCGGTTCTCACGGTTCAGCCCAATGTCAGGGAGATGGATTGGTGCTTTTCCAGCTTCACACTAATGAGTTACAGCTGAAACCAAGTGAAGGAGGAATGTGTCAGCTGGAAAGCCCGGATGCTGGCCAAGGGGGCTGCTGTTTAGAAGAGGAATAATGTACATCTGAGCTGCCACAAGCATCATGTTAGAGCCTGAGCCACGTTCCCATCCATTAGTGCTCTCTGCATGCCTGCCTCTCTGCTTGGGCTAGTGCCTAAGTGAGGATGTGGGATCTACTGTCTGGTGTCAGCTGGCATGAACTGGGATGTCATACACTGGCCTCCTTTCAAACCCCTGTCTCTGCTCCAGTTCCATGTAAAAACTGGCACTGCTCATTAGTGATGGACAACACATAGATGCTTTCATGCTTAGAAGGGCCCCTTCCCTCCACTAAGTGTGTGGAATCCCAAACAGTAACGTTAGCTGTAGAATCAAATACACATGGGGTTTGTCTTATAGCGTCTCAGCTCTTATTTCTTGTGTTAGAATTACTCCGTAGAATCCCTTTGGTCTGTAGGTGAAGTATGGCTGCAGCTACAATACGGCAGTGAACTCTGCATTCAGCAAGTCGTGGTCAGCTGCAGCCCATGTCACCTGCAGGTGGAGTTGCCCATCTAAGAAGCTGGAGCTGAGGGTGTCCCTCCTCAGCAGCCAAGATATGAACCTGGATCTTTACCTGGATCTTTAGAGAAGAGGCAGCCTCTCTATCCGGTGAGATTCCTGCAGCTATTGTACTTCGACGAGTCACAGTCAGTACAGACAGAGATGTAGCTTTGTCCTCTGTATAGCAGCGACACAGGTAGAATCATAGAATATCAGGCTTGGAAGAGACCTCAGGAGGTCATCTAGTCCAACCCCCTGCTCAAAAATCCATGCTACTGGAGCTGGATACAAATGTTTGGAGAAATAGTTTATTGGCCAAAAACCGAAGCTTTGGGTCAACCACAACTATGAGGGAATTTGGGTTGAATTCGGTGAACAGTTTCACCCCAAAAAAGGTGTTGGGGAGGAATTTTTCAAAAAAGTCAAAATGATTTGTTTTGACCTTTTTGAAACTAACAACATTTTGACTTTTTGTTTTGAAACAACGTTTCATTTAGAGATTTAGCTAGGTTTAGCTTCTAAAAAATAAAGGGTAAAAAACACCTCCCCCCCCAATGAAACCAAACCACCAAAAAAGAACCTGAACAAATTCATTTCAGTTTGAATGCAGCAATGGAGCAGCTGTTTTCTGCACGGAGATTTAGCATGTCTCTTTCAAGCTGCCGGATGAGGTGGGAGGAAAGGGGGCCTCAAGTCACAAGAGCCGGTCAAGCATGCACGTGCTAGTGGGAGGAGCGCTTTGCAGGGTATGGCTGAACAGACTGGAAGTGCATCCTGGGAGGAAGAGACCGTCAAGAAGATTCATCTCTGACTTGGGGGAAAGATTGAAAGTTCTCCAAGTGCAGAGCTGAAAACTCTGGGACTGTGCTTGCCCGTCTTGTGGGGAATATGGACAGTGTCTGGTGTAGACAAGGGCTGTGGCTTTGGCACCTTTGAAATCAGCTTCCTCTTCTGTTTCCCGGAATAGCTTCCATGCTTTAGACACTACGTTCTGGCTATAGCTTTGGTGCAACAGGCAAACAGGCTTCAGCTACTCTGGATAGGGGAGGAATGACTACAAAGTGTCCTGATATGAGGGAGGAGTGAAGGAAAGAGAGTGAGGAAGAATGAGAATTCTCATCAAGTGCTGACCCTGGCTTTTGGCTCACGAGCTGAATGCTACTAGTTCCCTGCTCAGACAGATTTCTATCTTTACACAGGCAGTACCATGGGATCGTCAATGGCCATATAGAGCAAACACAGACCTCCATTTTTGAAAGGTCTCACCCACAAGTTCACTTATATGAAACCAACTACACAACGGGCGAGATGGGCATTCTTGGTACTAGCGGAGGAGGGAGCTGCTTGGGATGGAATGAGTTTTGGCCAAGTCATGTGGTTGGCTTTGATTAGCCTGTTCCTTTGTACGGTTTGCCCGGCAATCAGAGGATGTTCTCGACAGAAGCCGTTTCATAAAATGGTTTCTCTCTCTCAAATGCCTACCACACAGAAACCGACCAAGTATTTATCTGATGGAGTTTTGATCTTTCACGAAAACCGGGATGGTTTGGACTTGGATCGCTGCCATTTTTCATTCCATAACAATAATCCCATTCTGCACTGTGCAAAGCTGAACAGCATCGCAGTCTAAAGAAAAACAACAATAAACCCACCTTTGTATAGCACTCCAGGATAATTTGCAAACAAAGTCAGTAAACAACAGTTGAAACTGGCCCTTTTAAATAGAAAGTGGGCATGATCTCAACAAAGCATGATGTACAGGAAGCTATACATCAGAGCATTTTTTCATCTCTTCCAATGAGGATACACTCAGCATGTACATTTTCCTCATTCTAGATGGTCCTTAGCCTATTCTGCAACTTCCAGCTACATCAGACACCATTGCAATAGACACAAACATATTTTACCAGCAGTAATGTGGTATCTTTGGGATCTGAACCCCAGGGAGTTTCATAGGGATAAAGTTTGTCTGACCAGGGAGGCATGTAATGAACTGGCAGCTGTGGGTATGTATGCCATTGCCATATATGGGACAGAATCTGAAATCTTCAAGCACGTGTCATAGAACCTATATTGCTAAAAGCAGACAAAGATTTTCCTTTAGTTTAAGAGATCGGGGCCTATGCTGTGGGAGCAGAAGGCTCTGAATTCTATCCCTGCTGCTAATATGAAGTTTTGAGTGGCCATAGTCCATAGAAAGGATTTAGCCAAAGATTTCTTTGAGCATCATTAATACTGATTAGATTATTATCTAAGAATTAATACCAGCTACTGTACTTGCTATTACTTTAAAGTAAGATTAGCCCAGTATTTCAGATCTTTAATCTTTGTGGTTAAAGAACATCAGGCTGGCTGGTTTATCAGCATCCTTATTAGATTAAGAGATATTGAGAGATTGTGGATAGATAGTGAAACAGCACAGATTTTTCTTATGCCCAAAATGCAAGCGGCTTGGTATTTTAAAAACGTACAGGCCTGAAGCATATTTTGTTGAACAAAAGCAGATACAGAGACTTTGGCAGCCTGGGGAGGTAGAAAGGTGAGTGGCAAGCAGATGCTGCATAGGAAGATCTCCTTTTTCATTTGGGGATTATTAACTCACAGCACCACAATGGATTTATTCAGCAGGATGTCATGTTCATTGATTCTTACATAAGGATTATTTGCTGTGACGACCAAAAAAAAAAAACCTCATTTATAAAGTGCCTTCCCCTTCATAATGAACACATGGAAAGGTTCAGTGGTTTAGTTCAGATTTAAAATGCATTTAGGGGAGGCCCATGATTTTCAGGAGTAAGGAGGGATTTTGAGATGCCGGAAAGGGGACTGATTTTCCGAGGGTCAATGCTCAATGCTTTCTGAAAATTAGGCTCCTTTGGGGTGTCTCAAGTGGAGCAGCTAAAAACTGAAACATCCTTTCCTCCTAAAAAAAAAAAAAGCCCTAAAAAACCCACCAGTGGTCACTTTGGAAAATCTTGGCCAGCATATTTAAATTAATTCCATTTATATAAATCTCAAGACACATTCAGATTAAGGACTTGTTTACAAGGAGAAATTGGCCAGCATAGCTGTAGTAGAATCATTTTCCACTATTGCTGTTCCAGAGTAACTCCCACGTGGACACTCAATTGCAGGATAAAAGTGACTGCATTTGGAGTAATTATTCAGGAATAAAATAACTTATTCCAGAATTGTGTCTACATGGGAAGTTATTCTGGCGTAGTTTATTCCAGTGGTTCTCAAACTTTTTTTTTTTGTGGGCCACTTGAAAATTGCTGAGGGTCTCAGCGGACCACTTAACGATCTTTCCAAATGTTGCTTGTACCGTTAGCTAACTATTGTAAAGCGCTTTGGATAAAAGTGCTATATAAAAAAACCCCTTAACAAATAAAAGCACACAACTCATATTTTAATATCACTAGTCTTACCTTTCTAATGCAATGGTTGTGCCCGCTCTCCCCCAAAGCAGTAGCCCCCAAGCTGGGGCTGGGAAGGAGGGGGGGTCTCTCCTCCGCCACAGCAGCCACAGAGCTGAGACTGGGAAGGAGGGCTGTTTCTCCCTGGCAGCCACAGCCCTGGAGCTGAGGAAAGTTGCCTCTTTCTCTGGCCGCTGCAGCCCTGCACATCCCAAATTCCCCCCCACCCCCTCTTCTCACCCCACTGCCCCCTCCCACCTACCTCCTCTTCACCCCAAGGCCACCACCTCACCTTACATGTGCATCTTCTCCAGGGCACAGGCACCTAATTAGTGGAACCACGCCTGTGTGGCTCCACTAATTAGGTGGGTGGCCCTTCATTTTCTCATGTGCGGCCGTCCAGGCGCGCACCTTAGAGGGGACTATCCGCGGACCACCTGAATGGGAGCTTGTGGACCACCAGAGGTCCGTGGACCACAGTTTGAGAACCTCTGGTTTATTCCAGTATAGTTATGCCAATGTCCCCACTACAATTTTGGGTAAGATTCATGATTTTTTTCCATTTATGCAAACTGGGTCACACCAAGCCCATGCTATCACAGTGAAAACACTTCTGAATATAATGGACAGTGTTAAAGAATGAGTTAGGGGGCATAGTGCTGCAGGATCCCACATGACAGACATCTGAGTGATAACAACAACTGGTGGGGATACACTTACAGTAATTGTTAGATACCGATCCTGTGAAGTCCATTTAACTAAACCAAACCATTAACTGAGTAAAGCAAATGCGCATCGAGTTACCAAAGACCCCTGTTGTGTGTGCAAAATACATTTCACACTCTCAGGATCCAAAGATTAATTCTACCATGTGCTCGTTGCTTTTGAACCTGTCATGACACTAAAGTTTTAAAAGCTCTGAAAGTTCCATAACGCAAACAAGGTCATGTTTTTGCATCAGTTCAGTCAATAAATCCACAGTGTGCACGCGCGCGCACACACACACACCACACACACCCACAGTTGTCCACGTTGAGGGATTTTCCAGGCCACAAGAGTTTCATAAACTGCAAGCAGGGTTTAGGATGGCTGGTATTAAGGAAATGAAGACAACTACTCTCGTTAAACTAACCTGACAAAAGAGAGATGACTGGTGGCCTTTAATGAGACATGTACAAATGGTTTCCCAGACAGAGAACTGAGCCATATGAGCACTGAGAGCACCAGTCTCACGAGCTTCTTAACGGGAAATGTTTGTGTTCAGTAAAAAGGGCACGACAGCAGACAGAGCAAGCAAATGCCATCTGGGTTTTATATGCATCACAGAAGGAGCCATGCTGCAAACTTTTGAACTGGATCTGGATTTGCACTAAGGGTTTGGATCAGCGATTTTAGTTTGGGCCCTTGTTTAGTTTAGTTTTCTTGTGTAAAACCGACAAAAAACAGAAAATAACTTTGCAGTCATTCCTGACTAGATAGAGTTAACTGAAAGACTTGAATATCAAACAGCACCACTGTGGCATATTTATCTACACAAAAGATCATTCAATTTATTCTCTCTCTCTCTCTCTCTCTCTCTCTCTCACACACACACACACAGTTAAATAGAGACTCCTTTAATGCAACTAACTCAAACATTCCCACTGAAATCAGCAATAAGCAAAGTGACAAATTCTAATAAGAAAGTCAGGCCATAACTGGAACCCCAGCTCCCATTCTATCAATAGAATATTCTTGCGGTATTATTATTCGTTTGTGGTAGCACCCGAGATATGCTAAAGGCTCAGCAATACCCAGAATTTTGACACTGAGGACTGGACAAGTAACATACAAGGTATCCTAAGGGGCTGCATCTCAAATCTGTATAATCCAACCTACGGATTAAGTGTTCATAACCTTATTAGTCACACAAACTTTTACCTTCCCTTGATGATAAATGGAAATTACACCAGCCCTAAAAACCCGGGGAGAAGGGGTGGCCTAGAGGTTAATTCACTGGATTGGGAATTCAGGCGACCTAGGTTGAGTTCTTGTCTCAGCCACAGACTTCCGTTGAGCTAGGAATGTAACCTCTCTGTGCTGCAGATCCCCATCTATATACTGGGGAGGACAATACTTCCCTACCTCCTGGGGGCACTCAGGCACCACATAGCAAGTTTTCCCTTCACCCTCCAGTGGGGTAAGGAAAGGGAGTGTGTCACCTCTCTTCAGGACGACTCTAATCTGTCCCTTTGGGCATCCCTGTTGGCTAAGCGTGTCCTGTGTGGGGAGGCAGTCAAGTCAAACACAGGGCTTGTCTTCACTGCAACAGTTAGCTTGAGTTACTTCACTCGAGAGAGCCTCGCTCTATTCAGAGAAGCCATATGCAAAACATCACTCATGGTTAGGGTGGCCAGATGGAATAAAGGAAATATCGGAACACATGGGGAGGGGGTCCCGCCGGTGGAGAAAAAAAAAAAAGCGGAGTCCCGGAGTCCCGCCGGCAGAGGGGAAGAAAAAAAAAAGGGGAAGTCCTGCAGCGGAACAAAACAAAAACAGGAGTGCAAAATATCGGGACAAACTGTGTCCCGACCAAACATCGGTCGGGATGCGGCACAAACACCTAAAATTCGGGACAGTCCCGATTTTATCGGGACGTCTGGTCACCCTACTCATGGTAGGTCAATCCTGGAGCCAGGGTGGGTATGTCTTCTTGAGCTGGAAATGACACTTTCCAGCTCCGGGGTAGACATCCCTTGGAGCTGCATGGAACGACTGGCGTCTCAGAGGGACTGGATTAACAGCTGAGTTGTGCTAACTCAAGCTGTAGCCAGGGGCACTAGAACAATCTGTGGAGTGGAGGTGCTGAGAGCCACTGAACCAAACTGCATACCCTGTATATGATAGAAACCACTTCAAGCCAGGGGGTGCTGCAGCACCCCTAGTTCCAGCACCTATGGCTGTAGCCACATCCACACTGCATTACTACCTCGAGTGTCAGCCACACTCCGACTTCCACCCACACCACACCAGCTCACTCGAGTTTAAAGCACCACTAAACTCAAGTTAGAAATGGTGTGTCTAGATGGGAGGCGCTAACTCAAATGATACCTTAAGCGAACACTGCGAAGACCAGCCCACAGTCTTTTTGGATGCCTAGCCCAACATCTGAATTGTATTGTCAATGGACATGCATGTTTGCTAGCTAAATCCAGCTCTCAAGAAACCAAACTACATCACAGAACACAGCAGGGAGCCAGCCCTTGCAAACAGTGGTGATCAATATCTCATTATACCTTTGTGTTCCAGTGCACCCCTTGAAATACTGCAATATCCAGCAGCATCATGTGTGGATTTTTCACCCAATCACTGCAGACTTGTTTACAAGCTGTGGGAAACTGATGGTTTGAAATCCATTTAAACACACAAGAGTTTTGGCACAAATCTATGAAGTTCCACGGTTCAGCATTCGCTGCCATTGAAAGGTCCCCTCCCCAACGACAATGGAAATTGTACTGATCTTTTAAAATTAAATATGCAAAATGCTGGACTAACTCTCTGATGTGAGCACAGAATATAAGCTGCTCCTCAAAAAGGGCTCACGATACACATGAGGATATGCAACAAATACTGAAGGTCAGAATCACCACCTGTCCTAGAAGCTTGCATCAATGTCCACCCCAAATCCAAACAGGCAGATGGGGTACCCAAGCAACCATAAGGAAAAAAGGGAACCACAGACTAGAACAACCATAGGTATTTATATTATCGAATGGGCTGGGCTCAGAATCTGTCCTGCTTCATTAATACGGTACCAGTGCCCCTCCTGATTCTTCCTACAGTGTCATTTAAATATAAAACAAAGTCAGCATGAGCAGACCCTCTAAAAAACAAAACTTGATCTTTCCTGCATTCACTTTCACATGTTTGTGACAAACAAGTTACTGTTCCTGAAAAAACAGCCAGCTGCCGAATGCAAGATGATCCTCCGCTCCACAGTTCAGAACAGTCATTGCTGTAATACAAAGAAAAGAGAGGAAGTCCGAGTTTTGTCTCTCTTTGGTGCAAGGCAGGGTTGAGTTACACGCTGCTCAATAGCACCAGGTGTACTTCAGATGGGCCATTGCACTCCAATCCCCAGCATGAACTTTTGTGTATTAAATCACTTCACTGGGAAGTCCTGTGCGCTCAGAAATAGCAGCTAGAAAAGGGGCGTGACTCCAATGCCAGATCCAAGAATGAAATATCACAATGAGCCGCGTGGTCTGGAAACCTGCACAGCGGTATTTGAATCAATAGCCAGGGTAAGGGCTCACTGGGTCATTTTCAGCCCCAAGTGGCGTTTACATTTAAATTTGATACCAAAACTGCTGATCTCCAGAACCTGGCTGGGACATTGTTACAGAGCAACATCCAAATCACAACCATCCCTGTGTACACACACAGCGCACTGCAGCCCCATTACACGGCATTCAAGACATAAAAAACGACTCTGACGACATTTGGCTACAGCCCTCCCGCTGGGCGTACAGGGCGACTAGACCATACAGCCCTGTTTTGTCCTTTGTTTCAGTAAAGCCAGGCAGCTGAAACAGCATTTAGCATTACTGTCCTCCCAGGAAACAAATGTAATACATCCAGGCATCAAACATGGTGTGCAGTTCAGCTGCCTGAATGTACCACCAAACAGAGTGGCTTCCGAGAAATACCACAGTGCATTACGTCTCATCTGTTCGCTGCTAATAGCTTTGTACAGCAATGATAATGATACCGGCTCATTGGCTCCACAGGGATGGAATCCCCTATTCTTTACAGGAGCTACAAATGGCATGCTTCAAGCAACGTGGCCCCTGTGCAGCTAGGACAGAAGCGGAGAGCTATGCAATATGAAGCATGTCATTTCAGTTAACTCAGCCAGCGCACAGCCCTGATGGAGAACACTAGATCACTATTTCTCTAACTGTGGGTCGGATCCTGAGCGGGCAGGAGGTATCATTGTGGGTCTCCCTATGAAAGTGGCATGGGGGGCCCCTAAAGTTTAAAAGATTAAAGTTTATAAATAGGAAACTGAACAGTTTTACACAACACAACTGTCATTGGTCAACCTAGCCATTGATCACGTACAGGCAGAAAATGGCCACCATTTACCATGCAAAGCTATCGGAGATTCCACATTCCAACTCCATAGTTGAGTTGCTTCCTTCTCTGTCTGTCTGAGGTACTTATATGGCCTCTGTCACTGAGCACCTCACAATCTTTAATGTGTTTATCCTCACAAGTGCCCATTATTCCCATTTTACAGATGGGGACCTGAGGCTTAGGGAGACTAAGGCTACGTCTACACAACGAGCTAAGGGTGTGATTCCCCAGCTCCTGTATATTAAACTGGCGCTAGATCTCATCGAGCTACTGCCAGTGGCAATGGGGGCACGGCTGAGCCATGTCAAGTACATACCCACAAGTTTCAGGTGGATTTGTGCTCAGCTGTGCCTCGGCTGCCACTACCCAGGCTACCACGGTTACTCTGCTGTTTGTACTCACGTTAGCTCTCATCAACAGGCTAAATAAAGGGAAATATCAGTGAGCTTTTTCACCAACTGAGATGGCTACAGAAACAATTAATGTAAAACAAGGATAAAAGCAGTATTTAAAAAATACACCAATATGTTTCAAAAGTCTCCATTGACATAAACTGGGCCCCTTTGCTCTCCCTGAATAATTCCATACGGATGCTAATTCCCATAAGAAACAGCTTGACACATACCAAGACAGACAGGAAGTGGCAAGAGACTTCCAATGTTCTTTGAAATCAAAATTCTGACTCGTTTATTAGCCCCAAAAGTGTGCAAAAGTGCTTTAGAGACAAGAATAAATGATTTACAAAGGTATTTAGGCACCTAACAATGCAGAGAGCAGCTTAGTGGGATTCACAAAAGGACCTATGGTGATTAGGTGCCTAACTCCCATCGGAAGTCATAGGAACTGGGAGATAGGTGCCCAATCTGCTTAGACACTGCTGCAAATCCCACTAGGCACCTCTCTGCACAGCTCTTTAGGCACCTAAATACCTCTGTAAGCTGGCCCAAGGCCCCTGCCCAAGAGAGCTTGCAATATTAAAAAAGCTAATTTTGCCCTGCACATAGAACAGAAGAATAAGCAAATGCCATATTCAAAAGCTGTTGTTCGATAGGTGCGTAGGGGAGGAGCACCTATTTTAAAGAAACAATTGTAAGAGCAAGGTTTGACACTGGCTCAGTGACGTTTATATCCCTTTGCAGTTTTAAATGAAAAAGAATCGTTAGATGGAAGGTTAAGGTTCGCGATTGCATTTGTAAACACTGTTCTGACAGCCCTTTCCCCATGTCAAAATTTAAACACAGAAATACCCCCACAGAAAGTAAAAATATGAAACAATAAACTTGCATGTTTCCATTTCTTTGCCCCCATGATTTTTGTATTCATTTAAATGTTTTGCTTGTGGCATTCATTTTTTGTTTGTTGAAAAAATGCAGTAAAGAAAAATGTGTTTTGAAACAGAAAGAAAGTTTCAGATTCTTTGGGCTGTCGCTCTATCAGGGGGGTGGGTTACCAGCAGTGTTGCCAATTCTCACAGTTTTATGGCAAGTTTCACGATATTTGGTGTTTCACTTAAAGCCCCAGCCCCCGGAATCATGTGATGATATGAGAATCTCAGCTTGCTGCTGCCTTTTTTTTTTAAATAAATTAAGTTTCTAGCCCTCATGATTGTGAAGAAAAGCTTGAAAATGTGCCCCGAGTACCCTCTAAAGGCTCAGAAGGCAAATGAAAAAGAACTAAAAATGTATTGATATTTTTTAATCTCATAATTTTTAAGCCCATCACCAGATTTTTTGGAGCCCGACTCATGATTTTTAAATGTTTGGGGCTATACTGCACAAAGGCCTGTTTCCGCTCCCACTGGGAAGTGGATCAGGCACGAAGGATATGCCCACACTGCAATAAAAAACCCACTGCACCAAGTCTCAGAGCAAGGGTCAATTGACTTGGGCTCGGGCTCTGGGGCTAAAAATAGCAGTGTAGCCGTTCGGGCTGGGCTAGAGCCCACATTCTAAGACCCAACTCCCTCGTAGGGTCTCAGAGCCCAGGCTCCAGCCCAAGCCTGAACATTTGCACTGTCATTTTACTGCCCTGCAACCTGAGCCCCATGGCCATCTGTGACCACGCCCGGGGTCTTTTATTGCAGTGTAGACATACAAGTGGGACACGTGTTTGACACCCACACACTGGACTGATCTACCCAAAGATACTGAACCAGCAAAATATCCAGCGCTAATAAGTCACTAGCGTTTAACTATGTTTTACTCTCCGTTCTTAACCTTTTACCCCTTGGAAGCAAAAAAAGATTATTTTCTCCTCTATCCATTTTTGTCCTTTTCCACTTAGACAAAAGTTTCCTCCTCCTGCTCCTGTTTTGAATGGATCAGATGTTAGCCTGGCTGTTTTGGTTCAACAAGAACAGCTTGAATGATCACACCCTCCCTCCCCCATGCTGAAGCCTCACTGATCGATGTGAAAGGGCCAGCGTTGTGTCAGGGATATTTGTTAAGAGTAAGCCATGTGAAAAATGAACTGATCTAAAAAAAACCCGCCTGTGTGCTCTACCGTGGCCTGCTGGGCTTGGTCATTCCAGCCAGAATCAAGTCACAGCAGGAGGGAGACAGAGCGAGGCAACATCAGGACCGGGAAGAAAAGTCTAGGCTTGTTCCAAGTTCTGCCAGATAGGAATGAGCATTTGCAGTTGGTCAACAGATAAGACTGAGGGCAGGCAGGGTTATAATGACCCAGTCCGCTGTTCAATTTCTAGCCCTTACCGTTGTGATGATAACCTGCCAAATGTCACCAAAGCAGTGCTGTCTGCCTGAGCATGCAGGTGCAACCTGGAACAATAGCTGAGACGCATAATCTGCCCAAGTCATCTCCATTGTCATCATGAGGTTCAAGTGCCAACATACGATTTAAATGTCAATCCTGTATTACACTGTTACTGAGCATTTTAGCATAAATACCCAGTTGATAGGGGGTCATGGGAGGAGTTTGGGATTAAGGGCAGAACTTGGACAGGGGACTATCACTTTCCTCCTTCAATCTGACCCCAATCAAGGCTTTTTTTAAATCTTGTGCTCCTTAGGGGGACTTAGAAATTCCACATTTGGATACTCTGATTGGATATTTACTTGCCTGTCTGACATTTTTTGCACCTAAGTTTTAAAGAGAGATGTCAAGTCATTTGTATAGCAGTGGCTCTGCAAACGAGGTAACAGAATTCTAGCACGGAAGAGGCTGTGCTGATGGCTGTATTATTCTTCTAAGCAGGACTAGTGTAACCTACCTTGCTCCTGAAGCCTGGGAGTATGTGCACATCAGCTGCCCCTAACAAGCCTGATTTGAGTTCTTAGTGCAGATCACATATGTGGGGGTTTGAAGGATTCTGACATCCTGTGGAGGAGCAAACATTTTACATTTTCTTCTGTGTGTGGTTACGACTTATAACAACGAGCCTATCGTTAAGTTTGTTATAATGATTATTAATAGTGTTACAGTAACAGCTAGAGCAGCGGTTCTCAACTCGGGCGGTGAGGGGAAGTCAAGCTTTCCAGGGGTCATGGCAAGCCTTCTAATTCACGATGGAGGCATGGCTGGGCCAAATTTACATGAATGGTGTTGTCACCCTACGTATGAGTGGTGGGGGGTGTTTCTTGCTGTAAGGGGAGGCTCTACGTGAAAAAAATGCTACCGGTAAGGTGGGACATGATTCAAAAAGGTTGAGAGGCCCCAACTGAGATGTGCTAGGCACTGGACAGACACATAAGAGACAGGCCCTGTCCCACAGAAGCTTCCCAGCTAAAGAGAGACAAGCCAGATAAAGGTGGGAAGCGAAACAGAGGCACAGAGAGGGGAAGTAACTTGCTTGAAGTCAAACAGCAGAGCCAGGGCTAGAATACAGATCTCCTGAGTCCCCGTCCAACGTGCTATCTACTGGACCACTCGACCTCATACACACAAATGCAGAGAACCACAGGCTGACCAAAGGCATCGGAAATGAATCCCCTCCTGGCCTCCGCATCGACACATCACACCGTCACTGACACAATATGTCATAACAGCCCGGCAATCGAAGGACTGCGCAGTAGGTCCCTTGCTGTACCACAGAGCCATCCTCTTCGGCTCACCCCTTCCTTACCCAGCCTCAATGGATGACAGACATTTCACCGCAGGTGCGAACAGGGAGGAGGAATAACTATGCAAGATTCGGGGCGGGGGGGACTTTAAACACTCGTTAATGAACCCTCATGCCACGCTTGAGACTTTTTTGGGGGGGGGAAACTGAGGCACAGAGCAGTTGTCACCCAGGGCCCAATCCTGCAAACTGCTGAGGGTCTCTTGTCTGGTGCTGAGCTCCCTCACATGGTAACAGGGTCTGATTCTATTGAAGCCAGTGGGGAGCCTTTCCATTTACATTAAAGGTCTGATCCAGCTCCCATTAGTATTAAACCCACAAATGAGAGTCAGTGGAACAGAACCCCCACATCCTGACTCCCAGGCCCTCCTTGTAATCACTAGACTCCGATGGCTTCCCAAAGTGGCTTTAAAACAGCAAACTCCTGCAGCTAGTGAGAGAAATGGATGGTTCTTTTAGAATGCAAATGCAAGAAACGAATCCTAGGGCTTTTCAGGCCATTAAGTAACATGGAATCCTTCAAAATTACTGTTCTTGGCAATAAAGGTCATTTTCATCCTGAGTACAGGCAAGTCATGTGGCCTGTATGGTCTTGGAGCTACCTCCTGCCCTCCTGCCACGCTCTCTATTCCCGCCGATGTCAGTGAGGGGGAGACATGCCCATCAAGGTAGGACGACCAAAATGTAACTAAAAAGGGGGAATTAGCATTTTTGGCTCCTAATCAGAACGGTTGAAGAGATTTGTTTTCAAATAACCAACACTATGGTACAGCACAGAGCTGAATCAGTGTTAACTGAACCCCTGGCATAGCACCAGCATAAATGCCAATAGTGCAGGGTCTCCATTCCATACCCGCTGTCTCACCACACAGCCACACTGGCTGGCCTGTAACCTACCTCCCAATCCAATTCCTTGGAACAAAGAGATTTCAAAAGGCGTGCTGGGATGTCTCTAGGACCCCAGTGGAATTATGGGAGAAGAAAAGCTCAAACCCCATAACTGCCAGAGACACTCCCGTACAACCCTGGGGACAAACTGCACTGAAATGTAGTTTCAGTTCACTGGGCCGTAAGATGTTTATTTCTCCAAGTAGGTACCTATGTACAACTAGCTCGGTCTATACATCTTCCTAAGTGAACACACACCGTAAGCTGCCCACACACTGACCCAGTGTCTAGAATGCAGTTTTGTTGTTCTGTTTTGGTTTAGTTAATCTAATAACAGGAATTTGGAGGGGTGGGGGTTAAAATTTGCTAAGCCATCGAGGTGGTTCTCAATATCTGGTTTAAATGGCTCAGTGTCCCATTCAAGAGGCAATGAGTTGAGCATAAACAGAGTCGACTCGCAGAAAACGCCAAATTGCCCATTTGCCATAGATGCCTAATCACTTACAAAAACAAAACAAAACAAAACAAAAAAACGTGCACACACACCCCCTCAGCAGGGACAAAGATATCCACGTCAATAGCAGGTATTCCGCACCAAAATGCTTTAAGTCTCAGCCGCTTCACCAAATAGCACGTTGCATCATTCCAGCATGCAAATGAGACCAAAACTAAGATTCCAGACAAAATTAAAGACTTCAGAAGAGGCACTCTGATTTTCCTGAGGGCCTCCATTCATCTCCCCTGATTGAATATTCAAGCCAAACCTGGACACAGCAAATTCCCCAGGTGTGCATGATCCTGCAGGGGGTTATATTTTATTTATACCTCATCATCCTTGACTGACCTTGTGCAGTCAGTTTGCTCCCATTCTAAAAACCCCTCACTCACTGTAGGCAGTTTGTATTCAAAACTCATCTCCGATCATTCCACTCCCTCAAAATATAATTAGACTATTAGTTTTATACTTATACCTGTGTTCAAGTAGTTCCTAGACTTGGAGACACACTGTTGTTTTGTGCAGCAATTCTCAGTTCTGAGGTCACACACTTTCCTGTGGTCATGAAATTGTCTACAGAATCCAAAATGTAAATTTTAAAATGTTGTCTAAGTCATGTTTCTAGTCCTTCTGGTTGCAAAACAAAAAGCTCTTCCAAAATGTATATTACTGTAGTAAAGAGGTTTGTGGGATACAGAGGATTATGCAATATACAGTTTCTGAAGTTTTCATTAAGTATTCATTGTAGTTGATTGTATTTATTTAAATGCATAGACATCAAATTTACATACGCTGATAATAAAGGCAGATTTTATCTCTATATGGCACAATGATCTTACAAACATTAAGAAATGATTAAAGTCTCTATGGGGGGTTGGTTGAAACAATACAAAGGTTTTTAGGGTTAGGGGAAGCAAGCATTTTGGATACAGCATCAGAGGAAGGAAGTGGGTGGTTTTGTGACCGCAAGGAAGGTGGAAAAAGGGTTGTCCAAGGGACAGAGACAGGACTAGTGGGTTCGGTTTGCATCTCTGACTCTCCTTGTGACCTTGAGCAAGTTGCCACATGTCTCACCTAATAATTCCCTGTCCCGGCAGGGGCCTCTGGCATTCATTGGACCACAGTCCCTCCCGTTTTCTCCCTGTGACGCACAGCTTAGTCTCTAAGGACTGACATGCTGTGGTCTAACCGAAGTCTTTAGACTTAATGAGGGTTTCTAGATGAAATGAATGACCTGTGATATGCAGGAGGTCAGGCTAGATAATCCTTTCTGGCCTTAAACTTCATTAATCTTCTCAGTTTCTGCATCTGTAAAATGGGGATAACATTGGCTAATTCTATTTAATTTAATTTACATTAAGGACACTTTAATTCCAAACGAGAGCGCCTACACAAGGGTTTAATGTGTTTAACTAATTCACTTGGAATAAACACCTCTAGATAATTCAGATTAATTTTCCTGAGTGTCCCGATGTAGACAAATGCTAAGTGTCTAGCTCTCTTGGTTGTAGAAAAGAGTTTGAAAATGTGAACCTAAGGAATCTGAAATTAGAAGACCAAAAAAAACGGCAAAGCGTTTTAAAATCTGATATTCTGGAGCTTGACTCATGAATTTCAAGTGTTTGGGTCTGGCAATACTAGGTTGCAATAGACCAGAAGCTTGTATAATTGGCTTGGTGTGTTATAAGAGGAGTTTCACCTACTTCAGGCTGATACTGGATCACAATTGTTTGAGACAGAATCTGCTGGGCCAAATTCTGTTCTTATTTACACCAGCGTGGCAGTGAAGGCAACACAGTTACTCCAGATTTACACCAGCAAACAGGACTTGGCACTTTCTGTCCAAACCACCATGACCTGAACGTCTGTGGAAAGAGGATTTTCTTTCCCTGCTGTTCTGTGAGGAGGCTGCAGACAGAGAGAGCAGGAGGGTGTCTGACTTCCATATGCCTTCAGAGTGTGCAATTCTGTAAGGAGTGCACTGAATGGTAAGGATTAACTATATCAGATCCTTCCAAGAGCATCTAACGAGTAAGACAATTAAATCAGCCTCTCAATTGTCTATAGAAATCACCCATGAAACTAGCTAAAACAGGATTGATTCAATACCTTTCTGTATTGCTTGGAATGCATCAAACCAGGTCTTTTCTGGAAATGGAATCCAGCCCTGGATTATTTGCCCCTTCAAAAAGTCACACTCCAGATAGCAGGAGCATAGACAGAGAGGCCCTTATCAGGGATGTGTGAGCTGAATCAAGGTCCTGTTCAAGTAGTAAAAAGGTTCTTAATAGTGCCAGTAAACATTTGGCTTCCAGGATTAGAGGCAGATATGCAAAACTCTCTGGAGAGCATCATCACACCCAATCAGGGCCTGGATTTAGACTCCATCACGTGACCTTCATTCAAACCATTTTAGTCACATCCACAATAATAATTAAAAAAAAAAAAAACCTCACTCGATCTATTCTTTTCTGTGCGTCTCCCTGTGACAATGCTGCCACCACCATCTTTGTTGCCTGGCTCCCCTTTCTAAGCCTTTTGCCATTATAAACGTAGCTCAGTCCAAGCAACTGGACTCCCAAATAGGAATGTAACCTGAACAGTATCAATCCATGCCCAGCCTCTGCTGTCTCTACAAGCATGCAGACAATTGCTTCCTTTACCATCCACAACGTACAGTCCCCATGCTGCTTAGGAGACTCCGATTCCCCCCAAACACAGAGGGCTGAGACGAAGAGCATCCCAGCTGCAATGGGAATGCACAGGGTTATCATGTATATAGTTAGGGGTGACCTATGTTTTTGGCGGGGTGGGACTGCACTATCTGTAGTGTAATACTGCTCAGCAGTTTTCTTTCTGCTCCTCTGTAGGTTCACACACACTTGCACTGTTTGACACAAGCAGGTAAAAAGGAAGAATTATTAGGGGATACATTCTGAACATAATTTAATGTATTTGGCCACTACATATTTCTCTCTCATTTCAGAGGCTTATGAAGCAGTAACTGTTAAAAGCAATTTTCTTTAGGTTTAGCTAATGTAACGTGCTGGTACGTATCCCAATCAAATTGCAAATAATCCATAGGTAGGGATCAAACTGTAAGAAACATTTTCTTACTGGCATTCCAGTATTCAAGACCTTCCTTGACAAAAGAATGGAGACAGGTATGACTAAGGGCAAACCGAGTTAAACAAGTTGATACCTTATTAGTGTCAGAAGCATGTGGGGCTTGAGCCTGAGAGATGCTTCGTAGCACCCTCAACTCCCACCAATTTCAGCAGGATACTGAGCACTGTGCAGGATTGGGCCCATTGAGGTGGTCTCCATTGAGAGAGACCCGAGGAAGAAATGTCTAGTAAATGTCTCAAGCACGTTGTCAAGAACTGTCACTAGCTCTAACCTAAATCCATTCTGCAAGTGTGAATGAATATCCTTTAGCAGAGAACAAGAGGATGCTCCAGAAGGCCTGAAGCAAAACAAAAAACAAAACCTTTGCTAGAAACAATAGCAGCTTCTGGCTCCTCTATTCTCTCTAGATTCAGCTGTGTGCAACACCCACATTTAACACTACTGGCCTGGGAGCTACGAAGCCTGTGTGGAGACAAGAATTAGCCCCGTGTGTGAATCAACTTCAAGTGAAATGGGATCGTAGAATCCATGTTTTGCAATCGGCAGCAGTTGAATAGTTTCCGTTTTTGTTTGGAACCCCTTCCTAGAGAATTACTAGCCTGATACATCATCAGGCAGCCTCTGTGCTGATTTCTTGGAGTCTAATGAAAAAGTAGCGTACGCTAAATGGACCCAGCAGCTAAACAAGTTGAAATGCCAGTGCTTACCTTGGAGACATCCAGAACAGATACTGCTGGTTCCAATTATTTAAGCATAATTCCCTATCAAGAACACATTCTTCATTTCTTGCATTCCCTTTGTCCATCATGTCACAAAATCAACCTAGAGGCAATAGAAATTCGCTCTCCCTACTACATGACCGGAATGGACTCTGACAGATGCCCGACAGCCTTTAGGGAGCATGCAAAGTATTTGCAGGTTCTTTACATTGTTATTAATCCAGTTGCAGATAAATAAAGAGAAACAAAGATTACCCATGAAGGCGGAGAGGAGTGCAGCACAAGTCCTACAGAGAAGTTAGACGGGCGATGGGTTTACTCTCTTCTGGCTTCACGCATGCAGCCATAGCCCATTAATATTAATGGGACTCAGATGCATGCACTTACAGACTTCTCAGTATGGAATCAATAAGAGTATAAAACTATAAGTATCCATTAGAAGCCAGTTGCACTTGTAGAAAGAGAACTGAAGACAGCGTAGCTACCTCATCCCCCACCCCGCCCCTTGGACAGCTCAAACCTTGGCTAAGATCTGTCCAAATCCTATAAAGTTCATGACGTGCAATTTTAAAATGAAACTTTTGCCAGGGTTCATAGCAGAATTGCTCAGACTGCAGCCTGAAGAGTCCTAATCTACAGCCCTCTCCATGGGAGTCCTAACGTTATTCTCTCCCCTCTGTAAGCGGGCTGATGGTGTACTTGTGAAAGGTGTCCAAGAGACAGCCCTGTAGACCAGACAGCACAGGCAGGGACAGCCCACGCTTCTCTGCAGCATCTGACAAAGGAGACACAAACTGATCTAACGGGAGTGACAGTGTTGTTCAGTCTCCGTGACTCAGTCAGTCTTTAGCCTCTCGGCCCAAAGCTCCAATAAAGGAACCAAGCAGTGCCCACTGTGGGGACAATTTCTCTAGATTCACAGATGTTAAGACCAGAAGAGACCTTTATGATCATCAGGTCTGACCCTCTGCATAACGCAGGCTGGAGAAACCTCACCTAGCAATTCCTGAATCAAGCCCATCCTACCTTCTGTTCAACCTACAGCATCCCTTTTAGCAAGATGTGATGGGTAACTGTCACTAAAAGAGCCAAACAAAGACTATCAACTCATTGTATGCAGGCCACTGACCATGCACCAGGTAGTAATGACCCACTTTCCACCACTACTGTCCTGGGCCCACTTGGAACCTTCAGCTCAGAGCAAACACCTCTGCATCCCATTACCCTCATCCTTGAGCCTCACAGTCTCCCTGGTTTATAAAACTTTCAGTACAGCCCACAGAGACTAATTATTCTAGCAGGCTGGAGCCCAAGTCGGCTATTCCTCGCTAATGGCCCTGAAGGCCTGGGGTTATTTTGTTTTCATTCCTGGTGGGCAGAGCCATCAAGCAACATCTTATCAAGACTCACAAGCAAAAATGATGGTTCTGTGCATTAATTTTTTATTTAAAAATAATGTAGGTGAGTTTGTATGCAAATTAGGTGCAATTCTCAGGTTCTGGCAATTTTCCTGTGCTGCCTAGGTACACCTCCCCTTGGTTCCTGGCAGTAAGGGTGGGCCCCAAATGCAAACAATTTGGAACCAGATGGCAGACATGCCAGAGCATGGTGGTGTTTGGGTCTTGAATTTGGCGACTACATATTCTAAAAAAACAGGGCCCATTTGCAAAATGTAGATCTAGTCTGGGTTCAGACTCTGACCACGCCCAAGGTTCAGGACACAGGGGTTGGTTTGGGGACCATCTCTGTTAGGCACTGGAGCTCTCAGCATCTGCCAAAGCTCTGAACATATTCATTTCCCCCTTTTTCTTCTTGCCAAAAGTTCTCTAATCCCAAAGAGGATTGAAGGGCTGTAAAATGCCTTGTAAATGAACCCTAGGGCCAGCTGACAGGAGATTGCCGCATGAAAGGAGAGGCTTTCCTCATTCACCAAGTTACTTTAAGGCTCTTTTGAGCGAATGAAAAACACACTGAAATGCAAACACTTCTATTCGCAGCAGCCTTCACCTGTTCCACCAGCTGTGAA
The DNA here is from genome assembly GCF_002925995.2 of Terrapene triunguis. Classification (NCBI taxonomy): domain Eukaryota; kingdom Metazoa; phylum Chordata; order Testudines; family Emydidae; genus Terrapene; species Terrapene triunguis. Next base: position 4,449,819 of record NW_020664582.1, on the reverse strand, counting down.
AGTTGTGTGGACCCCATTCATCACTGCTGCTCATGCCTTCCTGCAGCTCCAGAACGCTAGAGCGAAGGGAGACCGTCTGGGGCAGAGACGGATTTGTAAGACCCGGAAATTTTAGGGGCCACAAGAAATCTGAACATTAACTCGGGAGCTTTAGACACACAGACCTCCCTAGCTGCCTGCAGGCCCACTTGCCGTCTTCTTTTGGCAGACAATGGGAAACAAGAGAGCATAGAATCATAGATTATTAGGGTTGGAAGGGACCTCAGGAGATCATCTAGTCCAACCCCCTGCTCAAAGCAGGATCAATCCCCAACTAAATCCCCAAATGGCCCCCTCAAGGATTGAACTCACAACCCTGGGTTTAGCAGGCCAACGCTCAAACCACTGAGCTATCCCTCCTCCATGTTAGTGGTGATCTCCTCCCTGCTGTATCATCCCCATGCAGAGCTGGCTTTCCAGCCTGCTTTTCAGCCACAGTTCTGTGGTGGCTTTTCATACCCTCCCCGTTGTTCCAACGCTTGGGGTGGGGGGTGGACTGGTGAGGGAGAGAAGGACTATCAAGGTAGCAAAGAGAGGGTCACGTTTTAAGGCTGTGGGTTTCAAAGAAGCCTAAGAGAGTTAGGTGCCCACCTTCCATTGGCTTTCAGTAAGCTTTAGGCACCGAAATCCCTTAGGAACTTTGAAAATCCCAGCCTTCAAGACTACAGACACACCAATGCTCCACGCCCACAGGAGTCACAAAGCCAGAGCATGTAATGCGTATGAGCCATCTAAGGCCGTGGTTTTCAAACTTTTTTTCTGGTGACTCAGTTGAAGAAAATTGTTGATGCCCGCAACCAAACGGAGCTAGGGATGAGGGGTTTGGGGTGTGGGAGGGGCTCAGGGCTTGGCAGAGGGTTGGAGTGCGGGGGTGAGGGCTGCGGGGTGGGGCCGGGAATGAGGGGTTCAGGGCGTGGGAGGGGGCTCTGGGCTGGGGCAGAGGGTTGGAGTGCAGGAGGGGGTCAGGGCTCTGGGCTGGGGGCGCAGGCTCTGGGGTGGAGCCGTGGATGAGGGGGTTGGGGTGCAGGAAAGGGCTCTGGGTTTGGGGGGGCCTCAAGGCTGGGGCAGAGGATTGGGGTGTGGGGTTGAGGCGTGGGCTTACCTTGGGCAGCTCCTGGGCAGCGGCACAGCAGGGGTGCTAAGGCAGGCTTCCTGCCTGTCCTGGCACCGCGGACCGCGCTGTGCCCCAGAAGCGGCCAGCAGCAGGTCTGGCTCCTAGGCAGAGGCGTGCAAGGGCTCCATGCAGCTCTCGCCCGCAGGCACCGCTCCCCCCCCCCCCCAGATCCCATTGGCCGGTTCCCGGAGCCGGTGCTCGGGGCAGGGACAGTGCGCAGTGCCCCATGGCCCGCATGCCTAGGAGCCAGACCTGCTGCTGGCCACTTCCGGGGCACAGCGCAGTGTTGGAACAGGTAGGGACTAGCCTGCCTTAGCTGGGCAGCACCGCTGACGGGACTTTTAACGGCCTGGTCAGTGGTGCTGACCAGAGCCGCCACGACCAAATGCCTTACATTCTGCGACTCAGTACTGGGTCGCGACCCACAGTTGGAAACCTACTGATCTAAGGTAAGATCTTAGTAATGGGACTTTGGGAGCCATGAGCCCTCATCTCCCCTTGACTTCAGTGGGAGTTGCAGGAGCTCAGCACCTCACCAGAGACAATGCTCGGAGCGTGCCATGTCTAGAACTCATTCACAGAGAAAGTGCTGGTAGATGGCGCTTAAGGATGTGCAGCATAGCTCCTGCATTTTGCAGGATCCGTAACACTTCTTGTGTGTACTACCAATGGCTCTCTCTCTGCAGCTCCTGCCATCAACTTGCACCAGGCCTTGGAGACAGAGCTATCAAAAGGAGAGCCCCCTGGTGGACAGCGGACGCGGGGGAGAAGGCAGGAAGGGTCTTTCTAGAGACAATGGAAAGTCATCACTTTCTGCCAGCGCACAACTTGTCTGCCTCCACTCCTTCATCCTGTACACTACAGGGTCTCGAGATCTGCCACGAACAAGAGAGGACAGATGAAAACTGTTGAGACATCACTGGAGAGTGTTAAACACTAGGCTCAAAGCAGGATATCTAATGGCCTTCCAGGCTGGCAGTCCCTCACTTATTACGCCACAGCAAGAGGAGACTACTAACGGCCTGCCTTGATTTAATAGCACAGTTACCCTTATGGGCATTAGACACCAAGGTACAAGGCCCGACTGCTTGCTAGTTATCCATTGGCATGATGGTTATTTCTGTGCATTCACATTAATGTGCCACCAGAGACAGGTTATCACTGCATAAGGGAGGGTAGTGCTGGTGAAAGGGACCCAGCTGAGAGCCATGGAGAGCCAAGTGCTCAGAAATCAGAGGACCCAGGGCAGGTGCAGAGAACAGAGGCAGCAAGCCTCCCTGAGGATGCATCTCAGACCCTGACCCCCTCCAGGCCGGTGAGTGCAATCCATGCCCCACACAAGGCCGGGCCCTGCCGCTGAGATGGCTGACGAAAGTTTAAGTCAATGCCAGCTGGATGGGACGGGGGGAGAGGAGGCGGATTTTGTGGCACTCGACCACTAGGCACCAGAGCAAGGCCAATCTCAGCAGGAAAGGGCAGGGAACATTTTGTATCATGGTGTAGGTTTGTTTAAGTGCCATTAGTTGCTGGAGTAACCAGGGTGGGTACCACAGCACCAGCTCTCCCAGCTGCTGTCCCTGGGCCCCATCCATGCTCAGTGGGAGCCTACAAGCCCATCCCAGCAGCTCCTCTCCGGGCTGGGAAAGTGCACCTATGAGAAGACAACATTCCCTGCCAGCAAGAGGCAGTTCTGGCTGCTAGATTCTGGAGCGCAGTGGGGGGCCCGTCTCACAATACCCAGGCAAACGGAAAGCAGGGCAGGCAGGGAGTGAGAGAAAGGGATGGCTAGCCCCTCCCAGCATCCCACACTCCTACCGCCTGGGGAGAGGTAGCAGGCCGGGGGGTGGCATGTGGACAGGGTCAAGGGGAAGAAATAGGGAGTGTGAGGCCCAGCCTTGCTACAGCTGCCTGATGAGCACGTGGCTGGCTCCACAGTCCCGTTCGGTCCCATTCCCACCAGGCATGGAGGAACAGTTCTGAGAAGCGACTATTTCAGCAGCTCACCATGCTGTGCATGAAGCCAAGGACAATGTGCCCTTCGCAGCTAGATGCTGCCTGCCCAGATCTGGGGAACAGGCAGCAGTGCATCTTGCAGCAGGGAAATGAGAACCAGCACAACGCCCGAGGCCGTTTACAGCCTGCGGATGCTGCATACCCAAGATCACCAGCCAGATCCTTCCCCACCTACCTGCCACCCTTTTCTTCCTCTCTGCCCCGAGTGCAGTCCTATACAGTCACTCCCCCACTGACCCCATGGGAGAAGTGCAGGTCAGAGTATTCCCCCACCTCTCCACCTTGGTCTTCTGAGCAACAAACCTTGTTTTTAAGCTTTGCAGGCAAAGTTAAAACTCAGCACGAGGCTGCATGCTGCTTGTGCTGGGCCTGCTTTGGGGGCACATTCATCACGACGATGGATGGCTGTGGCAGACAGAGGCACAAAAGAGTGGCAGTAAACAAGCACCAAACCCAGCTGAATGGCTGCATCAGGCCAGTTGTCATTGCTTATTAACCCTTTCGCACTGCAACACACATGCTGACTGCCTATGCTGAGACCCTGCACTGGCAGCTTGAAGGGGATAGCAGTGGCCAGGGATCTCTCTACACGTCCATGGAAGACGGATATTCCCCCCCCTTCCTCTTACAGCCAGACCAACTGTAATTCGCCCTCTGCTACAGGTTCAAAAATAGACTCAACATCAAGTGCATTGACAGACTGGTGCTGGTAGCTAACGAGGCATCTTTGACCCACTTCGCTCTCAGTCACTACAGCACCCAGGGCTGGTGCTACCATTAAGGCGAACTAGGCGGTTGCCTAGGGCGCCAAGATCTGGGGGCGCCAAAAAGCGGTGCCCCCAATTTTTTTTTTTACAGCGTTCCTCCCCGAGCGCGCAGTTGCCGCTCCACTTCTCCCGCCTCCCAGGCTTGCAGCACCAATCAGCCGTTTGGCGCCGCAAGCCTGGGAGGGGAGGAGAATTAGAGCGGGGGCGGCGTGCTCGGGGAGGAGGCGGAGCAGAGGTGAGCTGGGGTGGGGAGCTGCCACACGGCTCCCCGGGGGGGGAGCTGCCGCAGGGCTGGGGGGGGGGGG
>NW_020664582.1:4423602-4445481 GCF_002925995.2 Terrapene triunguis | reverse complement strand
GCCACACGGCTCCCCGGGGGGGGAGCTGCTGCGGGGGGGGAGCGCCTCAGGGCGGGGGGGGAGCTGCCGCGGGGGGGGGGGGGGGGGCCCCCGCAAGGTGGAAGTTTCGCCTATGGCGCGAAACTTCCTTGCACTGGCCCTGGCAGCACCGTTCAAATGCCAGTGCAGACCGGAGGGAAAAAGGGGAGGTGTATTTTGCCTGGTACTCCAGGAGCAGATTCGGATACTATTGAGCATAACGATACCTTCGCAGCTAGGCCTGCTGAAGTCTATGGGACTAAACTAGAGGAAGGGAATCAGAATTGGATTCATTTATCACTCCTACCTAGAGCAGAGAAAATATTGCAGAAAATAATTCATTGCAGTGAGAATTTGCTCCATTTGCTTTAACTGTGTTCTCACCCTAATACTTAGACATCAGGAGGCTTTTAATGTCATTGAACTGTGAGAGACAGGTCCTAAAGCTAAACAACAACCCTGCTAATAGTCACATCTGTCTTCATCACCACATCACCCTCAGTAGAATTTTAAACACAACACAGAGGGCCAGATCCTCTGCTGGTGTAAATCAGTGTTACTCCATGGACTTCAACGCCACTTTATGCCAGCTACTGATTTGGTCCAGAGTCCAATGAGATGACTGGGTTTGGCAGCCCAGGAAAGATTTGCACTCACAGAGAAAAGCAAGTTAAATCCTAAGGTTTTTGCAATCTGCTCCAGGGGACAGTTGGCAGGAGCAGAGGGGGGTGCTATTCACCATTGAAGGAACAGAAATATCCACTACAAAGGTCCCTGAACAAATCAGTGTCACTGAAATGGCAACAGAGTCAGAGTCACTGAGCAGAGAGGGGCTCTTTGTGTGGCAAGCGCATGCAGATGTAGCTGCCTGAACCCCTGCTCTCATTGCAAAGAGTTGACAAGACAAATATACATTGATACAACCTCCCTGCCACTGAAATCCCACAAGGATTTTTTTTTAAAACAACACTTCTATGGTTCCATCACTGCACCAATCATTGCCTGGTTTCCCTCTCTTTTGTGCAAGCATCACCCCAGACTAACTTGCTTTGCAATGACAACGCAGATCTTTGTCAGCTGTGGCCCCGATCCTGCAAAAAAGTCATATAGGAGCATGGGGCCTTTCTGTGCTTATACTGAACTCACTGCAGGATTGGGACCTAAAAAATGCTATTCTCTAAAGGGACAGAACCATACACAGCACTAATCAAAGCTAGCGAACACTGTCTTATGTTGAGGTAGGAATGAGAGGGTGGCAGATTTTAGGTTAAAACCAGCAAGGTCCCCATCAAGGCAAACATTTGAGTGTACGTTTTTAATGAAATATATAGTGAAAAAGTCTCTGCGTATTGAAAACAGTTAGTGGAGGGGCTGGCAGGCCCTAAAGATTCTCCATATCTGGGCTTATTCCTGGGATCACGAGCATTTGGAAAGGACCCACTTTATATGTTTCAAGGGAATTGTTTTAAAACAGAAACAATTTTTTATACCTAAAAAGTTAGCCAAAAGTTGCTTAAAATTAAAACACAGCAGCCAGGAGAAATCACAAACTGGAAACTGTAGCCCTAAATGAAGGGCAGCTTGCAGTCCCTTGAATTTTTAGGGTTGCACTGAACGCTGGCCCTAGTATTGCTAACCCACATTCCCTACACATACTGATGTGTAAACAGTATGCAGGGTATGAAGATCACACACCCACAGTCCAGGATATGAGTGATGATACATAGCATGAAGGTCACCTGCAAATGAGTCAACCCAAATTGCTACACTGACTCAGGATAATCAAAAACTGCCCTCCCCCTTCCAAGTTCCATCAGTCAGAAAGGTTCACTCTCATAACTCTGCAAAATCATTCTTGCATCATCTCATGACAACGCATTATTCCTGTCAGTCTGTGCCTCAGTGACTACTGTGCATGTGTACGAGTGAGGCTTTCAGTTCCCCGGGCAGCTTTTCTTCAAACACACACACACACACCCCCTTGAGTGCCCTGTAATTGCACCACGACTGTCACCACAGTACAACACTTGTATTAAAAAAAAAAAAACATTCAGCCTTCGTTCTGTACACCCTGTACAGATGGAAAAAAAGTCTACTCAAATGAACCCATGTGGATGATTTAGTTGGGATTAGATCCTGCTTTGAGCAGGGGATTGGACTAGATGACCTCCTGAGGTCTCTTCCAGCTCTAATATTCTACGATTCTATGTGCTGCAGACAGATGCAATTACTAGATCAGTCACCCAGGTATACATGCACGCAGAGCTGGGACTACCATCCGGTTCCTTCAGCTCCAAACATCCCACATCTTAAGCTAAGGAGAACCTCTAAAGCAAGTAGGAACAGCAGGTCCCTATCTGCTCTGTAGATCAGCCACTAGAGGGTGACAACTCTCTCATTCCAATATACTTGCTTTGCCTAGTTGCCATGATGAGCCTATTTATGCCAACATGAGGAACAAGCAGAGAGGATTTTAAAACCAGGAGAACCCAGACTTAAGACATTTTTCACCAGGTAACTTCAGAGGGCTTTGGGCCAGGCCCTAGATGAATCCAGGTCTCACCTTCCTTTGAGCCAGTAGTGGCTGCAACCGCAGCTGTCCCCGAAGCCCGTCCCACGGGGCTGGAGTGTTTCCCCGCCCTGCCGGGGATTTTAAGTCCACTTGGCTTCAGCATGTTTGTCTCGCTCTGTATCTCAAGCTAGTAGCTGCCCGTCTCTTGGAGGGTTTTCCTACTGTCACCCGGTCAGGCCTCTAGATGACGGACCCCTTCTTCCATCGTCACAGACCTGGAGAAAAGAAGAGCACAAAGAAGTCAAACTCAGTTCAGAGAGGAAAGAGGGTCTTGCGGATAAGGGACTAGACTGAGACCCAGGAGATCTGGGCTCGTTTCCCAGAGCTGTCACACATTCAGATTCACAGCGTTTAAAGCTAGAAGGGACCATTAGATCATCTAGACCAGGAGTTCTCAACCAGGGTTCCGCGGCCTCCTGGGGGTCTGCGAGCCCTTTCGGGGGGCCACGGAGCTCCGCCGCTGAAACCCGGTGCCCCGAGTCCCAGCGCTGAACCAGGAACAGCGCGGGGCTGAAGCCGGCACCCCCCGCCCCCAGCCGGGAGCGGCGCAGGGCTGAAACCGGGAGCCCCAGCACCCTCCACTCCCCTCACTGAAGCTGGGAGCCGCACTGGGAGCCCCCCCTGCACACAGCCCCTAGCTACCCCCTCCCCGCACCCCAAACTACCCCCCTGCCCGCACACAGCCCCTAGCTATCCCCTCCCGCACCCCAAACTACCCCCCTGCCCACACACAGCCCCTAGCTACCCCCTCCCCGCACCCTCAACTGCCCCCCTGCCTGCACACAGCCCCTAATTACCCCCTCCCCGCACCCCAAACTACCCCCCTGCCCGGGCACAGCCCCTGGCTACCCCCTCCCCGCACCCAAGCGGTTTTCAGACTTTTTGAACTGAGTCCCCCACTTTGCGTTATATTTTTGGTTGCGATCCCCCACAGCCCAGACAGGCTGGGTGGCCTCCTGAATGAGTCGGGGGGAGGTGGCGCTCCCTCCCTGGACCCTGCTGTGTGGAGCTGGCTTGAGCCCTGCCAGCCCTTGCCCCCCCCAAAAAATAGAAGTAAAACTATGCCTATGCCCAAGGGTACCCCGTCCCCCTGCCCAGAGCCCTGCGCTCCCTCACCCCCTCCCCACTACCGGGCCCTGGCCTTTTTATAGCATGTTGAGGGGGACCTCAGTAAGAAAAAGGTTGAGAAGCCCTGATCTAGTCTGATCTCCTGCGTATCACAGGCCATTAAATTTCACCCCAATGCCCTACATTGAACCCAATGACTTGTTAAACTAAAGCATTTCAGTCCTCGGGAGCCAAAACTGCTGCGTGCCACAAGCAGAGCACAGGAGAGATGAGGTGCCACTCATGCTGAGGACAGGGAAGTGATCAGGTGAGATATGCCCAGATGATCCCAGGAGGTGGTTCATGCCCCATGCTGCAGAGGTAGGTGAAGAAAACCCCAGTTTGACTGGGGGGGGGGAATTCCTCCCCGACCCCAATGACCAGTTTAACCCTAAGCATATGAGTGAGGGACACCGGCCAGGCACCTAAGAAAGGGGGTTCTCGGTAGCACCTCAGAGCACCAATCCACTCCATGCAGTGTCCCATCTCCAGCATACTCCCTGTGTGACCTCAGGCAAGCCAATCTCTCTGTGCCTCCATTCTGCATATGTAAAATGGGGATGATAAAACTTCTTTTGTCTGCCTCACTTATTTAGCCTGGAAGTTCTTCAAGCCAGGCACTGACTCTCACCCTGCAGATATACAGCACCTACCACAGCGGGGCCCTGGATGCTGTTCTAACATACTAGGGCGTTGGTCCAAATATCCCAAACCAGGTTTCGAAAGAGCTCACTAAAATTACCCATCTCTTATCTGAATCCTAAACATTCAAAATTAATCTGCCAAGAGCCAATCCTGCTCCACAATGGAAGTTTTGCTGGGGACCTCATCAGAAACAGGATAGAACCCTGGCTGCTGGCATGAACATTTCTTCTCACTTAGTCCTACGCAAAACGCATTCCTGCCGAGCTCCAGAAGCACCATACTAAAAGGATACCAGCACTGTCAGGACGTGGGGAGAAGCACAACGTAAAGAGGCAGCTAGAGCTCATGGATTCATCACAAGACTGGGAACAATGATCTTCTGAGGTCTAGCTCTGGCTCTTGACACTGAGTCACTGTAAGACACTGGTCAAGGAACTGATCTGGTGTCACCCCTCCACACCAAAATCCGCAAACACAAGCTGGGTGAACAAGAGGGAGAATTCTGGCAACACTCCGGAGGCCACAGCAAGTGGACATAGCGAAGAAGGGCACATGGGAGGGGAACACACAAAAACAAGGAGAATTCCAAGTCCTGAGTGCTTATAAATACACAGGATGCTCAGAGTAAGTTTCAGCAAGGAAGATGTCCACATGGCATCAACTTAGGGAACCAAGAGAGATGGGAATTCATAGTGGTGGGGGGAAAAAACACCAGAGGTGAAATTTTGGTCCCATTAAAGTCAACAGCAAAGCTCTCATTGACTTCAGTGTGGTAGGGCTTTGGAGACCTGCACACCCTCATCAGGCTCCCAAGCTTTCTTGGGTGAAATCCTCTCCCCATTGCAGTCCATGGGAGCTCGGAGTGCTCCTCATCTGGGAAAAGACTATCAGGCCCAAGAGGACTGGGGGCACCCAAAATCTGAAGTCACTTCTGAAAAACGTTGACTTGTACCCAGACTGTGACAATGAGCAAGATCGCAGCAAGAGCCACAAATCTCGGATCGGCTCATCCACAGAATGAGGGAAAGTGACAAACTTCTCCACCTGCCTCCCGCTGCAGCTCGGGGATAGGTGAGCAGTGTGAGCAGGCGGCCAGGGTTCCAGATGGGCCTGCCCCTGCACTGAAACCTGGGCCACTGCATCTTCACTGCTGTTTTTAGCCATATGAGCTAGGTTAAAGCCAGAGCAGATATGCCCACCTGAGCTGAGATCCCACCGCCGACTGCAGCGTGGACGTACCCAGAGAGAGGCTGAGGGACACCGTCTTTCAGCATTTTAAGCAACAAAGAACAAGTGTTGCTGCTGCTAAGAATTAGACTGGTGGCTTTTTGAAACTGGACCACCTGATTTTTAACCCTGCTTAGTGAAAAGGAGAGAGATCCTGAGAAGGGGAAAGAACCTTGCGCTTAAGAGTTCAGTGCAGATCCCAAACCTATGCCCAGCTTTGGGCATTTGCCATCCATGCAATCCAGACTTGAAATTTCTCTGCAGTGGAGACTGTGGGTGTCTGGATTGCAGGGAAAAGAAAGAGGAGGAGAGAGAATTTAGAGATGGGAGAGTCCTATTAGGCCATCTAGTTCATCTTCCAAAGGCACTGCAGGATTGTTCTCATGGTATTTTTCCTCCTATTATTTTATCCAATCTAGTTTCAAGCGGAGTTTCCAGCACTTCTCTTGGGAGACCATGCCGCATTCTAATAGTTCTCACTGTCATATTCAGCCTAAATGCTTCTTTTATTAATGATGTGCTGTTACTCCTAGTTATACCCATTCTCTCCCGCACCCCACTCCACCCACGTCACCCTGGTCTTATTTTTCATCTACGTGATCTGATGTTGCATTTGGGAGGCCTTTATGTTATGAATTGTAGCAGAAATGCTGTTTAAATCCATCCTCATGACCCAGGTTCACAGGGTGGGGAGGGGAAGGGGGGAGGGGAAGGGAGAGATTTAACAATAATTCAAGACAGAAGAAAGAAGCCTCACAGTTTATCAGCCTCATAGCAGAGGAAGCCTCATAATCCAGGGTTTTGCAGTTACAGCCAAGCTAATTATAGGAAGTTGATCATTTATTCAATGAGTTCAGCCTGCTCTTCTGTTTTGCAGATTATCTGTGAACAGACTTGGATGCATTCGTTCATTATTTGGAATGGTGAGAATACCGTGCAAGCATATTGCAGCCGATGGGTTTTTCCATTAACTATCTGCGTCAACTAAATCTTTAACTATTCAGTGTTCCTGGGGTGCGACTGGCCACATAAGTCACATGATATTGTTTCTACTCCCTGCTGGGATTGACCGTTTTTAAAAAACAAAACAAAAACCGGAGAAGGGAAACCAAAGGGTTTCAAGATGATTGCTCAAGCACTTCTGGTAGAAACCTCTATGCAAACGCATTTTGGGAGGGTTTTACTTTCAAAACACTCACTCAATGCTCGCAAGCAAATGAATACCAAGGAATTTCCTGGTTTTCATTCTGACCAACAATGTTAGCTCGAACACAGCTTCCACACTTAGCATGAGCCATAGGAACGGGCAGAGGGGCAGCGAGGATGAGCGCAAGAGCTGAAACAGTGTTACACACTCAATACGTCATGGCCCAGATTTTTCGGCAAGTGCTCAGTCCCCATAATGGGGGCCAGATTCTCAACAGAGCACCTCTCCCATTAAAATACCAAAATAAGTCCACCTAATCTTCAAAAGACATCAGCACGATCAGCTCTTAAGAATCTGGCCAGGAGGGTCACAATGGGAGTTTGCTGGGTGCCGAACACTTTTGAAAATCTGGTCTTTATGGAGGCGCCTACGTGGGAATGGAGCTCTTTTGAAAATCTGGCTTTAATTATGGGCACTGAGCCCTTGAAGATCTGCCGCTCACGTAAACAGATTGGAAATGCCTCACGTATTCCTTTCCCCCTTCCCACACGCGATCGCATTTGCTCTGGTTACAGCGCTTAGCCTTTCAACGCAGCCCCATGAAAATGAAGGAGGCTGGCATTCTCCTGGTGCAACCATCTTAAAACCCCCACCTCCCTTTGGGGAGACGTTGGGCCTGCCAGCTTGGATTCTTTTGCTTTCATTTTTCCTCTTCCGAGTTGATGCAGACTACAGGGATTTTTCTAAATCTCAACTAAATTCTTCCCCGGTCCTTTCCGACTAAAATCAATGGCTCTGTGTGTTCCCACAGCCAAGAAAAAACATCCCCGGAATGCGCGATATGAAAGTCCTTTTCTGACAGCAGAAATTTTATATTCTCTCTTTACAGCCAGAGAGAAGAAGATGAATCTGCGTTACCGCGGCACACTCACAGGCATAGAAAAAAGGGAAACAGCCGCCAGCTAAATGCACAGACAGCCTCAGAAAACAGCTTTCTATGAAAGCAATGCACCCGAGTACATAACCCCGGACAGAATTGCTTCAGAAGACTCCTAGTTAGTCATCAAAGCAGCATGAGTAAAGGAGGATGCAATGACGGATTTGCTATTACTTTGCACCCCGTTACAGGAAGCATTTGTTTAAGAGTGGCGAGCAAGCGAGAGAGGGAAAGCAGGAGTGACAGAGCAAATAAAAGGGCCTAGATGCAGAAGCCTTTGTCAGCTTTGTTGGCAGAGTTCTGCTGCAGGATCCCCTGCTGGTGAGCCACTCTGCTCTCCTCAATAAGCATGAAGCCCTACCCCCCATATCCAACGCAGCCCCAGCTTGGCTTCCCATTGAAGGTAAGCATGAGGTGCAAAATTCAGATCCTGAATTCAACCTCTCCTCCCACCCCCCTTTCAAATCAATGGGCTATTCCAATCCCAGATTTTGGTTCAGCTCATCGGTGTGAGACAGGGTCAGCCACAGAATACAGATCTCGGTCTGCAAGCAACTCTCGCAGATGCATGTGGGATTTGGAAACAAAATACCCTCCGAAGCACTGGCGATACGTTCCATCAAATGTAAAAGCAAAATTGATCAATGTGGATGCCTACAATTTAGATTCCTAAATCCACCTTTAAGCAACTAAACAAGAGTAGCCTGATTTTTTCCTCTTATGGCTATGCATGCCCACGTTTGCAGGATCAGGGCCCCAAAGCAAAAATATGTAAAGAAAAAATAATAGCCAAAGCTACCAGCTCAGGAGTCCGATCCCTGCCATGCTGACTATGAAGACAATGTGCTGTTTGAGAAGTGGCAGAAAACAGACATTATAAAATACTGACTCATGGGAGTAACCACAACTTCAAATGGGACTGCTGGTATAAGTAACAGTTGGCAGGATCAGATCCTGGCTCTCATTTTAAGCTCTTCCCAGCTAGAACAACCTTTAGAAACCCAATAGCTTGTGCTGTTGAAATAAGTGTAATACACCAGCTTTCCACACACAAGTACAATGTACGGGGAATGCCAGAAACCAGAATGTGACCCTCTAAGGGGGAAGGCAAGGGAGTAAACAGACTCTCATTCATTTTTAGGGCTCTCGTGACCATGCAGTGACACAGCTGAATTATGCTCAAAGGCTCTGGCACTTTTAACAGTAAAGAGGCAGCTTGTGAAGCAAAACACACACACACACACACACTCTCTCTCCTCTGCTCACAGCTGCTTTGCTACTGAAATAACCTTGACTCCGCACACTAATGGCAAATTCATTTTGTGCTTGTGAGATACATCCCCCATCTACTATGGCTAAAAGATAAATAAAATTCTAAATGCTGGCAGATCATCTGGGCAAACAAACACGTTGCAGGATGTTCCCCAATGTAAAATCTCCTGATGTATGTTTTTAAAATGAAAGCTGAGATTCTCACTTAATAAAACCCCAGCTCCTGGAGTCATGTTAAGTAGAACACCAAATATTGCTAGACCGGAGATGAAATGAAGAGTTATCAACACCAGAAACAACGTGTAACTGTTGATAGTAAGGGGCGGGGGGGCACAATTTAAAGGTTTTGTGGGATGCAGCAAGGTTCAGGGCAAATTGGGTTACCATACATCTGTATTTTCCCAGACATGTCCGGCTTTTTGGTTCTTAAATTGCCGTCCAGGAGGAATTTTTAAATATCTAAAAACGTCCGGGATTTTGCCATTATTATTTTTCCCCAAAGAAGAGTTGATCATTCAAGAAAGAAAGTGAATGTTGATCACTCGAGAGAGTGCCCGCTTTTTCGCCCTAGCTCCCAGCGCTTGCGTCATTTCGCGTGGCTGGGAGGGAGGGGGAAGAGGGGGAATGCGGCGCGTTCAGGGGAGGAGGCGGGGCCAAGGCAGGGATTTGGGGAAGGGGTCCAATGGGGCAGGGAGGGGGCGGAGTTGGGGTGGGGACTTTGGGGAAGGGGTTGGAATGGGGGCAGGGAAGGGGTGGAGTTAGGGTGGGGCCGGAGTGGGGCTAGCAAATACCCCCCCCCGCTCCCCCCCATGGAGTGTCCTCTCTTTTGAATGTTCAAATATGGTAACCCTAAGGGCAAAGCATATAAATCCTGGCAGAAATCAGGGGTGGGGCGGGGGGAAGACATGACCTCTCCCCATGCATCAGCTCTGATCAATATCATCTCTGATTTCTGCCCTTTGCACTTGGTTCAGCTTGGCCTTTACAAACACTCAGTCTGTTTCACTTTCTGTCTCTCAGGCACTAGCCCGATCCCGTTGCATGTAGGTTTGCAGCACTACAGAGGAAAAGTTAAGTAAAAATCCTTTCCCATGTAATTTTTTGAAGTGACGCCAAAAAAAAAAAAAGTTTTGTTTTGCTAAACCATTGCAGATGGAAGGGGACTGAATTGAGAGGTGTGATTGGGTGGGGTGGCCCCAGTGGTAGGAGGACTAGCTCACCATGCCCCTTGTGTCTCCAGTCCATGGGTTAGTGGTAGTACAGGACTGCTTTAATATCAAGTCATTTATTGAAGATCCCATTCCTTAAAATATGCACATAAGACCCAGAAGAGCAACAAGGTGGACAAAAATGTCACGGCAGCTGCAGACAAAGTCCATGGGCTTTCGATTAGCTTGAAGAGGAGGAATAAAGGAAAAGTTTACAACTAAAATATTGCCTTTGTATTGAAGAGGATTATGGGGGATGAAAGAGTCACATGAACGAACCTGTTTCGTTACTTGGTGGTGTGCTCTCCTCTGCAGCTAGGTGTACCTGGCATTAACAACACGACAAGCTACCTTGCTTCACGATTGATGTGCTAATGCGTTCTTGGGAGAGATCCTACCAAGAGAAGCAAGACTCTTTGTGCACGTGTGGGTCGTACTCTCTCAGCCAAGGGAGGGGGGGGGGGGAAAACCACAAAGCAAACATCTGAACTGAAGCACTTATTCCCAAAAGGATGGAAATAAGCCATTTTCAGATGTTAAGTTCCAGTGTGGCATCCAATACTGCAAGGACTATTGGGAGGAGGGAATAACTTAGGAGCCTAAGTCTCAGGGCAAATTGATGGGACTTAGGATCCTAAATTACATGCTTTTGAAAAGTCTCCCCTTAGGTTTACAGAGGGACTGGCTCCTTGTTCCCAGTCATCTTTGCCATTTCTGAAAGCTGTTCCCCCACTTGGTTGGAAGTAAGGTGAATTTGGTAATCTTCCAGGCATGCTACAAAAGACCCCTCTTTGATATAGTTTTTGGAGAGGGCTACGGGTATACTTCCTATAATGAAGAAGGGATGAAAAGGTCTCTCTTTAGATGGCTGGTTGGCTGAGTTCCTGCTGGAATGAGATCTTAACGCTGCTGGGACTTTGTGGTGTTAATGCTGATAGGGCACCTGAAGACTTGAGTAGGTTTCCTTCTTATTTTAAATCTAACTGAATAATCCCTGTGGACCGAATGCGTTTGGGATTACTCAAAAGGATGGAAAAAACGGATGTAAATATCTTGGACTGCCCAGATGTTAGGGCAGCTGCGTGTTGAGCTCTCCTACCTCGACCAGCTCTCACGGCTAGGGAAAGCCAGAGATTTATGAGGCTCTTGGTCACACCACTTATTAAATGTGTTCTGCAGAATTAATGACTTACATGAGCGATGTTATTTATTGCTAATTCTGCTATTACTTTATCATGTAGCACTGATAGGACTTACATTCTTTTTTTTTTTAAAAAATAGTTATCAGTGACTAGCTAAGTAATTTTTATTCTACCGTTCCCTTTAAACTAAAATCTTATTGGGGTGGGAAGGGGCATCTCAATTTTTTTAAACATGTGACTTAAGTTGGTTGAAATGTTTTAAACAATTTTTGGGTGAAAAATTACATTTCTCTTTATAAATAGAAACTTTTTCATAGAATCACAGAAATGTAGGGCTGGAAGGGACCTCAAGAAGTCAGCTAGTCCAGCCCCCTGCACTAAGGCAGGACCAAGTACACCTGAGATCTCTGACAGGTGTTTGTCCAACCTGCTCTTAAAAACCTCCAGTGATGGCAATTTCACAACCTCCTTAGGTAACCAGGAAAAGGGGTGAGGAAAAAGGAGGGTGGGGGGAAGGAAACCAACATTTTTTTTTTTTTGAAAAAAATCACATATATGAAAATGTCAATGACAAAAATTCAAATTGAAAAAAATGGTTCCTTTTAACAACCATGTAGAATGAAAATTATTCCAATATTTTTTGAAATTTTGAAGGTTTTTTTGCTAATTTTTCTGCTCTTTTTTGACCAGCTCTACTTTTCGCTAATAAAGCAACTAAACAAGTTACTGGTATATCATTCATTTTATAAAAAGTTAAGTCACATCCTACACTGTCTTTAAACCTACTGCAAATCTCCCACTGATATTCTTTACACGACTCCCAGAAGTGTGTCGGATGCTTCAGAGAAATGCAAAGTCCTGGGGTAAAATCTTTTAGAACTGACTCCCCTAAGAACTAGGGACCTTTAGAAACCTCACCACTTTCCTCTCCAAGTGTAAGGTGCATTTCTTTGACATTGCCTTTTTTAACATAAACACTCAGCAACATTTATATTATAAACAGAAGACATCCCACTGCACGTTCTTCTCCCCCTGGGGAGAAGAGAGAGAACAAACATGTGACAGATGTCAGCCATGTTCCTTAATGCACTACTGGAAGGGGCTTGGATACTAGGGTGATGAGCATGGTATATGTATATAGAATAGAACAGGATATCCTGACTCTATTAAGTCAATGGCAAAATTCCCATGGACTTCCAAAGAGAGCATGAATGAAATCCTTGCCCTGCCCGAAAGTCTTATTTGCTGATGCAACACAATGAATGAGAGTCACTGAAAACGTGGCGTGAAGCAGCACAGGCCTTAAAAAGAACATGGGACTCCCAGTTTTGGTGCACAAACACATCTTGCTGCCCACCCAATAACAGAGTATAGGCCAACAGAGGGAAAAATTCTGCCCTCAGATCGTCACAGCACAAAGTTTAACAAAACAAAACAAAAGAACCCACTCTCCCTACATGCAGGGAATTGCCTTTGTTACCACAGGAATCCTGCAAAGTTCAGAATATCCGAACTCGCCATACGTACCAAAGAGCAGAATTTGCCTTGGGAGTGAAGTAATTCTGAAGGCAAGGCTCCAACTGTCCAGGCCTTCCTTCGTGAGGGACAGGAAATGAAGCCAGTCAAAATAAAGAGGATGATTTGATAAAGCCAAATTGCGGCTTTGCTGATATCAAAGGAAAAAGCAGATGCTGAAAACAGAGAGCAGCTTTATCTTGCTGCAGATTTAATTCCATAAATTGTTCCATCTGATCCAACGTGGTCACGCATTCACCTTTTTGCTTCTCTAGTAGAGTGACTGACCGCTTGTCAGAGATAAAATAACTATTTCTAAAGCACCAGTTAGATTAGGATTAAATCCTCAAATTTAATCAGTGCACGACAGAACGGGGGAAGAAAAGATATTCCTTCTTAATTAAGAAGACCAGAATCACTCTCCAAGAAAATATTTTCTGTGATAAATAAAATGGAGACAGGATCCTTTCCCCAATAGCTTAGCTGAGCGAAAAGAGTGGCTCTGTGCTATAATCAAGTTTTTAAGGGAAGGGCACCCTGGAGTGTTCACTGGACTACACAGTACTCGTTTGGCAAACACAAGCTTCTCTCTTTCCCTGGTGAGGAGTCAAAAGTTTCTTGAGATGGTCATAATGATTTGTTGCCCTCACACTGCTCTCGCCACATCTATGGAAGATGCTCATCTCTTAAAATGTCTGTCTTTAATCTCTTCTTTATCCAGGTTTTCTGATATTTAGTGCATAGTGCAATAGGAAATCCTAGATGTATCCGGGGCGGCTCTATGTATTTTGCTGCCCCAAGCATGGTAGTCAGGCGGCTTTCGGCGGCGCGCCTGCGGGAGGTCCGTTGGTAATGCGGATTTGGTGGCATGCCTGCGGGAGGTCCGCCGGTCCCACGGCTTCGGCGTACCCGCCGCCGAATTGCCGCCAAAACCGCGGAACTGGCGGACCTCCCGCAGGCACGCCACCGAAGGCTCCCTGACTGCCGCCCCCACAGCGACCGGCAGGCCGCCCCCCGCGGCTTGCCGCCCCAGGCACACGCTTGCTGAGCTGATGCCTGGAGCCGCCCCTGGATGTATCTTGGGGGGGGGGGGGGGTTGCATTTTTTTGCTTAGTTCTTCTATGCATTTATACTGCACTAATCACTGTGCTGTGTAGGCGTCCAATAAGCCACAGAGACAAAAGAAAACACTATCAAAGGGAAAAAACTGAGAGACTATTACCTAATACTGGGTACTAAAAATACCCACAACACAGAAACGAAACCGAAGTAGAAAAAACACAGGCTAAGGAGACTCAGACTCCTCATCATAAACTAACTGGGGAAGAAGTATGAGCCTGGGCCCGCAGTTAACAGATTCCAAATCTCTGTTGCAGTCAAAGATTTCCATAGACTTCAATGGTCAAGCCCAAGTTTTTCATAAAACAAGGGGTGGGGTGGGGTGGGGTGGAGTGGGAGGGGGGGATTGTTTCTTTACAAATTTTTGATGGAAAATACTTACCATTTATCACCCAGCCCTATTTAGAGTCTGGTAGGAGACAGAACAGTGGGCAGAGTCCCAGGAAGGCAGTTAAGAGGTATGATAAATACAGTCCATCATACAGCTCTGCAACTTACCATTCATGGCATACCCTTTTAGATCTGACTCTTTCTGTAATTAAATACATGCCGTAACATACACAAGGTGTACCGCATGGAGGAGTAAATCCTCCAGTAGAAACCCTCACACTGGGAATTTCCTGGCTTTTGACTGTTTCATTTAACACGGCATCAAAGTTTGCGCTGACACTTGCTCAGTTATTCGTCACACCTTGGGCTCATGCACGTGGCTTGATTTGTTCATGGTTGGTAGTCTAACCTCTGCCCTGGGTTTTGATTATGAAATGAAAACAAGACTAAGGTCTTTTTTCCACCCACGCACCCCACCCAGTCCCCCTTTGCAGAGTGGAATTGAAAGGCGGGTGCAACATAAGTGCTGAAAACATGACAGCCACGGGGATGATGAAGGGAATTGCAGTTTCGCTCGACTTTGAACATTTAAAACAAACGTTGGCTCCATGAGATCATTTCCTTTCTGGAATTCATTTTCATCTTTTACCTGGCAGTCGGAGAGCTCCTTTGAAGTCAATAGAGAATTTGGCCAATAGAGAATAAGGAATTCAGAAAGTTTAGGGGGAGGCAGCAAAAATTCACCTTAAAACAGCAGGCTACATTCTGACCCACTTTACACCCCACAGGTGGGTGCAAGACAAGGAAGTATTTAGCCCAGTGGGTTTATATTAAAGGTCAGATTGAAAGTCTTACTGCTGAAAGGTTTGATGCATCCAACTTCAAGATGGAGATTGGACAGCAAAGCTCAAACAGGTTCATGTTTCTAAGAGCAGTTTAAGGAATTCAGTTGGATGTGTATGGAGAGAAAGGGGAGCAAGTGTAACTTGCCTTATTTGCATACCTCTGGTAAATTCACCCTTGTGTGGGTCGAATCCGGGGAGTGGTTCCATTGAAGTCAAGGGGATTACTGACATAAGTAAGACGAGCCAATCTCGCCCCTGTTTCCACGTAGCAGAACAGTTTGGGATGGCAGCATTTCGAACTCTCCTCACCACAAAGGAGCATCAGACTTTCTCCATTTCCTGGGGCTCCCAAAGGATCAAGTTTTCACTTGACAAATTGCCAGGCCACTGGGTATAAACCAGGTGTCTTTACTGGGCTCAGAATCCCTCACTGCACTGAATTCCAGAGTCTTTTGAAAGCACTTGAACCAATTACTGATGTATTTTTAACCTCCTACGCCTTGTCTCTACAGGGAAAGGCCATTGCATTATAATGGGCACAATGTGATCTAAGCATGATAGACAAGGACCATCCTGGTTAGCCCTAGAGTGAATCTTCACACCAGACCACCGTGTATGCTGTAAGTGCCACATTTGTTACAGAAATCCCATTAGACAAACTGTGACCGGCTGAGACATAATTCTGAGCATGTCTGTCTTATATACGCAATTATACACACACACACACACACACAAAATGTCCCAATTTTTCACATTTGCTATCTGGTCACCCAACACTGAATGCTAAATCAGATCAGTTAACACACGGGCATTCTCCCATGTAGTCAAGCCCTTCAAGTGCCCTTAACACAAGCAATGTAAGGAAACAACTAACTTGACTCACTGCCTGACCCCCCCAAAAGCAAAAAGCTGACCCAATGCAGGGTGGAACCCAGAGCTCTAGAGAGAGGAAACACTAGAGCAGGGGGTCCCAAACTGTGGGCTGCAGCTCTAAGATGTGCCGAGGCACTGTCCCCAGTGGTCCACCGGCGTAACTGCCTTCTCCTGTCAAGTCAAACTGTTGGGTTTCAAAGATCTTGAAGCATTTCTTTGAGTGCCTGTTGCTAGGGATTTCTCTCGTTACAATGAAAAGAAAGCCTGGACATTATTTACAGTGTTATAGTTCATATGGTCTAATCCTTAAAATTAATAATTTTCCTCAAGAAGAGTTAACAGTGAGCCACAGTGCCTATTGCAGCTGCACAGGTGGGCCATAGGGGAAAAAAGTTTGGGACCCCCTGCCCTAGAGCATGGGTCTTGTGGCTGAATCGTGTATTGGCAGCGAGGACTACTGGGTTCTACTTTCACTTGGGCCAGTAATTTCAGCTTTCTGTGCCGGATGAAGAGTGAAAATAAGAGTACCAGTCTCACGGAGGGAAATGACATGAGGCTTAGTTCATGGATGGATGTTACGTGGTTTGAGATCGCCAGATTGAAGGTGCTATGGAAGAGTGAAGTATCTATTCTTACTGAGCCCTAAGCCACTGAGGAGGCCCCGTTACTGCTCTTGTTCCATTGCAGTCATTCTGCTGTCTGTCACTATTCTTGGGGCATCTCGGCAGTGACTGAGACCAGTTCCCAGAACCCCTCCTCCTCTTTGCTGATTCACCAGTGCACATTAAGTTTCCCACACAAAAAGCTGACCCACCCACCATGGTTCATGCTTCTCCGACTGCTGCTCTCTCTGGAGTCTCTGTGATTTCTCCAGACCACAGTTAACATGGACACATTTATGTAATTCCCACCACCCATAATGGTGGAGACAGGAAGGCCAGGAACTTAAACAATGTTTTTTGCCCAGTGTGCATTAGTCACATATCGTTTCCTACTTAAGCCTACAGAGCACCGGAACAAAAGGCCTCTTTGGAAGAAAAGCTCCAGATGGCTCAGGGGCTTGGAGCTAGAGAAAGAGCATTCCCCCTAAAAGTCACCAGTTCAAATCCTGCCCAAGTCAGCAGATGGCAAGTTTCAATTACTGCTACCAAGTGACTTATTACAACTAACATATGCTAAAAATCAAATCATCATTGTTACACTGTCCTGCCGGCTTCTTTATTCCACCCACCTCTTACCGTTTGACTTTTAGATTGTAAGCTCTTTGGGGCACAGGCTGACTTTGCTCTGCATTTGTACAGTGCTTGCCATAAAGAAGCCTCAGGCAGAGTCGGGCCTCTAGGTGCTAATGCAACAGAGCCACAACAATCTCATCTGATGGGTGCGCACAGGCTTATGAAATATAAGGCAGAGGTCACGGGCTAGTTCCTAGCAGATGGGCATCCACAGCGCAGAAATCACTGTTCTGCACAGCAGTCGGATAGGCAAGGAAAGTGAACTACTCCCTCCCTCTGCTCTCTCTGCATCAGGGCTGAGGCACAGCTGGTTGGGTGGGGGGGGAGGCTTGCACTGCATGGGACGTGCACATCCTGGGACGGGGCTATCAATCCGGCATCTTTCACCAGCACAGGATTCTTTTGCAAGAGCAGCTTTGCTGCACAGCCTGTTTTTAATCACACTTCTAATCTTACGGTTTCTACAAGCCACAGTGCTATTGGAAAGCACCCATATATTGGTTCTTAACATGTTGTGGAGCTAGGCAGACAGTGAGCAGATCCTGCTAGAAGGAGTATGGTGGAAGTAAAATTTCACATTATTAAATGTAAAGGGAGTCAGGAAAGTGTCAAAGTGACCGGAGAATCCAGATAGAATCGGAGTGTTAAAGGACTGTGCTTCATTTAGATCATTAGGGTGTCATCTCTTGATAGCTGTACCCCTGGCAGTTGCTTTACTGCTTCCAGCAGGTTTATTATGCAGGAAAATGTCATTTACCAAAATACACAGTCTTTCTGCACTACAAGTCCCATTGTTCCACCCTGTACTCTAGGCAAGACCATAACCATGTTCTGGAACCAAGGCAAAGACTTGGCCCTGTCCAGATGTGCCAGTATAGTCTGGTTACAAAATACAGCTACGGTTGTTGTACTAGGGGCCCCTGACACAATTGTATTGGTAGAGTAAACAAACAGTTATATGCAATGAAAAACTCAGAGCATTAAACTGGCTATGTGACTTCTTTTAGCCAAGGCAAGCCATAAACTTCGGGCACCCTAAGGGAGATTAGACCCTAAATATTCCATAAATGTGAACTATCCTATCACCCATGAGTGCTCTTTAGAATTTGGTGCCCCAAAAGGACATTTTTCAAGTGCCCGAACACCTCCTGTGCTTTATAGCCAATGAACTCACGTATTAAGTTTCATTTTCATAGGGGAAAGATGTGCTTGCTGATGCTTCAAAGGTCTCAAGACTAAAAATCTCCAGAAGGTTAGATGAATCCTTGTTATTTCAAGCACCATTTACTGGGATGCATTTACAGAGGGCTTCCCCTATAGAACAGACTTTGGCAAGTTCAAAAAGCTTTTGCGCAGATCCCAACGAAAGCTGGAAAAAAATTCCATGACATTCTGTGCTGTCCTACTGAACTTAAGCATAGACTTTCCCCAGGCTGAGCAGTATGTTCAGTACAGGTAGGGTGACCAGATGTCCCGATTTTATAGGGACAGTCCCGATTTCTGGGTCTTTTTCTTATATAGACTCCTATTACCCCCCACCCCCGTCCCGATTTTTCACGTTTGCTGTCTGGTCACCCTAAGTACAGGATTGGCCAAGAAGATAGCTGATTAATGGGCAGTCCTATGGAGAGGCCGTTCTGATCACATAGGATAGTGCTATTCATCTATATTCATTCTAGTTCCAATAGTTTAATGACTTTGCCACTTTAACCAGCTGATATATTAACTGGTGCATCTCATGTATTTGTATGACCCGTAATATTTCCATGCCCTGTTCCAAATATGGAACCACCTGCTTTTCTTGTCTAGATACCGAGATTCTCAGTGCCAAAGATCAGTATTTTTCCTAAAATAAATAAAAAACAAACGCAAAGAAACTACCCAAGTATAGCTGTTTTAACTCACAATCCTCCTCATTCATCCACTCTTAAGTGGTTGTATTCGGATTCATCCCAAAATCATTTGCACTGGTTCCCCATGATACTTCAAACCACATGACAAGTCCTGCAGCACTTCAAAAAAGCATCATTAGATTAGGTGCCACACTTAGTGCGAGACTCTGGCCACTAAGGAGCAGATAGCAGGGAATAAAGGACAGAAATTTTCCTTGTGACACACAGGTTGAGACACCATTATATTTATGCCATGTTATCCCGCAGTAAACTGCCATTCAAGGAGGGACTGCTGTATTGGTCACTAACTAAAATATCCTAGTTCTAGTCAAGGATGT
This sequence comes from Terrapene triunguis, assembly GCF_002925995.2. Lineage (NCBI taxonomy): Eukaryota > Metazoa > Chordata > Testudines > Emydidae > Terrapene > Terrapene triunguis. The sequence continues at coordinate 4,426,059 of NW_020664582.1, read as the reverse complement.
CCTTATTTTACCCATGTGGAAACTGAGGCCAAGGAGGTTAAGTGACTTGTTGAAGATCACACAGTGCCTGACACTACCCACCAAGCGAGAGCAGTAACTTTGTTAGCTATAAACTAAACAGAAGCTATAGAACTAAGCTAAGTGGAAGCTCTATAGAACGACTATAGTAGAACTAAACAGAAGCTATAGAACTAAGAAGCAGACTATAGTCTTGGGGCAGCCTGTGTGGAGAGATGTGACTACACGCATTAAACCAGTGTTTTACAGACACAAAATGCTCAATATTCAAAATGAAGCTAAAGAAAAATCCGTTAAGTACATTTTCCATGACGTAATTGCCTCGTAAGCTGTTCCAATAGACGCCTCCTTTTCTGGGGTACTTACACATTCAGAAGCACTTCAACATCCAGGAGACACGCTAACAAGTCATGAATGGAAATGGGAGAGCTCCCAAGTGATGGGAAAGTCTGGGTTGTTTCTAGAGGCAGCTGCTTTTCACGCCTGCCAGGCTCAAAGAATTACTGAAAACTTTCCAGCACTAATTGGCGAACACAAAAGTCTTCAGAGCCTGATGCAATAAACCAGGGGGTCAGCAGAAAAAATGGATCGCCCAGAAAAAGGCGTTGTCAGTAATTGCACCGAAACTTGTTGCAACGGTTTGGCCACTTGGTTTTACAGGGGCTGTGTTGGGGGGGAAGTTACAGTTGCACATCAGCCCGGGTAGGAAGTGGTATGAAGGGGCTGATGAGATAAAAAGAATTTAAAACAGACAACAAAAATCAAAGGGAAACCCCAAGTAACATGTACGTAGCTTCTTACTGTATTCTAAGTACAATACAAATGTTTAACGAAGCCTTCCCTGCTACACTGTGAAATGTTAATACAATAAATAAGTTAATTATTACTGAAATGCCCTTTGAGAGTCAATGGAAGTTAGGTGCCCTGATGCTTTTGAAAAAAAAAAAAAAAGTTTTACTCTGTATGAGTAATGGATAAATAAGTCCATTTTACAGATGGGAAAACTGAGGTACACAGGTTAAGTGACTCATTCTAGGCCACTGCGAGAATCAGTGTCAGAGTTCAGATAGTTCTCCCAAAATTAAGTAACAAATTTAAGCCGTGTCAATGTCTCAGATCTCTTTTGTGCCTTAATATGGGTCATTCCTTCCTGGGAGGCAGCCTGGGTCTAGGGGATAGGGCACTTGAGTGGGACTCGGGAGAGCGGAGTTTTATTCCTGGCTTTGCTACATAACTTTGAGCAAGTCACTTCACGTCATGCCTCTTTTATTATATTAATTATGTATTTATTATTGTACAGCAGCTAACTGCACAAGAGACTTAATTACTACTGTAATAGAAATAATAAAACATCCATACAGCAGCAGTCTGAGTTGTGAGCCCAGACAGTCCCCACCCACCCAAACTGATATAGTATTTGAAGTCATCAAGCTGGAGTCAACAATGTTAAGCCACAGGAGTGCAATTTGACAATCCTTGGTTACATTTATTTAAATGTGTTCCTTTCACTTCTGCTGTAATTGCGCCAACTCTGGCTATTTGCTGGATCAGATTTTGTTTTTCGGTTTAGAAAGTAGCTAATAAAAATATTTGTTCCTTTAGGACTTGTTCCAAGGCAATAGGGCTGATGCAAAAATGTTGTAATTTTTACTGGCTTTTTAACAAAAACAAACAACTTTTTTTTTAAAGACAAAACGAGAGATGAGTGCTGGTATAAGGTGTGACTCCAAGAGTCATGTGGAATGAAGTCATCTCTCCACTGAGGGAAGCACTGTGCTAGAACATGAAAACCAGAAGCTGAAACTGACTATAAACCAAGTGAAATTGACCTGTGTAGTTTTATCATCCCAGCAATGTGTTTGTTTCTTAACAATCTACCTACCACCCACAATCAGTTTACAAATAAAAAGATGTTTTTTTTCCCCAACTGCTAGCTCTGGAGAATCAACCAATGATCTGAGAGCTGAAATGGGTTTTTTACAGCTCATGCATCACTGTCAGCAAGAAAGATTCTGCAACAGAAATGCATGTTAGGAGAGAAAGGATGATTCTGTGGCTAAGGCACTAATATAGGACTCAGGAGGGCTGGGTTCAATTCCTGGATCTGCTGCAGACTTCTTGTGCAAATCACCTAACTTTTGTTTCACCCACCCTTTGCCTGTCTTGGCTAATTGGATCATAGAGATCTCTGGGATAGTGTGTCTCACTATTAATTTATGCAGTGATCAGCACAACGTGGCCCCGGTCTCCAATCGTTGTTGGGGAACTACAGTAATAAAGCAGGTTTCAGAGTGGTGGCTGTGTTAGTCTGTATCAGCAAAAAGAATGAGGAGTACTTGTGGCACCTTAGAGACTAACAAATTTATTTGGGCATAAGCTTTCGTGGGCTAAAACCCACTTCATCGGTTGCATGCAGTGGAAAATACAGTAGGAAGATAT
>NW_020664582.1:4409813-4423202 GCF_002925995.2 Terrapene triunguis | reverse complement strand
AGCACAATATTTATATTCCAATTGATTTATTTTATAATTATATCATAAAAATAAGAAAGGAAGCCATTTTTCAGTAATAGTGCGCTGTGACACTTTTGTATTTTTATGTCGGATCTTGTAAGCAAGTAGTTTTTAAGTGAGGTGAAACTTGGGGGTACGCAAGATAAATCAGACTCCTGAAAGGGGTACAGTAGTCTGGAAAGTTTGAGAGCCACTGGGTTAGAACAGCCCCCCAGCCCGGAGACGGCACAAAGCCAAGCAGAATATAAGGACACACAAATGAATCTTGGCCTCAGCAGATAATCCAGGCCATGATTTTTATCACAACAGTGTCCCTTTGAATATACAGGTTTACACTAGTTCCGAAACATCAGCCCTCAGCCTTCCAAGGTCATAGCTCAACCCCTCACACGGCTCGTCATTGGCATTTTTATAATGGCTCTTGCTAACAATTTAACCTGTGGCTTGCCTCCGCGCTGCCCATTTGAAGTCCTGCACCCTTAGTAGTTTCTGCCAGGCCCAGTGACATTGGTTGGGGAGAGCCCGGCTGTCTGACTGCAGACCTGCTCCTTGCTGGACCTGGCTAATAGAAATGGATTACATTCAAGCAGCTTAACAGCAGGCAGCAATTGTTTTAAACTGCCAAATAATAGACCCAAGTTTAAGAACAGGCCAGGCAGCTCCCCCCCAGCAATGACAGCGCCGGGCTGAAGCGTGCTGATTAGAAGGGGCTCTTCAGGACCGCAGCTGGATAGAGGAATGTCGCCTAGCAGCAAAGAGAGCAAAAGCGAGGGCAGACACCGCAAATCCAAAACCCCTTAAAATGCAAGTCACCCCCGAGAAAACCCTCCTTTCCAACAATGCAGGCTGGGCTGATGAAACTTGACACTCATCCCAGCAGGAATAATTTCTGAGCTGGGGTTCACAGGCCTACTAGACTGACAATCAGCAGAACAGTAAACAGCGCTTAGCACTGACATAGTGCTTTGTCTTCAAGCCATTTCCAAACATATCTCCGACCAGCCTGCCTAGATACCTAAAGATAACGGGCGCCTCTGCCTTTCGCTTACTCACGTTTATGGGGCCTGTCCAGATGCACCATTAGCCTCTTCCTATGTTTGGAACGGAAGCTGCCAGGGGCAGGGACCTTTATGCCGTATTATTTATATGAAGTACCACATATTCCTGCAGCACTATAGAAATACGAACAATACATTCCAGTCTGCCCTTGTTTAGAATGGCATTTCCCAGCTACAGACAAGAAGAAAACAGATCCTGTAGCACAGCAATGCCAACCTCTAAATGATGAGACAACCCGAAATCAGCAGCGATGCCCAGCCCGGCAGCCAAAGAGTGCCACGCAATCAAACAGCCAGCACACAAAAGAAAAACCCAGCTCCTGTTTGAAACCAGAACTTGATCGAGTTAAGCAATAGATGATGACGGCCAATGTCATTCCCATCTCTCCGGTTTCAGGTCTCTGTTTGTTCCCCCTGCTTGGAATTAAGGAGAGGATGGAGCCATTCTGTGAGCGTGTGTATATCCTTACTGTCAAGCCTACACCCATGCGTGGAGGTTACAATCCAAACCAAGCCAGGATTGCAGTCTTGGTTGTGTTCAGGTGGGTGTGTACCAGGGAGGGACGGAGTGCACATCTCAAAACAAAAATCTCCTCTAACAGTCTCTCCCCACCACACACAGCCTTCCACGTTTAATCACTGCCACGCCAAAGGGGACTGCAGCAGGCAGCAGCATCCCTAGCACAAAACCCAGCCTACCATAAGGACTGTGCCCTTTTCTTTCCCCGGCCCCAGGACAATGCTTTGCCATGCACAACCCTGTAGCAAGGAGATGCAATGCCAGACTTCAGCGCCCCACCCCCACCCCTGGCATTTTCCAACAGGGAACCGCACCAGCTTCATTCAATCCCCCCTCTCCTTTGTTGCTGGCTCAAGACTCACAGATTCCAAGGCCAGAAGGGACCATTGTGGTCATCTAGTCTGAGCCCCTGCATAACACGGGCCAGAGAACTGCCCCACAATAATTCCTAGAGCAGCGTGGGCTTGCATGATGAGCCCCCCAAATCCCCTTTGCTGCTGTGTTCTCAACCCAGGCCCTTCTTACCTTCTTCCTTAGCATCCAGCTTGCAGGGGGGCTGTGGAGGAGCCCTCCAGGCTGTTTGCAAGCCCCTCTTGGCCCCCCCAGCCCTAGCCGGAGGCTGCAGCCCTCTGGAATACAGCCTGCCACGCCCTCAGGCTAACGCTGGCTGCATCCAGGCGAGGGAGAGAAGCCGGAGCAGGAGGGAATTGACGACACCGATGCAGCCAGAGCTGGAGGATGCTGCCGCCAGACAAGCCCAGGGACCGTTCAGCGGAATCTCCCCCCTCTCCCTAGCAGGCCATGGGGAGGGGAGCAGGCTCGGCTCCCTAGCAAGGTGATGGCTATTGCTGGAGAGGCTCAGTCAATGTGTCTCTAACGCCGGGCTCTGCGAATCCCCCTTCCCCGCCTGCTTGGAACAAAAGGGGAAGGAGCAGGGGAGGGAGGGGCATTCCAGCTGTTTTGGTCAGAGCTGCACACAAACCTTAATCTTCCCGTTTCCCAGGCCTGAGCCCAGCAACAAAAGCGAGCGGGAGGCTGGAAAATGTAGACCCCCATACAATGCTTGCAGGCAGCTGGGGAGGAAATCTCCACAGGTCAGTTTCAGTGAGGGTTTTGTTTAAAGTGCCCTACGTGTTTTTAATGGAATGAGGGATAGAAGCCAAGATAATCAGAAGACCTGGGCAAGGAGTCTATTCCTAGCTCTGCTACTGATGCACGGAGGGGCCTTGGGCAAATCACTTCTCCGGTGCTTAGTGCCTCAGTTTCCCCATCTATCAAGAAAGACGAGGGCAATCCTTACAGGTGTGTTGCAAGGCTGAATGCATCAGTACCTAAGAGGCACTCTGAGATCCCCCAAGGCAAGGTGCTCTTTGTACAATTACCATGCAGGAGAGGCGCACTGTAAAAAATCCCCCATCGTAAGTGGGAGTCATTTTTAAAACTGCCTTGTAGGCCAAGCAGCTGTACTGAGCCACAGAAGCCTCAGTAGGCTCTGTGTTTTGTTTTAAAGGCTTTGCTCGGGGCTATGTTATGCCTCTTGAGTTTCAGGTTCAAACACCCCCCTTCTCCCCTAAAAAAAAGAATCAAACTGAAAGTCACAGTCTCCCCTGCAAAAATATAATAAGTAGTCCCAGACCCACTTGGAAGGCCACCTAACCTCACCTAGAGGTTCACAGCCCTCTGCCACAAATTCCCCCCAACTCTCCTGGCTTCACCCAGCTCTGATCTTAAAATACTTTTTCCTCCCTGCTCCTAAAAAGGGGTGGGATGGGGAGGAAACTTCCCCTCCCACTCAACAGAGATGCTTGGTCCTTCTAAGAGACCCATCATTCAAGGACCTTCACATAGCCCCCTTTCCTCATCATATCGGTTTTGCTCCAGTTAACTCAAGGGAGGGTTCTTCTAAACTACATTGAACTTGCTGGGTATTTTTTAACTTATGATGATGATTATTATTTATTTGTGTAAAGGAGGGGGAGGAAGCAGGAAATACCTTGTGGCTTGAAAAAGACAGCCTGACTCTGGAGAACTTAACTAGAGTGTTTCTAGGGAGCCCAGTGAAAAGGTACCACCTGCAGCTTGTGATTGGTAAGAGATGTGCCATTCGCTATGTTATCACCATGCTGATGCCCTCAGATCTGTAAGCAGGCACAGCTGAGCTGAATTGCTGCGTGGCTGGCCAAACCTGCAAGGCAGAGATAGGTGCTGCAGGAAATGGCACTTTGCCCTCCGAGTCCCTAGAAAGTAGTGCTTCTGCGGGTGTGGGGTATCTCTGTGCTGCCAGAGGTGAGCTCTTTTGGATGAGAAGTCAGCATTAGAGATCCCAAGGTGCTTCACTCCCACAGCATCTTTTCTCCAAGGATCTCAATGGGGTTTACCAACATAAGTGAATTAAGCCTGAAAAAAGCCCTGTGGGGCAGGCAACTATTCTCATGTCCCATTTTACAGGCAGGGAAATCAGCACAAAGAGGTGAAAAGACCTGCTCAAACTCAGCACCCAGGTCACCTGACTCCTAGGCCCTTCTTCTCTGATATGTTAAGTTGCGACATATCCCGCCCCCTCCCCCCACCCCCAAATAACTGTATTTCAATGGTGGGTGCAGCAAAGTAGGGGGCACTGTGGCCTGGTGGAGAGAGGCCTAGATTACAAACTGGAGTCCTTGGGTCTATTGCTGGCTCTGCCACTGGTCTGCTGGGTGACCTTAGGCAAGTCACATCACCTCTCTGTGCTTCAAGTATCAGAGGGGTAGCCGTGTTAGTCTGTATCCACAAAAACAACAAGGGGTCCGGTGGCACCTTAAAGACTAACAGATTTATTTGGGCATAAGCTTTCATGGGTAAAATACCCACTTCTTCAGCTTATGCCCAGATAAATCTGTTAGTCTTTAAGGTGCCACCGGACCCCTTGTTGTCTCTGTGCTTCAGTTTCCCCATCTATAAAACAGGGATCATAATACGTAACCTCACTTTGTAAAACATTTTGAGATCTACTGACAAAAAGTGCCTTATACAAGCTAGATAAGAGATTTTCAAAGCTACCTCAGGGATTCAGACGCACAAAGAGCTTTGAAAATGTCACCTCTCTTTTTAATGTGCTTTCGGATAAGATGGTCATTAGTTAGTATTATGAAGCTTAAATAAATCCCTGTGTAACCTCCCTGGATTCAAATTTTAGGTCAATTGCACAATTTTATGAAATATTTTAATATGATATTTCGGTCTTGGTACTAAAATTTCCATATATATAATTTCACTTACAGTCCTCTCTCCATTACAGCATATAAGGTCAGCAAATTTTGTGTTGTATTTTGTCTGAGAACAGTTTGTGGTCTGCACAGTGGTTGAATGTCATTTCCTCACTTCAGTTTCATTTTATTACAAGGTCCCAGGACTAATTTAATCTAAAAATGCTTTAAAGGTAGGGCTTGGAAAGATTAGATTTTTAGCAGTAAATGTTGATTTCATGATGCGCACACAAACTGAAGAAAAAATATTTTCCATCAAGAATAGTCAAAATTTGCAGACAGGCAAAGTACGAAAACTGCAGCTTGAGAACTCTTAGAGTTTGATTAGTTTGATTTTAAGGCCATTGACTTTATGTATTTTGATAAGTGATGTTGACAATTTGTGTTTTTAATGGTTTTGAAGCTTTAACTTTTTGAATCTCAGCGTCTACTGTCATTAAATAATTATTGTCTGACCACTGCCCCCCATAATTTCCCACAACTCTGAACATTTAAGTAGATAAAAATAGGAAAAAATGCTTAAAAATGAACTGAATTCTGCTAAGCCTGTTTTAAAGGCAAGTACATCAGGAGCTGGTATGTTCCTGAATGTCTTTGCATGTCACGAGCAGACGACTTGAGTTACAAGAGCACTTTGCTTTCTCCTGCAAAACTTCCAGTACTCCTGAGAGCTCCTCTCGTAAACAGCCATCTATCAAAGTGACTCTTATTTGCATTTCACCAGTGTAGCTTCAATCAGGATGAGAGGCCAATTGTGTTAGGTACTGTCCACACTTATAGGAGGACACAGTCCCTGCTTGAAGGAATTTACAATTTAGAGCCCTGATCCTACAATTGGGATCCGCTACTCGGAATCCCTGAAAACCTGTGGGGTCCCAGTGGGCTAGATTCTCCTCTCCCTCACACTACTCTATATTAGTGTAAAATTGGTGTAAGTGAGAGGAGAATCAGGCCCATTGACTTCAACACAGAGCTGCTCAAAAAACTTTCCACTACACTTTTTCCATTGAAAATGCCATTTTGTCAAAACCAAGAGGTTTTGCAGAAATGTATCTGTTTTGATTACATTTCTCAGGTCCAGGATGGAAATTCTGCTGACAGAATGGAAATCCCCCCCCATGCAGATTTACCAATAGCACAGTTGTTAGGTAAGCTGGGAGACCTTGGTTCAAGTCCCTACTCTGCTTGATCTGTAGGCAGGACTTACACCTGCATCTCCTACATTACAGGTGAGCACCCTAACCAGCAGGCTACGGAGCCAGTCTCTCGGGCATGCTTTTTCACAAAACATTTTGGAAGGTCTCAGTTTTGTTGCATAGTGGAACAAAAACAAATTTTGAAACCTCAGACTTTTTTTTCTTTTCATTTTTTTTTTTGCAAAACAGAGTTGTTGTTTTCTGGACAGCCCTATTCAATGGGGCTCTGCACAGGTACAGGAGCCTGCACTAGCAGACCCCAAATCAGAATCAGAGCACCCCTGTCCTGCAAATAGTTACGCATTTGCTTAACTTTACACAGGTGAGTAGTGCCAGTAGCGTCAACGAGGCTATTATATGCATAAATGTTGGCAGGACTAGGGCCTCTGACTAACGAACATTTCTAGCCTATTGTATTTGCCTTAACCGTCCTCCTAGCATAGACCTGCCTTGAGTTTTAAATGATGGGATGTACATTTTGTTTTGAAACATGGCTTTTTATAGGTAGTCAAAACTCTCTCTGCTTGACTGATACATTATTTTGATTCAGTGACTGGATTTGCATTAGCTTTTGGGATCACTGCAAATCTTCAGGGTTGGGGTTTTTTTTAATGGTTCTGACAGATTGAAATGTTACACAGACAAAGTAACATAGAAACCAAGGGAATATTCAGTGCGCGCACACACACAGTGAAAAGAAAAGAGGAGACGCATGACATCTATATTGCTATAGCTATGAAGGGGGGGAGCAGAGATGAAATGGACGCAAACTCTTACCTATTTTTTTTCTTTTGTTCAGCACATCCTCAATCAAACCACCAGGAGGGCTGACGAGATGTCTTGAAACACAATGAATCTGTCATTACTTCAGAGGATTACTCTTTCTAAGGCCCTGATGGTGCAAGATGTTCTTAGGGGGAGGGGAGGATCTGTCACTTCACATGGGGACCTGTGAATAACTTCTTGCTGGACCAGGTCCAACATTTGCTAATTCATTCAAATCTCCTCAATATGTATTGTTGTTTTTACATCACCCAAAGCAGGGCTAGGTGCAGCACATAAACTGCATAGGATCCCAGCCTCAGAGCTCACAATCCATGTCCCCCATCCAGCAATTGGATTTGAGTGAGCAGACCCCTGTGCCCATGCAGAGCCCCACTGACTGCAGTAGGACCATGTGCAGGGTCCATCCACATGAATCCAATTGAAGGATTGGGGCTTAACTGGGGAGAATACAAAGGAAGGGGGAAGGGATGCGACCCAAGACTCTTCAAAATCCGTTCTAATCATCTTGTCTCTGGGGCTTTTTCAGCTCTTTCCATTTTGTTGATTTTTATTTTCTATTTTTGCATTTGTTTGATTATAACATTTTCCTTTTTCCTTTTTGTTTTTTAATCCTTTGCTATTTTTCTTATTTCCACCCTAACCCTATTGGACTTAGGGTGACCAGACGTCTCGATATTTAGTTGTTTGTCCCACGTCCCGACCGATGTATGGTCGGGATGCCATTTGTCCCGATATTTTGCACTCCGCCTTTTTTTTTGCTTCGGCGGCATCTTGTTCTTGTCATCTGGTCACCCTAATTGGACTTCCCCACCCCAAAACAATTTCAAGCACTCCTCTTTTCTTTCACTTTTACACCAGTGTAACTACGACATCTCGGCCACACTCTGCTCCCCACCAGGGACTTCTCTCCTGACAGTCCTACCCTTCTTCTTACCCTTAGGGTCTTATAGCCCGAGTGTCATTGAATGAAAGTTAGTTCTGATGGCTAGTTCTGCTGACGTCAATTACCAAAGGCCAAAATGAGAAAAGTTTGGTGGGTGGAGATTTGCCCTGATGACAGTAGTCTGCTACATGGGACGCTGCAAGTTCTTCCCTGCTCTGTTGGTGTCCTCCAACCTTTTACACTGGTGCATCTCCCCTGACTTCAATGGAGTTACCCCTGGTTTACATCACTCTGAGAGAGAGAGAGAGAGAGAGAGAGAATGTGGCACAGGATCTTTGAAAGACCACTTGAACACATGTATGTTGGAGTGAGGGAAGGCCACAGGGGCCTGATTTGATATAATATGAGAAGTGGCAGGTTTGAATTCTTACAGGCTGTGTGTTTGCAACTACAAGTGCTCTTAAAAGAATGTTTATGTTAAGTAGCGGCCATGTGTGGCTATCAGTATGGGGAAAAATGCCAGTTGCTCTTCTCCCTGAAGTGAGCCCAAAAGATCCCCGTGAATCTTAAACATTCATGTTTCTGAATATATATTCCTGTGATTGTGACTTGGGCGGTTGGGGGTGGAAATCTACTTGTTTGTCTAGAGAATATCAAAATGAAATGACCATATTTGGAAATGTTGCATAACTTTGTCTGCTTCCTCTGCACTTATTTCATTCCCACCAGCTCATTGATGCAGTAGCAATGACAGCATAAGCTCTTCCTATACAATTGCACTGGAGCTATAAATAGTATATTGCACCGCAAGGCAAAGTACAAATTCCGGCATTGGTGGGAAAAGTAGAATTAAAAGAATGATTCCAAAAAACGAGGCATTTTGTTCTTTGGATCCAGATGAGCTGGAAGGATTTGCTGCTCTTGGGATTGGACACTGCTTTAGGCCTGATTCATGCTGGGCCAGGAATAAAGTTAAAGAGCAGAGTGTGAGCAGAACTTAAACACAGCTCCAGCTAAACCAGTTTCCAACGCATGTTGACCAGGTAGGGCCAGATTTTCAAGGGTTCAGCTCCCATTTGGCACCGAAACAAGAACCAGCTTTTCAAAAGTTCTCTAGTACCCAGCAGCCCCCACTGCGATACTTATGGCCACGTTTCCAAGACCGCTCAGCACATTGGGTGCCACTGACTTTGATGCCTGATGGGAGCCGATCTCTTTTGAAAATCTAGCCCCAGTTATGGGTGCTGAATTCTTTTGAAAATCTGACCCCGAGTATGGATGGGGCCAGCCGGTGTTACAACTATATTTTTAAAGTATGTTCTAGTTTGAAGGTCTAATCCCACTCCCACTGAAGACAATTTGGACTGTTGGCGTTGATTTAACAGGAAGCAGGATCTGGCCCCAAGACTCTACTGCGGGGCTTTCTACACTAGGATGAGCACAGGGTTCTGGAAGGAAACTTTCCACATTGCTCAGTGCTGTGCATTCCTACACACTCGTTAAGATCACTGAGAGGCAGTGGGTGAAAACATTCTGAAGGATCATGGCAATTTTCTGAGGAATTGTGAAGACAGAGAAGAGCTCACTTGCTGCTTTTCCACTATTGTTCACCCCTGCTCAAGTTAAACGAGTATCTTAACTATTACTTGACTTTAAGACAACTGTATAATTTATTCATTAAAACTCTCCTGGTTCCTGTTGTTCTACATTTTTAAAATAAACCTTCTTGCAACATCCCTGTTGATCGTACGGCAGTGGCGAACAGACTCTACGCAAGAGCAACCTGATAAAGCTGCCCATAGCGTAACAACGGGGGAGTCAATGTGGTTATCCGCTGAAAAGGAGCAAGAGTGCTCAGCACCCAGCAGCTCTCATTGGGGCTGGATTTTCAAAACTGCTCAGCACTCAATATGTTGAGCCCTTTAGAAAATCTCACCCCAATTTTGGGAGCTGAGTCTAAGTGACTTGCTCAAGATCACACACAAAGCCCGTGGCAGAACCAATAACAACAGTACTAGCTCTTACCTAGCACTTTTCATCAGTGGATCTCAATGCACTTTACAAAGGAGGTCGGTATCATTATCCCCATTTTACAGATGAAGAAACTGCGGCACGGACAGATGAAGTGACGTGTCCAAGCCCAAAGTAACCCAGCAGGCCAGTAGAAGAGCCATGAATACAAGCCAAGCCTCCTGAGTCCTAGTCAAGTGCTCTAGCTATTAGACCATCCTTCCTCCCAGCTGTCATTGAATGTGCAGCTGCAATCCAGATAGGGGTATCAAACACCTGGGGAGGCAGAACCAAATTGAAAAGTGACTCAGGGGGGTCAGAGCAGTGAGAGGCTGACAGGAGACTTGATGCTAATCCATGTAACCTCCTATGCTCGGGAGAGAAGGTAACAAACCCAGATATAAAATTAAGGGGAGGATGTAACCAAGCAGCAATACTCCATTTGCCTTATAGCATGTTCACTTTCATTTTCTTTTCTTGATGCTGCCCTAATATTGCTGGCTTGCCTGAGTAAGGACTGCAAGATCAGGCCCTTACTCTCGTCTCGGAGGATCGAGGCTGCCGATTGTGCTAGTTCAGCTAAAAAGCACCACCAACAAGGAGCACTTATGGGGAGGACTTTCCCATTGTAGATCGCAAAGCACATTACAGAGGTGGGAAAGTATCATTATCCCCATTGCGCAGATGGGGAAACCGAGGCAGGGAGCAATTAAATGATTTGCCCAGGGCTGCACAATGAGTCAGTGGCGGGGGGGGGACTAGAACCCCAAAGCCCGATTCTCCTCCTCATACTGGCGCATGTCCCTTAATTTAATCAGTTACTCCTGACGTACACAGGAGAAGCCAGCCCCAGCTCTCCTGATATCCAGTCTTATGCTCTATCCACTGGACGAGGCTGCATCCAACCCCTCACCTTATGCCTGCTAATTCTTTGATTAATCTCTTACCTGCTACACTATACCTTAAAAAAAGATATTAATGAATGGGGCAACTCTGAATTGCTTTGGAAATCAGGATTAGTTCAGACTCATGGATAGGGAGGGTTATCTTTAGAGAACATGATAAGATGATTTCTTCCTGCTGCTGCCTCAGCTATGCATCAATGGAGTTTTCTTTCTGTTGCAGGGAACAAGAGTCTCTTACCTCTCAGTTCGTATCATTTGGGGTTTGTAATGATCAGGGCCCCCATCATATGGTGTGAAGAAAGCAGCCTGCTTGCCGGTTGTATGGGCCCTGACACAACTGCTGTTTTTAATCTGAGACTGAATAGAAGAACCAGATGTTTCTGGCACTAGAACTATGGACATAGTGAGCAAGGGGACAAGAGACTCCGATTTCCTTTGGATAAACTGGGTGTTTTAGAAAATCAAAGAGTGGGGATAAGAGCCAGGCTGAAAACGTCCCCTCACTCCAATTTCCATGGCTAGAATTTTCAGAAGAACTCAACATCCACAGCTGGGACTGCATTTACAAAAGGAGCTTAGCTCCCATTTAGGCACCTAAGGAAGGGCCAGATATTTTCAAAAAAGCTCAGCACCCAACGTGTTCAGCTCTTTTGAAAATCTGGCCCCAAGTGCAGGGGCCGCGCCCTAGAAAATTTGACCCTGTCTGTTTATAAATGATTACATGCAATCAAATTGATTTCTTGGCTTCTTAGCACTCCAAAATAGTACGGCTCCCAAAAAAGAATTGGCTAGCGAGTCACACCTTGCATCAGAGTATCGCCAAGCATTTAAAAATGTAGGACCATATCATTATTCCCCACTTGGCAAATGGAGAAAAGGAAGGCAGAAAGAAATTGGTGAGACTTGCTCAAAGTCCTACAAAGAACATCCTGATGTCTCTTAATTTCCATCTGCCAAACTGTAACCACTAGACTACACTGTCTTTCCCATTTACAGGTGACCATGTATATGGTATTTGGTATTAGCCAAAGACCTTGACCCAACCCCTCAGATGTCACAGTAATGAGCAGGGTATAAACAGACAGATGAAACCCCAGAGCAAATCCTATTTCCAGACTAATGGTGGGAAGAGGAATGTGCCTCAGGGTTTTTCTTGGTGACAATGATTAAATTGTATTTTGTTCTTTTAACAGAAGTGTCCATATGCAGCAGCAATGCTCTCTTCTAGTACAGGGGAAATATCCAACATCTGTTGGAATTTCAGTTTTCTCACCACGCTGTTTTTGTCATCAGCCAGCTCCACCACCCACTAATCTCTGCTCTCCTTTGTTAGAGAAACAGTAAAAGGTTTACTTTAGAGAAAGAGTGCAATACTTTCATAGGAGAGAGACTATTTCTTTATGGAGTAAGGATATATGCCTCTTGACAGAAGAGTAGTGAAGGGCCCCGAATGACCTCATTCTGCCATAGGATATTGCTGGAGCGTGAATGCCATGTGGAAGGGAAAGCAGTGACAAAAAACACTCGGATTAAAATGTTGATACAATCAGAGTGAGGAGGCAAACTATTTTGCCATGTGTTTTTCTTGCTTTTAGAATGTTAAGTATGGAGAAAGTCCAGTGTAGTGTGGAGTTTGTCAGTTAAATGCCATAACAGATATCAAATCCAGGAACTCTCTCACAGTTTCAGGCTCCTGCCAGCTTAGCTGTACAACGTCTTGCCTGCATGGATACCCTGATACTAGACAGAATCACCACTAGGGGGCTCCATGGCACATACTATATATAACTTAGAGAATTTTTTTCACTTCAAGGTCCCAGAAACAAAGACAAGGTTTTCATCTCGAGGCCAAAAGACCAAAAACATCAAGACACTTGATCACGGCCTTGGATAGACCAAGAGACTACCTACGCTTGAAGCTTCCATATGCACTGCAAAGTCTGTAAGATCCTAGAAACATAACATTTTATAATACTAGGTCCCATTGTGAATACCTACAGTTGAAGCCAGTGAGGTTGCACATGCTTGATACCCTTCAGTCATGTCAGGTCTAATAGTATTTAGCATTTATCTTCAACATGCAGTGCAAGACAGTGTGGCCTAACGGAGAGAGTACTAGACTAGCACTCAGGAGACCTGGGGTCTATTGCCAGCTCTGTGAGTGGCCTACGTGGTGAGGCACTTCTCCATATGGGGATAATGATACTGACTTCCGTTTTAAAAGGCTGCGAGATCTATGGATGGAAAATGCGGTAAGAGCTAGCTATTGTTATTACAGCCTTTAGCCAATTCATCCTCACAACACCCCTAAGTATCTACTCCTGTTCTCATTTCATAGCTGGGGAAACAGCCACACAGCCAGTGAGCTCTAGCATTAGAACCCAGGAGTTCCTGGGTCCCCGTACTGTGCTCCTGAGCAGACTGCACCCATACCACATTGCACATACACAGTGCCTGAAAGGAGCAGCATGCTCTTTTACTACTGCTAAGTAAGGTATAAGAAGTATGATTGCAAAGAGCGTCCCTTTGGAATAGGATGGTCTATAAATCAGACACAACCTGATGGTTAATATTTTATGAACTACCGTAGGTTATATTCTGCATGGGGAGTAAATAAAAAACAGAGCCCATCCATCATTTAGCTTCTTGAAGTTTTAAAAACAGTTTAACTTTCTGGAGCAAGCCCAAAGCAGGTGATGTGTGTATTCCCTTCCAGGGCCGGCTCTGGCTTTTTTGCCGCCCCAGGCAAAAAAGCCTCCGGCCGC
>NW_020664582.1:4400726-4409413 GCF_002925995.2 Terrapene triunguis | reverse complement strand
CTCGCCGCTCTCCCCCCGGCGGCCGGGGGGAGGGCGGCGAGCCCGGCTGTGGCCCCGCTCTCCCCGGCGGCCGGAGCGCCGCGCCGCCCCCCTCCAGGTGCCGCCCCAAGCACCAGCTTGGGTGCCTGCTGCCTGGAGCCAGCCCTGTTCCCTTCCTTGACATCAGCAGCAAAGTGTGCCACGTGCATGAATGAACCAGTCAGAGCAGCCTGCCGCGGCTGAATCACTTTTTGCAAATGTGGGCCCAAACATCCAAACACATACTTACTCATGGGCTTAAGTAGGATGGAAGTGGTGTATGGGCCTCATGCTGGGATTCTGCATGGGATGAGTTTCTCTCAATGTGAATTAGAAGGGACATATCACATGAGTACAAAATAATGCATGGATCAGAGGAGGTAAATTGTGTGCTCCTATTTACCCTTTCTCATTATACAAGAACAGGAGATGGTCAACAAAACTGAAAGGCAACAATTTTAAAACTGATAAATGGAAATCTATATACAATGCATAATCTGTGGAACTCATTGCTACAAGATATTAAAGGCAAATGCTTAGTGAATTCAAAAAAATAGACATTTACATAGATAGGAGACATCTGTAGAAGGGATATAAAACCACATGCTTGAGGGTATCAGAAAGAAAATTCTATGGACAGGTTATTCTGTAATTGTTTGCTTATAGGGTTTCTAGTCCTTTCCTGTGTAGCACCTGGTACTGATCGGTCTGAAAGGCAGGATATTGGATTAAATGGATGTTTGGTCTGATCCAATATGAAAAATGTTATGTTTCTAGGATCTTACAGACTTTGCACTGCATATGGAAGCTTTTATGCAGATAACAGAAATAAGGGGTTGTTATTGTAAATATACACTGAAGAAAGGAAATATGTAATGAACGACATGTAGCATTTACTTTTCATTTAAGGATCTCAAACCACTTTAAAAACCATTAATGAATTAAGACACATGCTACCACATGTATCTGCAGATAAATATAATTTAATGGCTCCATTGTGCAGATGTGGAAACTGAGGCAGAGAAGTTAGCTAAATCTTCTGGGTTCTGCAAAATTGGGTTCAAAATCTCAAGGAAACATGTGTCCTCACAGGATATCCAAGACTTTGCCTCTAGGTCCTGCTATGGAAATCTATCTATTTACCCCATGTACCTACATAGGCATTTATACCACACACAACGCCTTGTAAATATATTTTTTTAAGCCAGCAAGATCTAACACCAAATTGTCATGTCACATTTGTTCCAACCCTTCTCCGCCAGAGGCTGTAGTAAGAGATCATTAATAGCTTGTGACATCAAGGTCATAGTACAAAACCAAGATTGTATTGCAATTCCAGTGAAAATTGCCTTTTGAATGACATATGGCAATAACCTTCAACTCTTAATAGTCTAGAAGGAGGTCACATCTGATGGCTCATGCATTCAGAAAGCCCAGCTCATGCAGAGAATCCTTTAGGAGGCTGAAATGATAGAGTTAGGGAAGAGCCAGAGGGGAAAAAAGAGCTTGTAGATGCAGGGCTATCTTCTAAAAACACTTCCCAAAAAGTAAACATTAAGCAGGGGATAATCCCCATAACGAGGGGAATGGCACTGCAAGGCAGATTAATAAAAACCACTCTGTTCCCTTCCCCTCTGCACGGCAGTAAATAGGATGATACTCTTATGGCTGTTAGTATAACTGTATGGTCATCGCAGAATATGACCTCAGCAGATCCAGGGCAGGTCCAGATGGGTGGCGGGTGAGGAAAAACTAGGCTCCTTTTCGTCAGAGATGACACCCTCCAGCATCACTGCTTTGGTTTTGTATCCCAGGAGGCATGGAATGCTTGAGAAAATGCTGCCTCGGGGACTGTCCATGTGGTGGGCTAGGCCCACCCTGGCTAGCTCAAAGAGATGGAGTACCCCACTGCACTCCTGTAGGGGGAGGTCACTTCCAGGGGAAAAGAAGCAGCATTTCCACCTCCAGCTCTGAGGGTTTCTGCTGGATGGGGCAGCTCTAATTTCCAAAGGAACCTCACCTCCAGAGTCTGTGCTGAGTCAGCACATCCCCTGGCTATACCCGTCTCTGGCCAACATCTCCCAATTTTGTCATGCCACCGGCCCAAAGTAGATTGCAGCCATTTTCCACCCAGGCAACCGGCCCTGCCCCCAGCAGACTTTCTACCATGTCACCCTTGTGCAGCAGGAGTTTACATACTAGACTGCAGTGGAATGGTTCCCACGGGCCCAATCCTAATCTGTCCTGAAGCCCTTCAACTCTCTCTGATGTCCGTGGGAACTGAAGCCCCAATCCAGCAAAATACTTAAGTGCATGCTTAACTTTAAGTGTGGGAGCAGCCCCACTGAAATCAATGAGACTCCTCATGTGCTTGAAGTTAAGAACTTGCTTGTGTGTTTTGCTAGCCTGAGGTTGCTCAGCACCCCACAAGCTCAGGCCTTTACATGAACTCCATGTACTTCCATTGTTTCTGGGGAGCACAGCACAGGTTCACTGGGGACGCCATTAGAGACAGCACTGGAATTTCAAATTGTAAATCGTTCATTTCCTCAGGAAAACTCCACTCTAATGCAGCAGCTGGTATCTTCAATGGCGTTCGGCCTTTTACCCGATTTTCCAGCTGGGCTAATTGAGGCATAATGAAGTCAAACGCATGCTCAAGGTTACAGTGACTGATAGGCTTTTTTAGCCCAGTACATTTTTGACTGTTGAAGATAGGGTGACCAGATGTCCTGATTTGATAGGGACAGTCCCGATTTTTGGGACTTTTTCTTATATAGGCTCCTTTTACCCCCCACCCCCTGTTCCGATTTTTCACACTTGTTGTTTGGTCACCCTAGTTGAAGATGACATGTATCTTCAATCATTTACTGCAAGCAGAATTTTAAAAAAAGGACACCAATTCCAGCAGGAAAAAATGATCATTTATAACCCTGTCAGATGAAGTGTGTCTGCTAGATATGTACCTCTTTTTCACACATGCACAAAATACTCTGTGGAACCCTTATTGTGAAGTCATTTTTTTCCAGAGAACAGCATTCTGAGATGAGATGCACTCTAATTGGAATGGCCATTTGTTCTCTACAATGCTATGAAACAATAGTCTATGAAAATAAATTCTGAAGGGCAGAGAGAAGCCACCAGGCCAACCCCACCTCCATTCTAGTTTCATGGGAGTACATGAGGTTCCCTCATTCTTTGGTGCTTATACCACAAACCATCAGTTCCCTGATCTGACAGTCAGTAGTGTCTTTAAGGGAACAGTAAAGGTCTGTCAGGTCACTATACACTTATGGAGCACTCAATTTGCATGTCCTTGCCAGCCCACGCAGCAGTTTAGCTCACCAAGAATCCTCCTGAACTGCAGCATTAAAGGGTAGTTACAAGAACAATGGCCACCTCATTGGGTGAAGAATAATTTGAACACTTAATAATTGCACTTGATTTACTTTAACTAGTACAGAACACTGCTGCATTTCTCCTCAGAAACACAGGCTACTACCAGCACATCAGACCTGTCCTTCACTCCTACACTGGCTTCCCACAGAATTCTGAGTCAAGTTCATGGTCTCAGTCCTTATGTTCAAGGTGCTCCATGGCCAGGGCATGAAGACCGTGGTTGACAGCTACACTCCTGTGGCCCAGTGGAACTCTCCATTATAAGGGTAAAACTTGTCGGCACATGAGGCAGAACTTTCTCAGGTGCTGGTCCAAGACTTTGGAATGAACTTCCCCAGGAACTAAGGGCTATTATAAACCTCACCACCTTCCGCTCCAAGCATAAGGCGCATTTCTCTGACCTGGCCTTCTCTAACAAACAGAGAGCAACATGTGGATTTATTTTAAAACAAACCAAAAAAAACCCACCTACCAAAACAAAACATTCCACTGCACATGCATCTATCCCTGGGGAGAGGATGAGAGAACAAACACGTGACAAACGGTAGTCGCCTTGCGCAATGCATTAATGGAAGGCACTCAGCTCTACAGTGATGAGCATGGTATAAACACATACATAGAGTAGAACATATAGCAGCTGAATGTACAAATACCTGTGTGTACAGATCTACACCAGTACTTGCATGTGCACACACACTGAAACATGTATGTACATACACTTTATACAGGTGCATAATAAACACATGCACACGTATACAAACAAAGGAGGAACATACTAGTTCTTAATGAGAGTCATGGTTCCAGGTGTATGCCTGGCTTAGCTACTGAATTGCTCTGTGGCCTGATTCTTGCCTCAGTTTCCCACTCTAAAAAATGGTGATAATAATGCTTACCTTGCAGGTGAGTTGTGAGTCTTAATTCATTAAACTCTGTTCATTGCTCTGTAACCGTTGGATAAAACAGGATCTAGAAGGATGAAGAATTATTATTAGTGCATGTGCATAAATTATTTCAGGGCTGAATCCTTCTGTTACCAAGCAAGAACCCTGCCTAGATTCTAAACCGTGGAAATAGTGAGCTATAATAGAAAAATTGGCACCTAGCAGGTCTGTTTCCTGCTGATATATATGTATATTACATTCAAAAAGCTACATTAAAAACTTTAAGGTTCAAAGTTTAGCACTCAAAGATTAGGCAATGCCAGAAGTAAGGTTGTCTGTGCAACCTTAATTCAGCCCCTGCATTATGATACAGTCTTTAACTACATGATCGCATACTATTTTATCCACAGAACTGCCTGGTTCCTAGTAGTGAGAGCATTGAGAGCACAGGAGAGACAGTCAACTTCCTCATTTCTGGTGTCTTGTGCCACAACAACCCACAGTAGCCAGATGCAGCAACTGGAGGGAAAGTCCTGCTCAGTCCCTGCAGCCAAGGCCTGGAACATGCTCAGTACAGACAAAGTCTTCAGAGAATTTAGCTGCCAAACTCTCACAAGTCTCTACCGAGCACGTGCAAAGTGAGATTTATTTTTTTTCAAAGAACTAGCAAAATTTGGGTAGTTTTTCATGGGAATGGCAAAAGGTTCAGCCCTGACATCAGTATGCCCCCTCTGCCAAATTTCAAGACCCTGCTCCAAAGCATGGAAGCACTAAAGCTTCTCAACAGAATGGCGGTAAGAAATTTTTTAACGTAGGTAAAACAATGCGTTTTTCTCTAATCTCATTTTCAGAAAAGGCTGAATCATTTTGCTGAAACTTTCCAAAACAATTCAGCCTGAGGCAGACACCCAGCATGGAAACTATCAGCATAGACTGGGAAAGTTTGACGAAGTTATAGGCAACTGAAAACAAGGTCTTATAATGGGATGTGTTGGGCAACACTGACTATAGGCAGCGCTATCAGCGCTGCCTATCATTTTGATGCCCATAATTCAACTCTGCGTGTCACGGAGCCTCAGCAATAGCTGACCGCATTCCATCTTAAAGGCTTGGGGATTGCTCTTTTCCTCTCTGCTCTGGCTCTCTGGGTATGTGAGGTGGGAGGCATCAGCAACCAAAGCAATAAAGAGCTGTGGGCCACACCAGCTGGCAGTGGTTTCCTCCCTTAGTGGCTCCAGAAGAACAGCTCATATTTTATTCATGAAAAGCGGCTGCTGGAGGTCTAGGCAAGAAACAGGAAGTAAATATTTCTTGGGGCACACTGGGTCGCAACCTGGCCAGCATCCAAAAAAAGGAATGGAGAGGGAGGTTGGGGGCAGGAGGCGTGAAACCTCCCTTGCTAACAGATGCTGCCGTGGGAAGGAGAAGGATAACGGAAGGCATGCAAGCCCACCCAGCAGATTTGCTCCCTGCATTATTTCCAGGCTGAGCAGCAAGCACACTGCATATAGAAAGAAGCTCCCCTTAGTGCGGTGCATGCGGGGGCTCTTTCACGTGGGGTGGCCTAACGTGGCATCTCTGCCCATGTCCTAACACTGCAGTGCAGATCCATCCTCCTGCGAGTTGTTCTGAGTGCTGCACAGACCCTGCAGGGTATATAAGGGAACTCTCTGGTTCACAGAGGCTGGCACCAGTCTATTCTCTGGTGGTCAGCCTCTTGCATGAAGGTCTGGCGTCAAGTAGAATCTAAACCTCCATGGAAACTTCCCCTCTCCCCCTGCCAGGTCTCCTACCCGGGGTCGCTCTCAGGCTCCTCTCCTAGGTCCCAATATTAAAGTCACTGAAGTCCAGGGTTTGCAAGTGACTTCAGAGGGAGCAAGTTTGGGCCCCTAGACCTTACTGGTAAGTGTGTTCAGCAGAAGCCAGGGCTTGCTCCTCCTCCATGCAGCTAGATTTCTCCCTTCTTCTACTTGTGTCTTTGTAGGGGGTGCTTGGTCTTTCCAACCCTCTCTCCAGGTCTCTTTGGGGGTTGCCAAGGGTGTTATCAAGGAAGCCACTGTCTTCCTCAATCTTACAAAGTTCTTGCAGGGACAGAAATGGTTGGGCAGGAGGTGCCCAGACAGGCAACCCGCTGCAGCTGCCCAGAAACTGAGGAGGGACAAATGATATTCTGTAATCCTTATGCCGCAGTAACTAAGGAACCACCACTAGAAATGCCCCATGATCCCTACTCTGTTTGCTAGGGAGCACCTAGGGCTTCACAAGCTACCCTGCCCTAAGGATTATGGGGTGTTGTGTGTCCCTAGTCAGTCCTGAGCAGGACTGAATCAGTTTACCAGCTCTGGTTGCTTGATAAAGGGCATCCCTTTTCGGAAGATCTTTCAAGACGGGGCAGAGGGGCTGTCGTCCTTTCTGCTGTTCCCCAAAGATCTAGGGAGAAGGGAAGACCCTACACAATGCCCACTTGGAGACCTGAGGAGGAGGGACAGATGCAGAGGGAGATTCACCCACTGACAGTTACAAGAGAGATACAGCGTTTCACATTTACATCAATCATTCCTTTATTTTAATGACCACCTAATAAATAAATAGAGACCCCCAATATCCACTATACAAGGCCAGAAAAAAGAAACAAGTCACAGCTGGGCAGTTAGGGTGACAGGAAACAGGAGAGGCAGAAAGCAGCAACCTTGGTTGTAGTAAACTATCCTTATTTAATCATCCCAGTCATATGCAAAGTCTTTCTCTGTGGCAGTAAATCTATATTAACATTTCACATGTACTTTACAGTTTAAGAATTAAATTCAGAAATCAACTTGGGGGGGGGGAATCACATTTTTCACATAAGTGAAAAAACTTAGCTACTAGCAATACAAATATCACCTAAGATTACAACACATCTGAAGAAGTGGGTTTTTTACCCACTAAAGCTTATGCCCAAATAAATCTGTTAGTCTTTAAGGTGCCACCAGACTCCTTGTTGTTTTTACCTAAGATTACTGTAACAGAAAGAAGCTAGTGAAAAAATGGGTGAAATCCTGACCCTACTGAAGTCAATGGGAGTTTTGCCATTGACTTCAATAGTGCCAGGAGTTCACTTATTATATTTAGTTACCTTTTTAGTTAGTTTACTTTGAAAATCCCACCCAAAGTACTGTTTGAAAGCACCAAGCCTCCATGGGATCTGAATGTTCAAGCCCCATTAGAAATTCATAGGAATTGGGCATCCACATATGGAAAACACAGACTCTGAGGTGCCATTCAAAATCTCAGCCTTGTTCATAGCTGGTTCCACTGTTCTCCAGTTACAGTTCCTTTTCCCCTGTCTGAAAAGAGTTATATATCTGAGCAGAAGGGGCAAGGGAGGAGGAGGGTAACAATTAAGGAATATTTTGTTTTTAAATCAGGACATATTATTTAAAGAGTGCTCTATCAACGTATTTTTAATTAGTCAGAATTTTAAAAAAAATCAAGCTGTGTCTCTTTAAGATTTGAAGAGGCTACCAGAAATGAAGGTATGTCATATATATATTTTAGATATGATTTTTAAGGATGAGTTTCCCTTTACATTTATCACTGAAACAAGACACATCTCCCCAGTGGTATGGCTAGTTATTCTATGTATAGTGTGTCATGGTGTTTGTTTAACCTCTGTATGACAGTGATGATAATCATCTTACATTTATCCAGATGGGGCTCAAAGCATTTTACAGACTATGGCCTGGATCCTACAAACATTTAAGCACATCTTTAAGTGTTCGCAGGCTTGAAACCAATAAAGTCATTTCGCCAAAAAAAAAAAAAAGAGATGAAGACTAGTTTAAGGTACACATGCCCGAGTCCCCCAGCCAATTTCGCTATATTTTTTACATTTTCTTCCTCCCAAATACTGTGTAAAAGACTCACACAGACAACAGGGGAAACTGATTGAATGCACTACCCATAGGAACCCTACCCCTAGCACGCGGAGCCCTACCATACCCTAGGGCAGGTAGCCCTACCCATAGGAACCCTAACTCCAAATGGCCTACCCATAGGAACCCTAACTCTACAGTGTGGAGCCCTACCATAGCAACCTTAAACCTAGGGTGGGGTGGCGTACCCATAGGAACCTAAACTGTAAATCCAAGTGGCATAACCATAGGAACCCTAAACCTAGGGCAGGGAGCACTACCCATAGGAACTCTAACCCCAACTCCCAGTGGCATACCCATGGGAATCATAAATGGGAAGTCCTACTCATAGCAACCCTAAACCTAGGGTGGGGAGCCCTACCGATAGGAACCCAATCCCTAGGGCAGGGAGAACTGCCAATAGGAACCCTAATCCTAACTCCAAGTGGCCTACCCACAGGAACCCTAACCCTAGGGCAGGGAGCACTACCTCTAG
>NW_020664582.1:4390256-4400716 GCF_002925995.2 Terrapene triunguis | reverse complement strand
AACCCTAACCCTAATTCCAAGTGTCCTACCCAGAGGAACCCTAACTCTAACCCTAAGTGGCCTACTCATAGGAAGCCTAACCCTAGGGCAGGGAGCTCTAACCATAGGAACGCTAACCCTAACTCCAAGTGGCCTACCTATAGGAACCGTAAGCAGGGAGCCCTACCCATAGCAATCCTAAACCTAGGGCTGGGAGCCCTAGGAGAAACAGTAAAACCGACTATACAAAAAATGTTGTCAAATTCATAGAATAAACAAACTGGAAGAAAAAAAATGAGAGAAATACTATTTTTTTGCTTTCAAGGCTTTCCATTACTGTAATTGTAGGGTTTACTTGGAACAATAGCAGGTAAAAAATATTCAGAGAGAAGTGGTATTTTTTAAGTTAACATGGTACCTGTAACTGACTGCACTAACTATGGATTAGATTGTGATCTCAGTTATTCTAGTGACACTCCACTGATGTTAAATGCTGGACGAGATGGGCACTGGTCTGATCTGGTTTAGCAATTCCTAGCTTCTTGCATGTGAGATCAGTGGGGTGGCAGAATCACTTTGACCACCACTAAAGTGCAGCTATCTCTAGGTGAAATGTGACAGCTGTTTAACAGCGCCCAGCAACACCTTACAACAGGTGAGGACAAAGAGGCCAGGTTTTCACTACCAACTTTTTCTGGCATCGCTGTGTCCATCAAAGGTGTGATGAGGTATGATCTCTGACCAACATAGCTATGCTGGCAAAATCCCTACTTTAGATGCAGTTAGACAGACAAAACTGCTTTAGCTGGCAGCATACAGTATTATCATTCTGCTCTGATCCAGCACTTTGCATCCCAAGGTGATATGCAACCGTTAACACCAGTCCTAAAAACACAACCTGTAATTGTATCACGTGTGTGGAAATTTATATATAGCACTTTGGGTGAAATTCAATAATGTGCAGAAGGCCACCACAAGGACGATGAACCACTTAGGTTTTCTTTTCCTCCAGCAACCTTCCCACTCACACATCTGCATGTCTGTCCATCGCCACCATCAGAACATTGCTGGAATCCATCCTTACTGTAACCTTCTGCTATCATCCTTCTTCTGGCTTCAAGTACTCCCTGACTTGACTACTGCAGTTTCCTTCTATGGCATTTCTATATCCTCACTCTGTTAATTTCAAGGAGACCAGAATGCTGCAGCCAGATAAACAATAAACTATTATTAGTCCATCTTTTAAACACTGAAATTGGGCAAAAATGCAACTGGTTCTGATCTAGGTCCCATTTTCTCATAGCCCCACAGAGCTTGGGTGGATGGACTCTGATGAGTAGTTTTGACCTTTCTTTCAGAGGCTATATGCAAATGAAATGAATTGCAGTGTGATGCATCACCATCAAGAGTGGCAGCCAGTGCTGAAGAATACCTGAGTGCTGATGCTAGGAACTGAGTATGAGATACTGCAAATGGTGTTAACACCACGCCAAGAACCTAGAAGCCTGCAATGGTTCACAGTAGAAAGAAAAATGTAATAGCTTGGGGTGCAGTAAATGGAAATGCTCTGGTGAGATATTTCCTACTAAATCTTGCTTGGGCTGTGTCTGTCCTGTAATCAGGCATTATTAGTAGTATTAATACTTTGTATTTCTGGCACACTCTCCATCTAAAGGGTTTTAAAGCACTTTATAAACATTCAT
This sequence comes from Terrapene triunguis, assembly GCF_002925995.2. NCBI lineage: Eukaryota > Metazoa > Chordata > Testudines > Emydidae > Terrapene > Terrapene triunguis. The sequence goes on along the minus strand of NW_020664582.1, from coordinate 4,399,034 downwards.
CAAGTTTTATAATAACCTGGTCCGCTTTTTTATATGGGGAAACTGAGGCCACAAAGGTTACGTGACTCTGCCTACGGTCACACAGTGTGTCAGTGGCTCAGCTGGGAACAGAATGTGCTTGGATCCCAACGCCAGTTCTCACCACTAGACAACATTACCCTACGTTAGAGTGGACTGAGCTACTGCGTTCCAATATGTGTCATCTGGATTTGCACAGCACCACAGCTGAGTTTCAAAGCAGGATCCTCGTGGTGCCTTGATTGCAGAAGCATCAGGTGAGACAAAGGGATCCTTCCTCTGGCTGAGCCAGTGAGCTTGTCTCAGCTGCAGGTTGCCCTTTGCAGAGTTTACGTTTGGCAGCAAAACTCATGCACACAAATGCTTTCTTTGTATCTTCAATGAAAGGAGAGAAGGCGGCATCATCTCTGCAAACACACAGCATGCAAACAGGACGCTGCAGCAATTCATACGAGTGCCTGATCCTAACAATAAAAGGGGCCACCCCCTGCCAGCCGTTAGCAGCAGGGGTATATGGCCAGAGAGCCCCAGAGTGTGTCAGCTGTAAGAGGGAAATCTTTTAGGAGCCTAACTGAACAGTCGCTTCTCCACCATTTTTAGCATATTAACAATATCCCACATTTGCATTGTGGCCTCCAGGAAAATTTGTGATTAAAGGAGTTCTCTGTTTACATAGACTCAACAGGAATCTGTCTAGTTCTATTTGTTTTCATGGCTAGGGTACGGCAGTATAACTCCCTCTAGTGACTAGTGTTGTCACTTCCGCTCTCTTGCACTGATTGTAAAATTCAGATGGTTGAAACAAAAAGTTAAGGGGCTTTCATGAGGTTGTTGTTCTTAGACGATGTCTATACTATAGCTGCTACAGTGACACAGCCACGGCGCTGTAGCTGGGCCACTGTAGTTCCATAATGTAGATGCTTCCTACATTGAGAGAAGGGATTTTCTGTCATTGTCATTAAGCTAACTCTCAGAGAGGCGGTCGCTAGGTCAACAGAAGAATTCTTTTGTTGATCTAGCAGCATTTACACTGATGGGTTAGATCATAGAATATCAGGGTTGGAAGGGACCTCAGGAGGTCATCTAGTCCAACCCCCTGCTCAAAGCAGGACCAATCCCGAACTAAATCATCCCAGCCAGGGCTTTGTCAAGCCTGACCTTAAAAACCTCTAAGGAAAGAGATTCCACCACCTCCCTAGGTAACCCATTCCAGTGTTTCACCACCCTCCTAGTAAAAAAGTTTTTCCTAATATCCAACCTAAACCTCCCCCACTGCAACTTGAGACCATTACTCCTTGTTCTGTCATCTGCCACCACTGAGAACAGTCTAGATCCATCTTCTTTGGAACCCCCTTTCAGGTAGTTGAAAGCAGCTATCAAATCCCCCCTCATTCTTCTCTTCTGCAGACTAAACAATCCCAGTTCCTTCAGCCTCTCCTCATAAGATCTACCTAGCCACAGCAGTCAGGGCACAAACTTTTTCACAACCCTGAGTGACTTAGCTAGGTCAATCTAATATTGAGAGGTAGACCAGGCCTTAGTCATCAGTCCAGAGAGAGTGTGATCTAGAGGTTAGAGTCGGACCTGGGAGTCAGGACTGCTGAGTCCTTTCTCAATAGCCCCGCCACTCATTCACAGTAGGCAAGTTATTTCTGTGACTCCATTTCCTTATCTGTACAATTGGGATAAACCTTCTCTACCTCATAGGAGTGTTGTGATCCAAATCCATTCTTTTAAGTGCTTTGATATCCCTTTATGAAATACATGTGTTATTTAAATGATAATAAAGATATCCGAGCTTCCCACTCAGGCAGTATGCTGCAAAAATCAATGCTGGATTGCTGCTATCTATTTTTTTTACAACCACAGGCCCTATTGAAAGTGCCATGAAGCTCTTCCAGCAGTATGATTTTGCTAACCTAGGGCTAAGGTACCAGGGTCACATTCTGATGTTACCTGTGACTCTATATAACATAAAAAAACCACATACAATACTTAGGCACATAAAGTAAAAAGTGAATACTGTACATGCTGTGCATAAAGGTACATGCCCAGAGTCAATTAACAGCAGTGGATAAACATTTGACTGTACCCATCCTGTCTATCCTGAGGTGCCTCCACTGCTCTGCAACAGCTGGAGATGCTCACTTGGGAGGAAGGAAGACCTGGTGGGTAGAGGGCGGATAACACAGGGCCTGGCAGAGCCAAGTTCAGTTCTGCTTTGCCAGAGATTTCCTGTGTCACCTTTGGCAAAACATGTAGTCCCAGATCCACAATGGTATTTAGACTCCTAACTTCCACTGAAATACCTTTGTGGATCTGGGCCTCTCTGTCTCTGGTCCCTATCTGTAACATGGCATTGATAGTAAGTTCTCTAGCTCACAGGGGTGTAGGGAGGATAAATAGAGTAAAAGATTATGAGATGCTCGGATACTATGGTGAAAGGACAATCTAGGCACCTTACATTGTTGGCAATCTAGGATACCGCACTCTTGTTTGGGGTGATCAAGCCTGTTAACTCCACAGTAATCTCGGACTCTACAAGTCTGAGGAGGGAGAGCCCAAGTCTTGGAGCTGAACCCACACAGCAGTGCAGTGTTTAACACTAGAGAACTAGCCAGCTTCCCTTGTGGCACTCCCTTTATTATTCCTTCAGCTAGTGGCTTCTGTACCTGCTTCCCCTTCTGCTATAGGTAATCTCTTACTGCACTGGGAAAAAACAACCTGTGCAAAATAAAATGATTGGCAGCAGTGGTGGCAACAGCATTCGTTCCAACCCCACCAGCATGAAAGAGAGAGAGAGAGAGAGAGAAAGAGCAGGGAATATTCTCAAAGGGGATTGCAGACACTGTATTTCTCTGGCAATGAGACAGCCCATGCTGCATGACCTACTTGTGGCTGCTGAACAACAGCAAGTTGCAATAGGAAGCAACAGATTTAAGATTAAGAAGATGCTGGTGGGATGAATGAGATACTGCTCATGGAAAGAACCCTGCACATCTCCTAGTCACCTCACCTTTGTCCGGCTTGTCCTCGTCCGTCCTACCACGAATGCAAGTCGACGCCACATCATTCTACTTTGTTGCGAGCACGTTCTTTCCATTTCTGGCCAAAGAGTTTTGTCATGGGATCGGCCCAGCGCGTTTTTGGTCTGCCCAACGGTCGCTTGTAGTCTCTGGGGATCCAGTCACTGATGCAGGTTGTCCACCTATTGTCGTGCCTGCAGACTACATGACGCACCCATCTTTGCTTTGCGTTGTACATCGCCTGCACTACATTGGTCACCCCTGTACGCCTTCTGATCTCCTCATTCAGTATATGATCACGGAGCAATATCTTACACATTCGCCTTTCCATTGCTCTCTGGGTGACAGCGAACTTTTCTTCCTCGCTTTCGTCGTTGACCAGCTTTCTGCTCCATATATCATTGCTGGCAGAACAGTGGCATTAAACAGTTCTTTCCTTTTCTTCATGGGCAGTTCATCATCTGTTAAAGACATCTTTATTTTGTTGAAACTTGCCCACCGCGCCTTTCGCCTCCTACTGCATTCCCCTTCGAATGAGTTGTCTCTGCTCAGCTGCTGACCCAGGTAAATATATTTGTCGACCTTCTCAATTTCTTTCGCGTTTACAGTGATGATTCCTTCTGCACAATGCTCATTCCACATCCACTTCATCTTCAATGTGTTCACTTCCAACCCGAAAGTGTTTGCAGTTGATGCAATTTGTTCTCCAGTTCTGCTGTGTCCTTTGCCAGTATTACACAGTCGTCAGCGAAGAGAAGATGCGTTAACTGTTCTCCATCAATTCTGATTCCTTCTTCCCAGTTCAATTTCTTGAACAGTGACTCCAGTACTGCTGCAAACAGCTTCAGTGAGATTGTGTCACCTTGTCTGACTCCTCTGCGTATAGTAATAATGCAGGAGACATTGAATAATGTTCTCCACAATGTTGAACAATTGTGGTTAATTTCTTCCAGCAGGTCGATGTACCTCAGGTTAATTCCGATTTCATTGAGCGTGTTGAGTACAGCGTTAATCTCTACCGAGTCAAATGCTTTTTTGTAGTCGACAAATGCAATACACAATGGTACTTTGTATTCCCTGCATTATTCTATGAGCTGTCAAACTAAGTGGATGTGATCAATTGTCGAACACCCTGAACGGAAACCAGCTTGTTCTTTGCTTTCATGCATTTCAAGATCCTTTTTAATCCGATTGAGTATGATGCAGGTGAAGACTTTATACACTTGTGAGAGGAGTGTGATTGGACGGTAGTTGCTCAGTTCTTCTGGATCCCCTTTCTTCATCAATAGTATTATTTTCGATTTCTTCCGTGCATCTGAAACATGCTTGCTATTGATGTAGATGGTGAACTGTTGCGCCAACGCTTTGAAGAGAGTATCTTCCCCTGCTTTGAGATATTCTGGCCAAACATCATCCACTCCCGGACTCTTCCCTCTCTTTATGTTACGAACTGCGTATTCAATTTCTTCCCACATAACTTCGGGAACTTCTTCTGTAACCTGCTGCCTTGACGGTGTATGCTGGACATTGACATGCGAGGAGTAGTGGTCATTGTAGAATTTGTTACATATTTCATTCATCTTGCTCCTTTCCGATGTCCTTTCACCATTTTCATCTTTCAGCTCTGCTGGGATAATCTGTTTCAGCCTAACATCTCTTTCTACTTTCTTCAGAATCTCGTTCTTTTCAGCCGCCTCTCTCAATTTCTTCTTTCTATAGTCGTCGTAGTCTTCTTTGATCTTCACACGAATTTCTTTGCATGGTGTTCTATATTCTTCACCCATTTTTCCTTCTAATTTCATGCATGCCCTCCTTGCCATCAGATTCACAGTTTCCTCGCTGATCCCCTGCTTGTGTCCCAGCGTTTTCAATGCCTTTGCCTTCTTAGCTGCTGAGATTATCTGAGAGATAAACTCTTCGTAGTCCTCATCAATGTCCTTGTTGACCTTATACTTGACGTCCATTTCACTCACTGCCTGTGCAAATGCCTCTTCCTTGAAGTGCCATCTGTGCTTCGGTTTCTGGCTTCTCGTAATTCAGTCTGCGTAGATATTGTCAACACATAGTTTTGAACGCAACATACGATGGACTGAGCCTGTGAAAACGATTCATTCTCTTATTGTCGCTACATTGTCAAAGATTCTTCTGGTATCTGTCATTACATAATCAATCTGATTCAGTGTGACTCCATCTGGGCTTTTCCATGTCCACTGCTAACACTTTTTTTTTAAATATCTTGTTCATTATGTGGAGATGGTTTGCCTCTAAGAATGCAACCAGACATGCTCCATGATCATTTCTTAAACCTTTACCAAATTTTCCCACGTACTTTTTCTTTCTCACTCTCCTTTCCACCTACTATTGCACTGAAGTCCCCTTGGATAATTGTATAGGTGGATTTCTTCTGCATCATCTCCTCCAGCTCTTGGTAGAAATGTTCCATTTCTTCCTCTTCCACTTGCTGCATGGGAGTATGCACCTGAATATTCCTAGTGCTGGAGTTTATAGTCTCAGGATTTGGCCTTGTATAAATACTGGACAATGAAAGCCACTCTGTGTTAGTCCCAGCCTCAAACTAAACTAAATCCAGATGTTTCTTGGCTCTTTGCATCCCCTCACCAGCCTCTTCTTCTGGTTGCTTATGGACAGAGTAACTCTTATGCGGGATTTTAGAGCATAAGTGGAATGATCTCCCGGGAGAAATAGTGGAGGCTCCCATTGCTTGGTATACTTAACATTAAGCTATACTGTTGTGAACCTTCCTGCACGAGTGCCCAGTGATGGACTATATGGCCTAATTTTTCAATTCTCTGAGCTGGTCCTGGATGGTGTTAGAGACAGGGTAGCAAGCAACAGCACAGCTGATTGCAACTGACCAGCTGCCTGTCCAGTGGGCTATCCTGGTTCACTTGAGATAAAGATCAAGGATTTAGAAGCGGGAGTGTAACAAGAATCTATCTGGGGCCATGGGGCTAGGAGGGAGAGTCTGTCTCAGGTTAGGTGGGCTGTACAGGAATTGTATAGTCTGTCCAGGGGACCACAACATTTTGATTGCATGTTGGTTCCACTTACCATTGAAAATAATGGGAACTGCTGGGTGAGCACTTTGGAACGTCTGGCTACTTCATGTAGGCACCTAAAAGGAAGCAGAACTCTTTTGAAAATCTGAACTGAAAGCTTCATTACCCATCACCAATTCCTTGAGAAGTCTAATACTCAGTTTTTTTTTACTTTGTTTGCTGTTTGCAGTGGGGAGTGTGAAAGCTTCAGAGAGAACAGTCATTATAAACAGAGAACAGTTTAGTTACCTCCTTCTGCTACCCATAATCTTCTGGCCTCTTCCCTGTTTGCAGGCTAATAGGATGGACAATACCATATCCTTTCTTCCTTCTATCTCCTTGGTACTTAGAATTTACTGAAAGCAGTCAGAAGGGCAATTTCTCTCCTACCAAAGAAAGAGGATTAATGATTATTGTGCGGTCCAACAGCACCCAGAAAGAATTTGCAGTGAATATATTTTCACAGCACAGTAGTTCCATGTGGTCTAAGCCTGAGGCTTTCTGCTCCTAAGAGTGTCTAGGGAAAAGTGTTGATATTGTTGATCGGGTTTGCTCCTTCCCATTATTAAATGCCATATGGTTTTGGTTGTATTTGCACGTGAGCTGTGCAGTCAGATCTTTGAGGGTTTGGTTAGGACATCAAGAACATCTCCTCCTCCAAAGCAGGGACATGGATAAACAAGGAACCAAAACCTTTAGAAACAATAACCCATTTTCTGGTCTGACAGGGGACCTGACATGGTCCTGCTGTACCCACCCCTACCCTGAGGAGCATGACTGAAGCTCCCTAGGACTGTGTTTTCTCTCATATATGATTTTTCCAGTTTTTTTATTATGATACCAGTTTGTACTTTTCTCTGTAGTATCTTGGTTAGATGCTGAAGGCTGCTTATTTTTTTCCTTCTTTAGGGTGTTTGCTTGTAACTGGACCTTGAATTACAGCTCTACCTGCTACATTCACGTGTTTTTTTCCCCCAGGCTTCTTCATTAACATATTAAACAAGTTCTGCCATTTTGACACTGAACTGGATAGAGTTGTACCCTGAATTTGGTCCAGGAGCCTAATAAAGAGGCCAGCTTAGCAACGGTTGAAATTGTGGCAGGGAAATTATGGTTTTAAAAGGTCCAGTTCAAGGGGTTCTGATGTCCTAGGGAACCTAGCAAAAGTCCACTTTTCAACCTGCCCCAAATCACCACAGTTACAAGCAACCCTTAACATTCTTCTGCCCTAAATGAGTGCCCGTTCTGCCTTTATGGCAAAGGCAAAGCCATCCCTGGTACCAAACTACTGGATCACCATGGATCTGAAAGAGGTTACTGCTCTTAACAGAAGCCTGGATGCCTGCATATAGGCTGCACAGGGCTACTACAGAACACTGTACGCCAAAGAAATATGTTAATTGCATTTAGCTAGTGGAATGATATCATGCAAGCTGTCATCATGCACTCAGCAACAGTTCTTCTGTATGGTTTTCCACAGTGCCTTTGGGTGCAAATTTGCAGCAATACTGCACACATAATGGGAAAATGAACGTCGGCCAGGAAATTCTATCTTATCTGAAGGTTGGCACCTCCTAAGAGTGCAACACCTGTTGAATTTGGCAAGAAACCAAAGCACAATCCACTGTTTTGTACCGTGGGAGCGCTCTGACCAGCAGCACTCAGTCAGTTCAATGTATCTGCATTATCTCACTCTAGTGAGTAGGCTCGTTACAAAGTGGTTTAATGAGCTACCCCCCAAAGACAAATAAAACAAATGCATTGACTGCCTAACTCTAGTGAGTATATAGTAAATTACTATAACTATGCATTCAGTTATCAATAGTGATGGGAACAGTGCAAACACTGAAAAAAGACTGACAGACAGATAAATAGGAGAGGCTTGTCCTGTCTCTGTCAGCCATATATTGCTTCCTTAATAAGTTTATTAATTTACTGCCCTTGAAAATCTGACCCAAAGTGACTTGCACAGTAAGTCTGTGTCAGACTTGTATCAGACTCCACAATCTCTTAGGTGTCATATCACTCAAACTCACTTCTCTTTCTATATTTTAATCAGTAATTCAGACTCATACATTTGTTGGGTTTTTTGGTCAGTTGCTGCCTTACCTGGGATACATCAAGCTATACAGAGATCCTACTTCTGCCGAGAATATATGGCTCTCTGACTCTTCGCACAACAAAACACTGACCTGAGCATGAAGTTTAACTACTGGGATTTGTAAATATAATTTTAAAAGGTGGGTATCAGTCTCCTCAAAGATCACAGCCAATTCTGAATTTCTAAACAAGGGAACATTACATTCCCGATTTTTTTCTCCCCAGTTTTACATCAGTCCAATTCCATTGACCTTGAGTGGAGTTGCTGCTTATTTACAACAGGAGAAAATCATAATCAAGCCTTCTATTTCCAATTTTTTTTAAAATGAAAATGTGTCTGACTCTGCCACGGCTCGCCGCTTACACCCATACAAAATGCTACTGTTCTGATTTGTCTAAAGGCAGCACCCAGGACTCCCAACTACTCGAACACCAGCTCAACCCTCTAGCTCATGCTCCCACCTAAGGGGTGGGACCAGAATCTAGGAGTCCTGGTTGTCAGTCCTCTGCCCCTGGCATGAGCAGAGAACCCAGGAGTCCTGGCTCCCAGTCTCTGCAGTGGAAACAGCGCAGGA